>NC_138153.1:18305564-18625564 GCF_964199315.1 Orbicella franksi
CTTATTTTCAGGACTCCAATGCCAAGATCCGGAAGCGCCGAGCAACTCGTTAAATTTTCAATGCTTTAGTGCTTCGTTCTGCACTTACTCTTGTATGACGAATAAGAAGTTATTTAAGAATACCTACTACGTGTCGTGTGACCCTAACACATTACAATGGGGTGAAATTCCTGATTGTGTAGGTAAGCAATTACTCTTGTTATTGTTGTTTGTGTCGCCTTTTACCGAGCCTGTTACCAAGTTCCAATACAGTGTGCAACCTCGTCCCCAGAGTATTGTTTGCCCTTAACCAGCGGTCGGGAAACGAGCGACCCTACTGGAAAGATCCGATTTGAGATCTAAAAATATGGGACTTCCGGTTGAATTGTGCATGCCTAACTGACGAACATTTGGCTCAATCCAGATTCCGGCATCCTACTTCCGTCTATTTTTATTGTTTTTAAACCAATCAAAATCGAGCCTGTAACGGAAATCTGGAGAGTCGCTCGTTTTGTTAAGCTTACCGCAGTAAGGAACAAAGACTCGAGAAACGAAATCGCAGTGTGCGCCATTTGCCTAATGCGCGAGCGCTCTTCTCCTTGGAAATGTTATACCTCGACATATACATGGGATTGTGGAACATAAGCCAGTTTACTTTTCAACGCAGATTTCGTCGATCCATCAGGCGATGGTTCGTGTCCTTCTGGATATGTAAAACAAGGTGATCTCAATGGAGTAACAGCGGAAAATGTTTGCGGTGAGTGTTGATTTGCAAATTTTGCTAACAATGAAATACTTGCCCCATATATATTTCATTTTAAGGGAAAGAAAGTTGAGGAAACAAAAAGTCAGCGTTCGTTCCTATTTTCTGATCCTCGATCGACATAATAAATTTTTACTCTCATATTTGATTTGGATGTAAATTTGTATTTAACATCGTCAAGTATTTTATCTACCTACCTGGCTGCCCTCCTTCATCCATTCCTTTCCTATTTTTATTTACCTTTCGCTCTTTCGTCTTTTTATCCATCCATACAAAACTCACTAATTTATTGATTTATTGATTCATTCATTTGTTGGTTCGTATGTTCGTGCGTTCATTGGTTTGTTTGTTCGTTCGTTCAATCGTTCGTACGTTCAATCATTCGTACGTGCGTAAGTTCGTAAGTTCGTACGATCGTACGGTCGGACGTTCGGACATTCGGACGTTCGGAAGTTAACGTTCGTACGCTCAAACGTTGGCACGCTCGTTCATTCATTCATTCGTTCATTCAATTAATCATTCGTTCGTTCATTTGTATTATTTTGTTCTTTCGTTCTTTCACTTTATCCACGTTTAACAATATTTTACTGGTAGTGAAATGTCCAATGGGTCTCTACTACGACACTCCTTCGAAGACATGCAAGCCTTGTCAAATTGGGTTCGTAAGCAAACAGGAAGGTTCCTTGCAATGTGATGCATGCCCGACAAACACCTCAACTCTTGTAGAAGGCTCCAAAACGTGCACTGGTAATTCAAATCTGTTAATTTTTTTTAGTTTTATTTATTTATTTATTTATTTATTTATTTATTTATTTATTGTTTATTTATTTATCTATTTATTTATTCATTGTCAGTTGTTTTGGCATTTGATGATTACTACGTATTAAAACAAAGTAGGTAAAAGACAAATAGCAAATAGTAAAACTCCGTGGCAGGTCAGTAAAGCGAGGAAAATCTTGTGTCTGTCTCTCTGTTGGTCTCTATGTCTGTCTCTCTGTTTGTGTGACTCGATCAATTTAGTAAGCCAAACTTCATTTTCAGTTGATGAAATCATCTTTAATTGTAAATATAAAGTGCTTTAAGTAGAATAATGCGTTTAAGTATAAAGAAAAGATTCGTAAAACTATCCCAACTACTTAACAGCATTGAATCCTGTTAGATAAATAGATAAAGATCAAGTCTACTGAAGTATGTGAGATTTTTATTCTGACCGTTTGAAGACCAACCGCGCCAAAATAGGTGGATGAATAAACAGTCAAACCTCCGGTTGCGACCACCTGTTGTAAGCGACCACCTCTCCTCAGCGCGACCAGTTTTCCAAAATACAAGAAGGTTCCAAGTCAAATCACTGCATTTGAACCTCTTGTAAGTGTCCACCCCTCGTAAGCGACCGCGACCACTTTTAGAGCTTCAAGTTTGAAATTTTCTAATTCTTTTAACCTATCGTAAGCGACAGTTTGACAGTTAATAGAGCACAAATTGGATAATAAGGTTTTGTAACATCGCATTACGCCTGGATAGTACGCTTACGGGAGGTTCGGCTGCGTGTTAAAAAACGGTAGCAAATCATATATACACTATTATTGGATTTGATTTCGGTGTAATGCAAAAAATTACGTTTAACTCACTAAATCGTTTTATCTCCTTATTTCTACTGTGTTTAGCTCAATGCTTTCGCGGTCAGTTTTCCAACTCTGGGTTTGACTTGCCTGCCAATCTCGAGCCTTGTGAGCCATGCCCACTCAACACTTACCAGAACCAAACCGGCCAGAAAGGATGTGAAAAATGCCCTGATGGAACCACCACTCAAGGTTCAGGATCAACCTCAGTTTCTGACTGTGGAGGTAAACATGATATATTACCATAAAATAGAAAAACAAACTCGGCTAGGTACTTTTTCATCATGACGTGAGACGAGTCACTAGCTTGTGGCCTGAAAATAACCCCTTCCTGCGAGTCGACGGGGCAGAGTTGCCCATTACTGATGAAAATGGTTCAAATTGATTTGAGCTGAGAGGTAAATTTTACATGTTACAAAATAACATTTATTAAAAACAATCCACAATTTTTATTTAACTTTTTTAAGCTTTCGATGCAAAAGTAAGTTATTGCGAAAAATGTCCTCTTATGTGAGGTCAAGCTGTCTTTTCGTATGTTATTGTTGTTGTGGTTGGCCGATTAGTAAAGGCCGTTTGTGAACTCGAACATGTCACACATGCCCACAATACACCACGTAGCGCTAGAGGAGGAGAAGTGTGGAGAAATTATGCCTGTCATAGTATGCTGGAATCACTGACACAAGGGTTATCACACACAAACGAAACAAACAAAAATACTATAACACTAACCGACGTCTTCATTATATAGCCTCAGGTCCATTTTTCTCGCATTCTTTTAACGATTTTTCAAAAATAGTAAGATGATAAATGTTTAATTTGTGTCACAGATGTGACAACAAATGCACGATTTCTCAAATCGGACTTATCTGTAGATTAAATTGTTACGTCTTTTTTTCCTAAACACAAGTCATCTGATCAGTTTGATAGGTGTCGATTCGCTCACTAATAAACGTATAACGCATGATAGATGCATGCTTCTTCTCTTTCTTTCTTTCTTTTTTTTTTTTTTTTTTTCATTTTCATTCCACATTTAGGACCACCGATAATCTCATCTTTTGGACCAAATCCGACAAACGCTACCGAAAACCAACAGACACAGTTTGAATGCCACGGCCACGGGCTACCACTCCCTACTTTTAGCATCACGAAGGTGAAACCGGCACCAGGTATGATATGTGGGTTATAGACCAAGTGTGAGGTCAATATGGTTGCATATAGACCGCGACTGAATGGTCTGTAAATAAAGAAATTGGTCCATAACATGAACGAGTCTAGTATCCAGCCGCCTTGACTGAATAAGCTTGGTGCTGTTTAATACATGGCACAAAAATATCATTACCTGCGTGGCACAACTGGCAATTCCGAGCGAGCGAAATAACCCCATCTTGCCCGCCACCTCGACAGTTTTTTTGTTTTTCTTTTTTGGTTATTTCTTTTGTCTTGCGTCTCTTTTGACATTTGACTGAATACGAATTAGGCGGAAATGGGGAAGTGGACTGGGGCTAGTCCAGTTGAAGTGCAGCGTGGTTAGAAGTACAGTGAACGGAAGGTAGGGCTATATAAGAGATGTGTATCACGCGGAAAATTATTCCCGAGGCCGAAACCTCGTTGAGCTTGCGTTATTTTTAACTTTCACACACGTGACTATTTTTTCAGCAATTCCGTTTGTCTATTTCTTCATTTTCATGCAAATCAACCTCATTTTCATATGAAACGTTCTGCACGGAGACTCGTTTTGAAACAGAGGCATAAGCGAACTCAGAAATGATCTACATGTATTCATCAACTTCAATAATCTATTTCCAGTTGTTCAAAGGGTGAATAACGATATCCATGAAATAAATTGCCATTCAGTGGACGTATAGTACTAACAAAACAAACTTCACTATTTATTTATCCTGTGCATAGCGTTATCCTTGAACAAACAGGGCTCGATTATTAGATTTCAGATGAATATAATCTTATCACTTTTTTGTTTTGCAGACGGTTTTGGCGGTCCAGTAAAGCAAGAGTACATAATAGGTCCCGACGGAAACCAGATTGGCATTCGACATATTATCACCAAGGTGAGCGAACACGATGCAGGCGCCTACGAGTGCAAGGTGGTGAACAAGTTTGGTGCGGATCAGAAGTATCTGTACGTCAACGTCAAACTGGACTACGGTGTCGGTTAGTTTTTGCTTGTTTGTTTGTTTGTTTGTTCGAAATACATGTGAAAACAATTGTTGATTGTCCAATACGGAGAACATGCATTGTTACTATCCTGGATTGTATAGCTTTGGGTTGCGAAAATGTCGACAAAACTCCCAACACATGCTCGTGTGACAGTGTACGGGTATTACAGTAGACTGTCTGTCTAACTGACTGACTGACTGACTGACTGACTGACTGACAGATTGACTCTGTCGGACGGACGGACGGACGGACTGATGGACGGACGGACTGACCAACCTACTGACTGACTGACAACCCATCGACCGACAAACTGACTGATTGATTTTTCGATCGATTCATCGCGCCTTAACATCACAATCTTTTCCCTCCTAGGAAAGCGTCGCCGTCGCCGCCGCCGTCGAGGATTCTTTTTCTAAGCTAATCGATTACATGGAGTGAAAACACAAAATTCATGTAACGTGCTTGAAAGAAATTTAGAGGTTAAAAGGGTATAGTTATTAAACCAAGCCGTTTACGCCTGACTAATGATGAACGTGTCTCTTGTATCTGTCGACCTAACATTAAAACCATTCAAAACATTTTTTTTCATTATCGCAAACCCATACCCTACTATGCAGACTCTACAATCAGTATACCACTAAAAATTTTCTTGAAATTGTACTGTTTTGCACATTCTGCAAAAGAACCTACACACTTTCCGATAAACAGGAGCTTGTTAACAATCTTCTTCCTGCATGTAAAACGCACATGGTATTTGCGAGGATAGCCGTTAGTCTTAAAACAGGCCGAAAAAATTAACTGTTAGACGTAAAAAGTGCTAACCGTAAAAGAAGAAAAACTTAGCCAGGAAAGTGGAAGTCTCAAGATGTCTTTTCATGACTTTTCTGTGACTTTTCTTGTGGATTGGTGACCTTGGTAGTACAGGAAAAAGCCTGGAGTCGTATAATGATAACTTTTTTCAGTTGTACTCGTTGAAGTACAGAATCGAAGTTTAAAGTCAAACCTGGTAGACTAGTGTTTTGATCATAAACCTTTTAACACCTCTCATTTTAGACCCCTTGCACCCCTTTTGAATGCCGCTCGATCCGCACGATTGTTAAAACAAAAAACACACATCAAAATTGCGAAAGTGTAAAGAGTAAAGTTTTTCACGGAGTATTGGAAGTTGTTGGTACAACAACTGTGCCTTTTAGTACCCGTACAATAAGTTAACAAAATGATTCTAATTTCCATTGTTAATTCAGGGCGTGATACTGATTAATGCGTGTAGCAATTACTAGGGAGTTTACGAAAGCACGACGGCGACGCCGAGGACAACGTCGATTAAAAAATGAATTTATATTTTACCTACGAGTCTCGCGATACTCTAAAGTCATTTACTTTGTTTATCACTGTCAAAACTATCGCAAAACTAAATCCGGAACACAGCGATAAATTTGAAATAAAAACTTTAAAAATTAGCCATCTTGGTTCACGTCCTCCAGACAACGCAAAATTTAGTCATTTCACGTCGTTGTCTTGCAGAGGACGGCAAAGAAATGTACCAAGAATTATAACGCACGTGCACAGCCATTGTACTACTCATTAATTCTTTTGTTCAGTGACGTTCCCGTCGCCGTTGCGGTCGTGGTTTCGTAAACTCCCTACTATCTTCAGCAGTCGCCTCGAACAAGCATGGGTAGTTGAGTCTTGCGACACCTACACATGCATGTTAAAAACAAGCCAAAGCTAACGTCGACATACCACATGTCTGATAACCCATTGGAGTTAGAAATCTGAACAACGCAAAAACGATTGATCAATGCTCGATTTTCATGCACTGGCATTTCATTTCAGAAACGAAAAATACGAAATAAGCGAAAAACGACAGGACAAAAAGGCAAACAAAAAAAATTTAAAAAAAGCCAGGATAGCAATAAACAAAAAACGTAAAGGAAGAAAGAAATTAAAAAGAACATTCAGGGGAAAGAGCATCGAGGACTGCATATGAGAAAAGCAAAAACCAGATGGACATATGCGGAATGTAGAAGAGCAATGTAGAAAACAGAAGTACAAAGTGAACCGTGAATAACAGAAAACGCGAAACTTCATTTGAGACACTCTGGTACAATGTAAAATGAACTTAATTATCAGCGGACGACGAACCACCCCTACCCCTACCCCTCTACCCCTACCCCTACCCCTACCCCTACCCCTACCCCTCTACCCCTACCCCTCTATCCCTACCCCTCTATCCCTACCCCAACTATGGTAAAAGAAGGGGAGATGGATATGAATGAGATCCCTCTTTGTTTTCCTTGTAAAAATTGTGTTTAATAGATAGCCCTAGGCCTGCTCTACAACATGAGTTACTTCTTCTTGGTCAAGGCGTCATCTGACGTCATGAAATATCATTAAGTCCGCCATCTTGGATTTCACTACTATTGAAATAAATTATGCAGTCCTGAGAGTATCTGTCGTTTAGGTCTTTTAGTTTTGTTCTACGTTCTGTGCCAGTCATAAAATAAAGACAATTACTACGGAGGATTACTGGCATTTTAGAAGGGTGTAAATCTTGAATAAAGATCTTCTTTCATTTCATAACTCGTCAGTAGTACCTTCAATCGGGACCATTCACCTACGGTATAAATTCAACTAAAATTCGCCGTCTCAGGAGATCTTAATAACGAAGCGCGTGAAGTCTAAAAATAGAATGCAAATTATTGGAACCCACGCGAGAGTCAGAAAACATAAGCGTGTTCTGAGAGAAATAAGAGGAAAATAAACGCCAAATTTTCGTTTAAAAAATTGTTGTAGGAACAGTTGCTTACGCGCTTGAAAAAGCTTCAAATCTTTCACCATTCCATTTGTTTGTCCGAGTTTGTCTCAGTTATAACGTCACTCGCGCGCTTCGCTATGCAAGGATTTACACTTCTGGGGAGCCGCTACATTGACACGCTCAAAGTTTTCAGGAATGCGGCGTTGAAACTTGGACCTAGTGCAAACAGTGAAGCAAAAACAGCATTCAGTGTGTATTTCCACGTCAAAAAAGTTCAGCTTTCGAATATGCACAACATGCGGAATAGACCATTTTACAGTTGTCTGCTCAGTGACCTGGCCTTTGGATGGCAGCGAGGCTGGAATTGACCTTGTTTTGATAAAGACCTCACTGCTTTTGTTGTGTAAAACAAGTTGTTCTGATGCTAACCAGGTGCATTTACATGACAAAGGCAGTGAGGTCTGTACCAAAACAAGGTCAACTCCAGCCTCGCTGCCATCCAAAGGCCAGGTCACTGAGCAGACAACTGTAAAATGGTCTATTGTAACTTGAAGTCACCAAGCAACGTATTATAGTTTGAATATCGAAAATTTTCCATTGGGCATATTTTTAGGGATCAGTTACACTACTTAGCTCAGTAAGAAAATAAGAGTAAAACATCTACTCTAGCAGAGAGGAATTAATTCGTGTGTTCCATATTTTCGTGCAAACATCTATTTGTTTACATATTTTACGTCAAGTAATAATTTTTCACGATTTTCATGAAATTTCCGTCCATATTTGGAAGGTTTTTGAAAAAAAATAAGGTGTCGTGAAAACGTCCCAAATAATTCTTTTTTTTTCCCTTCTTTTCGTTTCCGATAGTGTTGATGTCAAAATTTTTTTGATTACTCCGTCACAAATTTCAGTTCAATAAACATTGGCAAACGCAAACACATTCCAATCAAAGTGACGCACTGCGATTTCATCTCTCATCTGTGAAAGATATTGAACTTTACATAAGGCTAGTTTGTGATCCTCTTTTCTTTTAATGGCAGTGGGATAGATCCTTACAATTCTTCGTTGTTTATCAAAAAGTAGTACACTAATATCAGAATAGCATGAGCGTAACGAGGCGTTTTTTGGAACAAAGTTTAGCAAACGTTACCCCGTGTTACGTATATCTCAAGAAAACGAATTTCCTTTAAGAGAAATAAACCGATTTGGCCCTATAGCTCACAGTCAACGTAGTTCCTTGTAAAAGTTTTTTCTTTTTTTTACTCTGATCATTTCTTCTTGGAGTTGTAAAGAGCAGACCTTTTTATATCGATTAAAAAACGTACTCCTTGAATATTTCTCTCTCATTTGCCAAAGACAAAAAGGAAAAAAAAAAAAACGTTACTATCTATATTTTGAGCGGAACACGTTTTAGACGAAGCTTACATCGAGGCTTTTAAGTTTCACCAATAACGAATTTTGTGAAATTTTAAGAATTAATTAAGCACTCCGAACAATGCGATTAAAAGAAGCTAAACTGAGAATATCAATACGGAAGATTTTTAGGGGGTAGAAGTTAAAATATAAAATTAATTCCTTCCTAGGAAAAGATCATATTCGTCATTTATTATATTTGATCGAAATATGAATTTAGAAAGCAAAATTACTGACCAAAAGTCACGTACTATTTGATATAACGTAAAGACCTGCATTATGTATGAGATCATAACAAATTTCTTTCTTTCTTAGTTTTACTTAGTTGTGCTTTTATATGATCTCACTGGATTGGAACTTTACAAGATCAAAGAATCGGTCAGTTTTGGACTAGCTACTCGCTATTCGGCAAATGTACCTCTTAAGAGTATTATTTAAGATTAAACATTGAAGACTTGATTACTATTTGTACAGGTGAACAGCAAAGCAAACCAATCAAAAAAACAGTGACACTGTTAATTCGCGATGTTACATGAGGATAACAGCTTTTTCTTTTTTGGTCATGAAATATGGCAAAATTGTTCTCAAACGATTGCATTCATGATCTATATTGCCCCCACGATATATAATGGACTACGAAAAATGTAAAGGAATCATTTAAACTAAAGGAAAGAATAATTCATATATTTACTGTTTCCATACATTCAGTTCTATACAACTAATGCATAACTTTGCGAATTTTCTCGGATTGACACACCGCAAGCTAGCATTCTTGCATTTTTTTTTTTAAGAAGTTGTTAAATAAGAGAAACTGAATTCCCTCGGAAAACGTCTATGAAAGGGAAAGGTTGGATGAAAAAAATTTCGCACAAAGTAATTTGTTGAACCTGGCGACAATAATGTTCCCAGTCAGCTGTGTTTAAATCGTGAGAAAACCTTCATGAATCACAGGTTATGTTTGGTCATAATGTCTCACAGGTGTGTAAACTTCATATCCTAGAGCACTAATTACTTACATGGAGTAATTAGGAATATAGCGAGGAGCGTTTTGTAGCTTTCTCCAACCCGCTGAGAATAACTTGCCCGTCTTAGCGGAAAAAAAAAACATGAAGAACTATCTTGTTTTAGTAGCTATTGCCGCAATCTTCTGTGGTGCTAAGGGAGGCCTTCTAGATGATGAAGCGAAAATTCTTACTGATTTCAAACAGAAATACAACAACAGTCAGTCCGACATAATTTTCCTTATGGATGTTTCTGGCAGTGTGAGTAACTACGGCTTCACATCCGAGAAGATGTTCGTCGAAAACATGCTGAACGAGTTCAGCGTGGCCCCTTACTCCACACGTGTAGCGGTTATCACGTTCGGGGCGCAAGTAAAAACCGACATCAACTACATTGACATCGACCCAACATCAACAACACATCAAAAATGTGAATTTAAGCCTAGGTTTGAATATAACGTTGTCCATCGCCATGGATATGCCACAAACATGAGAGACGCCTTTCAGCGAAGCTCGGACCTTTTACAAACCGCTATTAACAACAACCATCGGAGAAGTAGCATCCATACAGTGGCCATAATGATCACGGATGGATACTGGAATATGGGAGACCCTAGGGCCAATGCCAACACACTGAAGAGTACGTATGGTGTAGATGTTATTACTGTCGGGGTTGACGGCTACAGTCAATGGCAGCTCGAGGCACTAGCAACTTCAAAAGACCATGTCCTCAAATACGCAACCTTCACGAAGTTCAGGGAACTTGCATTGTACATTCGGGGAGGTAAGACATACTTCAGTTTAAAATAGCGTACGATAGGAACAGAGGTAATGTGCTCTGCTCAAAACTTTAAGGAAAAAAAATTGCTGTTCATGTCAAAACAATTCTTCGCCAGGTAATGTGTTGTGCTCTAACAATTGAAACGAAGAAGAAATCAATTCTGTCAAAATTATGTTTTCGGAACTCAGGGCGTTTTCTTAAGTTACTGTATGCGTAACAAAGGTACAAACTAAATAAAGTGTTACAACCTTTGGATATAAAGCGGTTTTCAACTGAGTGCCGTCAGTAAAATCTAAAGCAAACCAATTACTTACCATACTACTCAGACTACTCAGCCAATCTTAAATCTCAGGAAAACCAAAACCAAAGTAGTTGTCTGATCAGTTTCGACACTCAATTGAAAACCCGTCTACACGTTTTCAATTGAATTTAATTGCAAGGAAAGCTTTCCAAATTAATGAAAGAAAACGTAATTCGTTAGCAAGTCAACGGAGGATGCTAGAAAGTATAAGGTGTAGGATAAATGCAAAAGACTGATGTACAAAGGTTAAGTTTTAAGTTTATCATGATCTCAGACTACAAAGTTAGCATGGACCATATCAGTTTAGTTAACTTAAAATGATGTACGAAACGAATTTCAAATCGCTTTCACGAACCGATCAAAACTATTTCAATCCTACAGCTTTTATCCCTTTGCAATTGTCTCCTTCTCAAAGTTCTATTTAGTAATGCATATATAGCAGTCACATCCAGTCAGGGCTGGAAAGACAAACAGCCACGGCTCATTAAATGATCATAAGAGGCCTCAGGAATTCCACAGACCAGCAGGACTTACTTAGCGTTGAGAATATATATGGATTGATTTGGGAAAGTAGCCAAGTGTATTTCAGTGAAGCCTAAATATGTCAGAAATTCCTCTAATTCCTTATATTAAATTGAGTTTGAAGCGATGTGCCTCATGCCAGATGTCTATATCTTTTTTCCAAAATTTAGGATTAAAAATAAATGGAAATATATATCGCAATGCAAAGCAATCTAATAAAAAGCCAAAAATTCGCTTTCTTACCCCAACTGTGTTTCACTTTTTGCCCCATGCTATTCTAAAAAGTTTTATGCAAATGTTAAGCGGAATTTTGAGGTTTCAAGGTTTTTAAAAATACTTTGTTGTTTAAGAAATAGAAAACATGCTCCGTTTTTTCTGTAAAGTTATAGAAACGCGAGTGAAAGCTCGGGAGAACGAGAAACAGCTTTTCCTCGAGTTCTGCGAAACTTTCACTGGTGTTTCCATTAAACAATTAGATTATGAGCTCGAGATTTCTATCGTAGGACCTAGTCAACTATCACGCATAGGAATCGAGAGCGTTTTAGTATAAATCTACTAGTCATTCAAAACTTTACCTAAATCCTTTCCACAGACACTTCGTTAACACCAAGAAGCGGCCACCCTCGGACGTACAAGGCCGGGGTGGGGGGGGGGGGGGGTAATCTACCCTAGCCTAATGTAAAGCAAATAAAATGGTAATTGGTCTACGGCAAAATACTTAACACCAGTTACTAGCAGGAAAAATTGATGCGAATGAACTCAAATTTTCATCCACTAAAAATAATGTCTCTTATTCATTTTTCGATCACTGATACATTCACTAATTCATTCATTCATTCATTCATTCATTCATTCATCCATTCATTCATTCATTCATTCATTCCTTCCTTCATTCATTCATTCATTCATTCATTCATCGATGAATTTACGGCTTGATGGATTTATTTCGTTATCACTATATATTACACCAATATAGGCCGGTAAGAGAAATGTCGGCAAAATGAAAGGAATATAACATCGTTATCTATTTTACACTTCACAGATGCTCACGACAAGACATTTATGGAAGTGGCCAGCAGCACGTGTAACTCGGGAAATGGCTGTGATTCAGAGGCTTTCTGTGCCTGCGGAACAGTCAGCGCGATGTACCAATGCGTCTGCAAGCAAGGCCATTATGGCGCTGGCATTCCGGGATACTGTTATCGTAAGTCTCTTGATATGCAACTTTACGGGCATTTGTTCGGTTAATTGATCTTGTTGGATATACTCCACCATCTTTGTGGTGGGTAATGTCACAATTACAAATATCGGTGATTCAAATGGATCCGTGTGCTGCGTGGCAAAGTATAAATAGTTTAAAAGTTATAAATTTTAAATGAAATTTTGCCAAAAAGTCAAGTATATATTTAGCAGACTGTTTTCGGGCCGGGGGGGAACTCCCATATAAGAAGGACGGAGATAGTTTGTTGTTTTAGGATTGGTACCTCCCAGGGGTGAAAAACATTTCAAGCCACGCCCACAAAACAGGATCTTGGTACTTCTTAGAGGTTCTTTTCAAAATTTCCGACGAGCATCCCAGTCTTTTTTAATTAGGAGTCCCCTTCCTGGGGTTTTCGGCCCTGGGCCTTATTCAGTACTAAATTTCCAATTAAAGGCTATATTTATCCAGGTATTATTTCAGTTGTTACTGTTGCTGTCATTATTATTACAGCAGTTTTCGTTTGAGTGTCGAAAAGTAATTGTTTTTGCATTACTGCGCTAAGCCATTGCCTTAAAAGACTGGAGCTTTGATTAGTTCATTGGATTGTCTGTATCCTTTGTGCTTGGCTAGATTGATTACATCGGTTTTGGTTTTTCAACACTCAATTGAAAACTGCTCTATTATAAATCATTGCGTTGTTGTTGTTGTTGTTGTTGTTGTTGTTGTTGTTGTTGTTGTTGGTAAATATGGTGGCAATGATGAAGGTGGCGAGAAACAACGGTGCACTGTAATTGGTAGGTTGCTTAATGAAAACCCACTTCATTTCCCGAATAAAAGAAAAGGACAGTAAATCCTTTCTAATATTATTTTATCTGGTTGCAAAGAAAGAAACAATGATTGTCACCGACGACGCGACTAGGATGACTTTAGTTCGTGCTAGTTTCATATCAAGTCTAGTTTTTTTGCACGTATTGCATATCTAGAATCATTTTCACTTGACAGTGGCCCAAATGTAGGCCTCGTGGTTTATAGTTTTCTGGTAGCCATTTTTGATGTCAAATTTTGGTTTTGGTGGAAATGTAGTCCTTGCGATCACTTTAGGTGACGGTCACATTGTTCTCCTTGGCTGCTAAACACTTCTTCCGCCATAAACACTTCCTGCAAATGGCGTACGAACTGCATTGCATCATATGACTCGCATCCTAAGTAAAATAACACCACCAACATGACACTTTTAGCAGCGATTACTAGACCACTATACAGGTGTATAAGTTATTACAAAATACATGTAATGACATTTAATAAATAGATCGTTGTAGCTAGGTAAAAATGTATTCCCTTAGTTTATGAGTGCGGGATTGGCGCCGTGAAACATCTAGAGCGCTAACCTCAACAGTGTGGCCTGGGTCGATTTGGGCCAGGCGTCATATGAAGGTCTGAGTTTGTTGTTGGTTCTCGTCCATGCCGTGAGGATATTTTCTCGGATACTCCGGGTTTCTTCCTTCTTAAAAATCAATATTTCCAAAGTTTAATTCCAACTGGATGGAGTACCCGTATGAAAACTAGCGGGGTTAATGTGGCTCCATCTTGAAGTATTATCATTTTAAGTTTGTAAATTAACTTTCATCGTAGCACCGGTATAGCTTACCTATTGTGAATTTTCTGTGTCGTCTTTGTCTCAGCTTGTCTTCGAGGAACCTACAAACAATGGGCTACCCCGAGTCAGTGTCTACCATGCCCAGCCCATTCCACCACGGACTCCACAGGCAGCATTCTGAAAAGCCAATGTAAATGCTTTCAAGGTTACGAAGGAGATCCTTCAAAAGACATTGCTTGCACAGGTAATGATGTGATGATGTATGTATGCAATAAACTTCTTATTTGCCTCTGGGTATAGGAGATTTGCGAAACGCTTCTTGACAATTTTCATGCCATACGTCAGTGTCATAATTACTAACTCCTTTCCTGAGGTTTATTCACCATAAGAAAAATAAATGAATATGTACTTTCACCTCACGGCCAAGGGATTTATTATCTCTTGACGAGATCGATTCAAATGATAACAAAGTTGTTGGAAGGCGTCTCTATAAGCATTCCTAAGCGCTCATGGGCGGACGTAGGGGATGGGCGATGGTGGACTGGGTGGCTAGCCCCCCTCCCCCCCCCCCCTCCAGCCTGCACACACCACCATCACCACCTCCCTTTGGAGAGGCAAGAAATAAAAGTTCACTCTAGAGAGGTTCTTCGCTGTAATTTCCACTTTGTACCATCAATTAGGTATTCATTCTCAAATTGTAACATTTTGTGGGCTTGTCCCATCGCTTCTGAAACCGCAAGATACCAGTTACTACCCCACCCACGGTGACCAACCTCCCAGCCTCCTTGAAATTAAAAATCCTGGATCCACCCCTGACGCTAGCAGCTGAAATATTCAGTTACAAGCAGTCCTCACGATATAAAAATAATGTCCAAAAAGAGGGCGTCCAATCCACGCTAACGCTAAGAATATGAGAGCAAATATCTCAAGATGATTATACTCACCATACCGGTTTAGCAGGTTTTGTCTAACGTCTTATTCCGGACGTACGGTTTGCCAAACACTACATACTGAAATGTCTCGTAAGATATGTGTCCAACAAAAGTGTCCAAAATCAAAGAAGCAACTATCAGTGTTCAATAACAAGAGGAAGTCCAACAACAGATGTCATTAGGTAGCAACTGAATTGCTCCACATTGAAAAGGATAGATTTGTCTGGTTCCCTGAGAGTCCAGCAATTTGTACTGAAGGACCTCTGCCGCTCACGAATTATTTTCGGTGGAATACTTTTAAAGGCATGGCACAAAAGAAAGTATTCTCTCGGAGTATTCTATTATTAAGTACAAATCTTCCATCCTCTATTAATATTCGGCGGATGATTTTAGTTAAAATTTAGCGAAATCGCTCTGAAAGCCACAGAACAGTCAACTCTCTAATAGCGACCACTTCTCGTAAGCGACCACCTCCCGTATGAGACAACTTTGTAAATAACTGTTTTGTTTCTCAGTCAAATACTGTTCCAAGAGCTCTCTCCTAAGCGACCACTACTCAAATTTCGTAAGCGACTGCGACCAGTTTTCAGGCCAGAAGTTTGGCATATTCTCTCTGTTTTCGGTAAGCGACCACCCAACATGATCAGGTATGATCGTTAGAAAATCTTTATTCAAAAGTGACAAAAGTTCAGTTTTTAATAACACTGTACTAACCGGACTGATAACAGATAATAACAATTAACATACAAAGAAGATGTCTGTAATTAGATCTTGAGGTAAACAGGAATTGTTACAATGATCAAATAAAAGACACATTGCCCTGTACACTCTATTGTACTTTTCCCGAAAATTGTTGCATGAGAAAAAAAAACAACAACTTAGTTTCTATTGACCTAATTTTAGCCGATAAGGTCATATCTTTAGGAAATTGATCAATTAATCCAGCATTGGGCGTATTTTGTTGATTTTTCCCGCAAGCGACCACCTCCCGTAAGCGACCACTTAGTCGTGCACCAAGGATGGTCACTTGACTGTATGAATTCAATCAGTTGGGACGTCCTGTTCATGTGCAGGATGCTTTAGTTAATCAGCACAGTATCGGAAAGAGCTAAACTAGCTTTTTCCGTCTGTATTGGAGAATATTGTTCTCGTTCTATCATTACAATTTTGTAGATCTCTCTCTTGGTGAAACAATTGACAAATTGACTTCAGTTTTTCATGGGTCGGTCCTGTTATTGGCAATGAATTGTCAAAGTAGCTTTGGATCCACGAGGCGATGGTCGAGTGGATCCCCAGACTACGTTGACAATGTCATGACGAGATTCATTGTCAATAACAGGACAAACGCATGAAAAACTGACGTCATTCTTTTTTTCAAAATAAATTATCGCATAGGTTATAGAGTCGGTCCTCTTATTGACAATGAAAGTTAGCCAATGAGCGCGCAAGGATTTCTGCAATTATTGTAAAGGGAGAAGTCGAACAATATTTTCCACCTTCGGACGAAAACGAAATGGTAGCTCAATACCATCTATATCTAATATCAGGGTGTCTGGTGACAAAGTGTATGCTTAGGAAATCGCACTTCATTGGCACCGTTTGCCCTCTGCTCGGTCCACTACATTCAAACTGAACTGTCCTCCGTCCTTTTGCTATATTGTTTATTTTCAGCTGTTCAATGCGAGCAACTTAGTGCACCTTCCAATGGCTTCTTTAAGGCAGCCTGTGATAAAGTATACAATAGTGTTTGTGAATTTGATTGCAATACTGGTTACAATCTGGTGGGCTCAAGTTCGCGCAGATGTCAGAGCGACAAGACTTGGAGTGGCACGGCAGTACAATGCAACAGTAAGTTCTCTGTCGTTATGATGGATTTTTCAAGTGCTAACTGTCGCCGTGTCCCATTCTCCATTCATTCATTATTCATTCATTCATTCATTCATTATTCATTCATTCATTCATTATTCATTCATTCATTCATTCATTATTCATTCATTCATTCATTCAATCAATCATTCATCCATCCATCCATCCATGCACGTATCCATCCATCCATCCATCCATCTAGCTATATATTCATCCATCCATTTATTCAATAATCCATCCATCCTTTCATCCACAAATTCATTCGTAAGTTCATCCGTTCATTCATGCAATAAGAATCTCCACCTTTCCCTTTAACTGTAAACAATAAACCATAATTCCCTACGTGCTACCGCGTATCTCCTCCTTGATATGTTTTATTGCAGTTATCACTTGCTCACCTCTGCCACTACAAGCTCATGGCACCAAGACTTGCTCTGGAAATGGATATGAGTACGGTAATACTTGTAACTTTGCATGTGATGTGGGATACGAACGGAGTGGAAGCGCTACGAGAACTTGTCAAGCCGACGGACAATGGTCAGGAACGCAAACAACTTGTGAAGGTATATAGCTAAACTTTCTATTGAAACGAGACTATCTTTCGCCATTGTCCCATGCAGAAGACTAAAGTGACAAGATAGACGCCAAAACAAACAAACAATTAATTATAAATATAATTAATTATATCCATCTCTTAGCTCGCAAGTGTCCAGCGCTACGACAACTGGCTTTTGGTTCGACAGAACCAGTGGAATGCGTGCAAACACCACAGGTCTACCAACAAGGATGCATCTTGAGATGTTACACTGGTTATGTTATGGTAGGAGACAGTCCATTGACTTGTGGTGCAGATGGCAATTGGATTGGAACCTTTCCCGTCTGTGAAGGTATTTTACTTTCCAATAGGTTATAAAACTGGCATGCATTCGTAACACACTGTCATATATTCAAACGCATATATTTGTTTTTTAGTTACAGTACTAGTTCGTATTATTGTTGCAGTTGTTGTTGTTTTCTCTCAGTTGCTTTATAATGGTCTGGGGTACTGTTGTGCTATTTGCGATGTATTTGTCTTGACGAAATCCTATTTTTCAGAGGTTACAAATTCTAAGACAATTTCTCCCAATAGAGCTGGCTACTTCATGATCAGAAGGTCTGAATAGGTGCAATAGAGTCTCAGATGCATTTTTGGCAATTTTATCAGCTATCAGTTAAACTTGTATCCTTTTTCTCAATTAGTCATTACATTTTCAAAATGTCAGCTATCACTTTAAAAAAAACAAAAAAAAACGCTTTATTCCTCAGGTGACAGTTATCAGTCTGACCAGTTCTCAGCAGTTAACCTAACACCATCCAGTCTATAACATGAAAGCAACGTAAACGGATGCTTGTTTTGTTATATAGGAACTTTTCGGGGCTATTGTTATTTTTAACCCCGAGAGGGTGGAAGTGGCGGGGAGCTGGCAGTGAGTGAGAGTTCACGCCCAG
The DNA here is from genome assembly GCF_964199315.1 of Orbicella franksi. NCBI lineage: Eukaryota > Metazoa > Cnidaria > Anthozoa > Scleractinia > Merulinidae > Orbicella > Orbicella franksi. The sequence goes on from NC_138153.1 coordinate 18,323,958, forward strand.
ACAAACCATAATGAAATAATTTGCATTTTAAATGGGATATCTTGAAATACCTTATGCAGTACCAAAGGACGATTTTCAATCCTTACAACTAGCATCGCTGTCACCGAAATATAGACGCTGCTATCTCCTCCCTCTACCCCTTCTCCCCGCCCCCATCCCCAAGGAGAATAAAGTGCGGACCCATGAAATAACAATAAAGTTCTACTCAATCGGTTTCTCTTACGTTTTAACTTTCAACATGCTTGCATCCTCACGTCATGTTCATTTTTTTTTTCTGACAGACCAGCAGCCTCCAACCATTACTTGTCCGCCAGACTCAAGTAATGGCACAGATCCCGAGCGTCCAACTAGGACAGTAGCCTGGAACGACCCTGTTGTTAGTGACAATTCAATGTTGCACGACCCCAATGCTGCCCCGACGGTTGTCAGATCTCCGAGTCACATCACATCTCCCTACGACTTTCCCGTCGGCGTAACTCGCATTACCTATACTGCCACCGACCGGAGCAATCACTCTAGTTCATGCGTTTTCACAGTCACTGTTGTTGGTGAGTCTATTTGTTTTTGACAATAATCAGTTGATGGTCATTTCAAGTGCCGTGATCGTTTTTAGACGTTTCAGTCAATTATTTGGGAGCTTTTCTTGGGTTTCACGGCAAACTAAAACGGTACGGCATAACAGCCGAGCAAAACAATAGCTGTGTACGTGCGTTATAAATAATGGTACATTTCTTTGCAGCTCTCTGCAAATCAACAACGTAAAATGACCAAATTAGGCGCAGTCTAGAGAACTCGAGTCAAGACAGCCAATTTTTAAATTTATTTTCGAATTCCACGCCGTCTTACATATTCAGTTTTGCGATAGCTCTGACAGTTATAGACAAACTGAGTGACTCTAGTTAGGGTATGGCAGGTTAAATAGAAATTCATTTTTCAGTCGAATTTTTTCCCTCAACGTCGCCGCTGTGTTTGTTTAAATTTCCTAATGTCGAAAACAGGATCAAGGGGAGCTTGTAACAAGAAATTGATTGCTCGAAATTAGGCGGGTCTCGGAATTCTGATGGTTTGATATACATTTAAGTACTGCACTGTAGCTCATCAAATAAAATCTGGCAACATGTAACGATAACATACACTAAGCAAATGTTGCATCTAAAATGTAAGGGCGTCAGGGAAGTGTACAGTAGAGTACTATGGGTTTGGTTTTACGACACTCAATTAAAAACCTCTCTATGCTGAAGCGACATTGTAATGACAGTCATGGTTTTATTCCTTATGGTGATGTCTGTTTATTTAGACAACGAGCCTCCTATTCTCTACTGTCCACAAAACCAAGAGGTCAAGAAACAGAGTGACAACCCAACCATTAAAGTCTACTGGCAACCTCCGACATACAGAGACAATTCCGGCCAGCCGGTCACCATTTTCACTGAGTCCATTAACGGTTCTGATTTTAGAACTGGATCGTATACGATTCAATACGAAGCTACAGATCAAGTGGGAAATAAAGAGACGTGTACTTTTGTCATCGTCGTTTCTTGTAAGCACGTGTTCTGATAACTATGTTATGTCCTATATTATGATATATGCGTATGCAAAGATTTCGGCATGCTGATTTGCTGAGAACACATCGATTAATCTCAAACAGTGCAGAACGTTGAAATTGAATGTAGTAAGTTGAACTTCAATTGCATGTATGCTATTAACAAGTACTAAATCAAATCATTTTTCTCGTCCAATAGGCCATTTTACAGTTGTGTGCTTTTTTTACCTGGCCTGTAAATACGAGCGAGGCTGGAGGAGACCTTGCTTTGATACACACCTCTCTGCTATTCTTATTTAAATGCCAACTAGTTAACACAAGAACAACTTGATTTACACAACAAAAGCAGTCTGATCTTTATCAAAACAAGGTCACCCGCAGCCTTGCTACCATTCAAAGGCCAGGCCACTTAACAGACAACTTTAAAATGGTCTATTTTGAATTAGCAAAAACTGGATCATTGGATAATGCTATTCGAGAGTTTTCATTGGCTTAACCATCATGGGTTATGAGCCATTATACCATGCTCTACAAATGTGGTAAGCGTGCGCGTGATTTCTTGGGGCGTTTTTATTTTCATTTTAGTTTAATTTTCTGCATTTTGAGGGCGTTTTCAATAAAAACAATTGTTCTACTCTCGCTTGTTGGATATGAAATGATTAAAGCCAACTCGGAGCTACGCGCCTCGTCGGCTATCTGCCATCTCATATCCAACGCGCGCTCGTGGAATAATTGTTAATAAATAAGCGCTCGTACATTTTTCAAAGACTACAAAAAATAATTGTACTCGCCCTACGGGCTCGCGCAATTTTGTTTAGTCCGGTCTTGCTAAGAATTTGCTTGTACCTGTTTATTCCAAATTGCATTCGAAATTATTTGATTACCTAGACAAATTCAATATTTTCCAGTTTACTCATTCTTGTATGCAAATTGAACTCTGATTATTCAGTCTGTCAATTTCCGATGAAAACGCGGGGAATCGTTTTGACTCTCTCGGCTCAGAACACAATGATAATGGCCGCGAGGAGATAAGAAATTTACTTTCGAGTGTTCAACATGGGAAGAGAAAATTTGAATCTCCAAGCGACCATGTAATTTTCTTCTTATAAAATAAAATTTCCATAATACATAAGCATACTAATAACAACGTTTTTAGCGATTTTCCGAAGATTTCTGACCTTTTACCGAAGATTTTCTAAAAGTTATCCGTAGGCCGCACGAACGTCTCCGCATTTTTCCCCCAAAATGTCCGTAGAGACCCGAAGATTACCGAAGACTTCCGAAAAACATCAGAAGATGTTTTGGTCATACACCAAAAGATTTTAATTATATACATCTTAACGGTAAATTAAAGTACCGTCAAAGGGTCAGAATGATGCCAAAAAAGATATCAGACTGGATAAAAATGATATCCTCACATATGGGATCGCGTTTTTATCGATTTGCTACCACTCGGTATATCACTAAGTTTTATACAATGAAATATGGTATTTGACGCTTAATTGCTTTATCCATTTCGGAGACTAAAGTTGGTTCCACGTGTAATCACGTTTGTCTCTTTCACAGCTGTCAAATGCAAACCCTATGATCCACCAATCAACGGACTGATTTCGTGCTCAGAGATTTTTGGCGGAGAATCGTGCACTCCTCAGTGTACTAGCACAAAAGAATTTGCACGAATTCCCGCACAATTTTACGTCTGTCAGCCGACTGGTACTTGGTACGTCTGGGATATCCGTCCGACCGTGTCACAGGAAATGCCATGGCCAGACTGCACAGGTACGCAGTGAGTCTCGACTATAAACACACAAGGATGGGGTCCAAATAGCTAACGTAAGAGAATACCTTGGGCCTCCAGATCACTTAAATGCAATAAAGTGTACTAGTTTCAATCTCTCCCCCTCCTCCCGCCCTACCACCAACCACTTCCCAATCCTACCATTACAAACGATAACTACTATAGTCCCACTCGTCCGCTGGATTCGCCGCTGGAATACATGAGGTATTGCCCAGTTCGACAAGACTCTGTTCATTAATGTGTAAATTATAGTTTAAGAAAGAATCGAACGGCCTTCATTGAGAAATAATTTGTGGTGTATGTAGGTTTTGTTTCTTTTGTTTTGCTTTTTTTTTTTTTTTTTTTTTCACTTTCTAAAACTAGCCTAAATGGCAGAACCAGGATAACGGACTCTGACAGTTTATGACGTCTTCAGTTTCAAAATACACATTTGTTGAAGAAGTTAATTTACTTTAGTGTTAAAACTACAAACCAAAAATGTTAAAAACGGTGATTAACTAAATTCTTGACAAATTTGTAACTTGTAGAAAAATCTCATATTTGGTCAAAACAGCCTAGTTAACTTGCCAGATTTGCAAAAACAGAAAAAATAGCATAAAAACAATTAACTTAATTATGAAGAAAAGCTTCTCAGTATAGTAAGAAAACTATGTTTTACTTTGATACCACCATGCATTATCAAAGAGAAAAACAAAAAACACTCACAAAAAAAACAAGATACAAACACATATAGTTAAGTGAATGATTTTAAAAAAACTAGAGAGAAAATGAAAAAAAGCTAAAAATAATTAACAGTACCAGTTAATGATAACACACGTGAAAGAGAACGCGAGACAATTAAATGCTCTTTGATTTTTGTTTCAATTGCCTAACTTTGAAACGCACTCGGGCCTTTAACGAAGACAAGGCGGGTAATGTTTGTTCTCTTTTCAGAGGAGTACGTTCCTGGCGCAGCACGTAAGGGCATGGAGTGGCAATATTTTGTTGGAGACTGTTCGGATCCCGCGGTACAGCTGCAAGCCAAGAATAATTTCATTATTGGATTTAACGAAGTCTTTGGAGCGGGCGATCCCGAGTTTTGCCAAAAGGAAAAAATCTGTGAACTGGATAATATCGTAATCACTTGTGGCAAGACCCAAAGAAGAAAGCGACGAAATGCGCAAGTAAGTCTGGAAAGCACAAAACAGAATCATTTACATTACTGTATACCCGGCCTCGCATCCCTGAAAAAAAGTAACTTATTTCGTAATTCCTACCTAAGTGCGCTAATCCAGTAGTGCTTTGGATGTGCATGCAGATCGAGGTCCAGGTTTCGAGCGGAAATCACAGCTAGTAATTGTGTAAAGGTTGAAATTTTATCGCATACGAGGCCTTTTATTTCTTGTAAGTCTCAGATTAGGAGGACCCTTTTTCTTGCCAAATTGAACTTGCAATTGCCTAGTTTTGCCTGGTTCATCGGCGCATCTGCTCGTCTCTGTGTCTGCAGATTGCTTCTTGTGTGTCAGCGTGTCTGGGTTTTCAATTACCTCTGTTTTTTGAGTTATTCTAATTTTTTCAGTCTGTCATTACCATCACATTGGATGTGTCGGTTATTACACAAAACGATGACTTTGCTCAAGCCAAGAGCTCGTTGGAGGGTAACGTGACTGTTGCAAAGGGCGCTCCAACAATGAAAACTATCCAAGTTTCCAACTCAGAGACCATGAGTTTGAACACCGTATATGAAACCCCTACTATTGGCGTGTGCGTCGATGGAAGCGTTTATGGACTTAACCAGGACGTGGGTCACAGTCAGAAATGCCGTAAGTCTTCAAACGCCTGTAGTAAAAAGCACTTCATAGTACCTCAATGTGATTATATTGCTTCACAGATACACACTAGTTATGCACCACTTTTGAGTGATATACCGTGGAATATTTCCTCGGTATAGACACGAGCCTTTATGCGACAACGTATGACAAGGAAATAAAAGTGACAAGTGGGATATTTCATGGCATATCATGAGAGAGTGTTGCATAACTATTCCATGCCATGCCGTGAGAAATACAGTGTCCAACATAATCAACGCAACGCATGATGGGAAGGTTGGATGTAATATCACGGTCGAATATACAATGGTTTTCCTGTATTCTGATTGGCTGTATTTTTTAAGGCATAGCACAAAGCGGAATATTCAACTGGTTCTAAGTGTCATTCTCTGACGATTAGGTGATTATCTTAGCGCAATTGGAGCAGTCGCACCACATTCATACATCCTTCTGTAACCGAATCGGCAAGACTTCACATTCTTTTTTTCCACCTTGCGCTCTTTTCATCACTGTCACTATCTGCAAAATCCGCAACCTCATATAAGCGTATATAAAAAAGAATTATTTCAGCGTCGTCTGTGCACCATCGTTTAAGCTCAATAGGATAAGATCACGTCTGCCATCTCTAAGGGATGTCATTGGTTTTGTGAAAAACCTTTTATGTGGCACGAGTCATTGACGTCACCGTCCTATATGAAAAATACATTTTGTCTTTGGCGACACGACGGGACTAGCGAAAGTTTCCCGCTTCCACTGCCGTTACCGTCCTGGCCTTCCCGTCCTCGCATCGTAAAAAGGTACATAACGCTACCCATAGTGATGGAGAGAACATATGTGTTAAGCATTTAGATTTCAAAACTAATATTTTGCAATAGAAACTAAAACTCTGCTACTCTTTTTTGCACCATTGTGGTTATTCGCTATTCAGTGACCACATGTCCTCTAAGAGGGCTTTTGTCAATTAAGTGTCCTTTAATTGATAACTGACAAACGTGAATTTTTTCGTTTTACCACACTCAATTAAAAACCGCTCTAAAATCAAACAGTAAAATTACTTTTGTCAGTCATAAATTAGCCTGCGAACAGGCTCCTGGCGAGGACGGAAAAACAATTCTGCGAGCACGAAACTGAAGAGTTCGCCGCGGAGAGCGAAGCGATCGGGGCGGGAGAGGTGGCAGGCCTGTTACCAGGCTAGTCATAAATTGAAAGACACGGGAAAACGTCTACCAGCCAGTCAATTTTCATTCAGTCAATCTGAATTTCTCACTAACTGAGGAAGTGGCGTGCCTTTTTTTCCTGACTAATCAGTCAGCGTAGAGTGCAAAACCAACGTAAACAGCGAATCCTTTCGATACTCAAATTACAACCGCTCTATAATACGTTATTACTCCGTTATTATGAAACCCGAGAATCAAGAGCAACACCCAAACACAGCATTAATGAATCAACATTGGTGATGAAGCATAAATTTGAGGTAAACGTTTTCATTGAAAAACTAACTGCACTGTGCTGATCTGACTTTCTCGACCTTTTCTCCCGTTAGAAAACTGTCCATCTGGAACATTCTTTGACACCGTCTCTGGAAACTGCACGGATTGCCCACTAAATCAGTACAACGGTGGCACTGGTAAAGTAGGCCAGTGCACAGTTTGTCCAGAGAAGACCTATACTATTGCTGTGGGCAGCAAAAACATTACGCAATGTTTAGGTATGTGTTTAACAAATCCAACCATTTTTATAGTTCTTAGTCTTTTTACAAGCTAGTTAATCGGCAGAAACGTCAAGTGCTATTTAGCGAAGCACCAACGAAGCACTTCCACGTCGTTGTGCAAGAAAACATTCAGTTTTTCCCTAAAGTCCTGCGAAGGATGTCTCAGTATCAACCACAAATTATACCATGTGCGGAGAACTTTGGTGAAAACTGAATGTTTTCTTGGACAAAGACGTGAAGGTGCTTCGTTGAATAGCACTTGCGGATGCTTCAGCCAATGAACTAGTAAAAAGGCCAAGAACTATAAAAATATTCTGCCACTATTCACCTCGATTTCAATGAATAATTGTTAAGTTTTCCACATTTTAGATTTTAATTGCAGATAGATTTTAGATTTATTATTATTTTTCTTACTTGTATAAGCTCTAAAGCACTTTCCCCTCTTTAGATAAGTTTGTGAACTTAAACCATTACAATCCAAAACAAGTGTCCCAGCATTTTTGGCCGAGGAGAGAAACCACGTGTTTTATCCAGTGACATACTGATGCTTTAACAAACTTTATTAAATATAGCTTCTGTTTGTAGCCGATATAATGCGCGCTCTGATTGGCTTAATCTAGAGCATTATTGTCCCATAATGCCCACCGGCCGATTATGGGCCTGCAAATACAAAGCAAAAAGCCATATAATAAACAACTAATTAACTTCGAACGTTCGGTCTTTACGAGAAAATCTCAAACCTCGGCCATCCGTCCAATACAGAAAGGTCTCGAATTGAGATTTTTACGGAAAAACCTAACTCTCAGTTATTATTGTAATTTTAGTAGCACGGCGTCGAAACCTCCACAATACAAGATTATTATTCCTTTTTTTGTTTTCTTTTTCTTAAAGCTGCGTGTCAAGCGGGCGAATTTTCACCAACCGGTCTCGCCAATTGTGAACCGTGCCCCGTCAATACTTACCAGTCTCTTTTACGCCAAACCTCGTGTATTCAATGTCCCGGATCATCGGTAACCTTAGGAGAAGGCACCAAATCAATCAGTGGATGTGGAAGTAAGTTTTTCTTTTGTCATTATAGAAAACAATAAACAACCCGATTCCAACAAGGCCGAGAGAAAGGTGAGAACGGGATGAACTGTACTCAACTCCAGTTTTCAGGCGTTGCAATATACCCTCGACTAAAAGAAAAGTAAATTTCCTACTTCGTGATCATTTCATCCTCCATCCACAGTCGTTGCAACTTTCTGAAGTCTCTTTGCCGTTAGCACATGTGCGGCGCATGAGCTTGCTGAAAGAATCGCGTCCCCTTGTTTTTTTAACTCATCAGTCAAGAATATTATATACAATAAGATAGCAGGAGAAATGTTCAGGAAACATTCTTCCATCACACCTCTAATAATTGTTATATCTCGTCAATCCAAATTGGAGTTAAGAGTAGTATGGCTCCAGACACGCACGGGGAATGGTTGATTTCTTTCAGTGCCGTGTGCCCCAGGAACATATTCTCAGACCGGCGTGGAACCCTGCCTTCCCTGCGCTCGAGGAACGTATCAGTCGGCAAAGAAGCAAACATCCTGCCTACGCTGCGATGGTAGCAAATCAACTTACGGAGAGGGCGCCTCGTCTACGAGCCAGTGTGTCGGTGAGTTATATCCACTGCAATGGAGGCAAAGCAAATCTAAAGTAAATAGAATAGCCAGGAGGATTATATAAACCAAGAAAATGACAGTAGATCCTTCTGCTAACCCTTGGAGGTACAACAAACGCGAGTCAAGAGGGATTTTCGATGTACTAAGGCATTTTTGGTATAATTGATATTTTGCAGCGTGCTCTATATTCTTAATTGATGGAAAATTAGTCCATAATGATAATGGAATGAAGAAGGTACTAACTGAAATAATTACTAAAACGAAATTTGGCTTTACTTGCATGAAAAATGCCGCTGCAATGCCAATGTCAAGTGGCGCGAAAAAAGAAACAGTTGAACATCAAAATTTCCGCCAGGAATGAATAAGCAGCTGTTGAAAGTTTTAGTTTCACTGAGCAAGTCCTGGTGAAACGTGTTGCTGTGAAATGTCTTGAAAAATACTCAGATCAAAATGATTAAATCAGCTCTTAGTTTCACTGACTTCTACTGTATTTTCGATTCTGTTTTACAGACATCGCGAGTTGCGCATCAAACCCCTGCAACAACGACGCCGTGTGCGTTGAGGACGCAGATGGCTACAAATGCGTGTGCCAGCCAGGATTTACTGGACCTAACTGCGAGATAGATGAGGATGAATGTGTATCAAGCCCGTGTGCTAAAGGAGCAACCTGTGTTGATAAGGTATGCGGAACCCCAGGCAATTCGTTTCCTGGGGCTACGGTGGCATACATTGTATGTAACTGAGGCTGATCCCCGCTATTTGCAACTCTCAAGGGGAACAGAAAGATAGTTCGAAAGAGTCTACAAAAGAAAATGATCTTAAGTTCAGGACAGTGGGATTTTGCCCTAAAGATAGCATTGTTTCACTATAGTTTCTTGGATCCGGTCGTGTTGTGCACTAAGTAAAAGTAAAAGAAAAGTAAAGTCTGCATGCGAGCCAAGTGGCCCTTTAGGCCAGAGCTTATCCCGGGTTCTGTAGCATGAAAGGGCTACGAATATTTCTATTACCCCCTGGAAAGGGATTCTAGTCCATCGCAGGGTTACCCCCGGCATTGAATTCGCCGGTACTCATTTTTACATCGGGGTGGAGAAAGGCGCTGTGAGAGTCAAGTGACTTGCTCAAGAACACAGAACAATATCCCCGGCCAGGGCTCGAACCCGGACTACCTCGATCCGGAGTAGAGCACTCAGTGCATATAACTAATCCTGAATTGTTCTACAGGTGAATGGGTATGTTTGCTTGTGCCCACCAGACTATAGTGGGATACATTGTGACGTAAAAACGAGCAGCTGCAACAGTAACAAGTGTGCTAGTGGCTCAACCTGCGTCAATTCACCAGATGGACACGACTGCGTTTGTCCCGACGGATACGAAGGGCAGTTCTGTGAGACTAAAATCAACGTATGTTATATACTGTAAGATCTGTATTTTAGTAGGTCAATCTGTATTTTAAGTTTGAAAATCTATTTGCGAATCTTAAGAAGTATTCGGTGGACTTCGGCTGATCGATTAAAAAGAAAGTACTGTTAGCAATCGAATGACCTTCCTCTCTCCTACGTCGAAGAGGTTCCCTATACGAGGGTAAGATGAGGTTAGCAAGGGGAAACGAGGGCTCTCTGTGGGCTTTTTGTCCGTTCTGTGCAGCCTTTCACCGCCAGCATACATGGTTAAAGAAATACAAAACTAAAAGGAGCCTCTGCGGAGGAGAGAGAAGAAAATCCCTACACAGGAAGTGCGGTCTGGCATTTTTTTTCTTTTTGTCAATGAACACACTCCCTTGTCCTTAAACTTGCTCACTAAAAATATTTACGCATTGGTTTTCTTTGCTAGTTTTTCTGTTGTTTTCGTTGTTGTTGTTGTTGTTGTTTCTTTTTTTTTTCTTTTTATTCCACTTACATGAAAAAGGGATATTTTGATAGAGCCTGTAGAAGTACCTTACCAAGAGTGAGAGAAATTAACTAATAATTCAGAACGAGGCCATGACTGTCTTGGTCTGCAAAATTTTCTGGAATTTTAACGCGTGTCTAAAGTGTCCAAAATTTATTTTAAAAATAAGTCAGAAAAGATCTGTTATGTTGCAAATACTGTAAAGAGGTTAGAACGAACTATTTATTTACGTAATCAAAAACTTAACTTGAAATTGATAGTGAAAACCAGCTTGGCAGGCTTTTGTTTAAATAATGAGGGGCTTGTTAACTTTCATTTAGTGAGGTTTTTATATTATCATTTTGTTCCATGTCCTAGGACTGTAAAACTTCACCTTGCCTTAATGGTGGAACATGTTTGAACGAGGTCCAAGCATTCAGGTGCGTCTGCAAGACAGGTTTCAGCGGTAATCTGTGCGAAAAGAAAGACAACGCCTGTCTCCCAGACTCCTGCCTGAACGGCGCAACTTGCCAGGAAACTAGTTATGGTCACGAATGTAGTTGTGCGGCAGGTTTTGAAGGCTCAACATGCGAAATCAACATCAATGAATGCTCCAGCACGCCTTGCCAGAACAACGGACTCTGTGTCGACCAGACGAATGGCTATAAATGCTACTGTAAGCCTTCCTTTAAAGGCACAAACTGCGAGACAGGTATTTTTATAATCTCGTAATACATATCGCATCGAATCGCATCGCATCGCATTGAATTACATTGCGTTGCGTTGCATTGCGTTGCATCGCGCTGCGTTGCTTTGCGTTGCGTTACGTTACGTTGCATTACATTGCATTGCATTGCATTTGTTTTTGGAAGCTCATAAACAATAAAATTATAAAACAAACCCATTCGTTCAAAGGCCGATATAAATGGATAATTTGTTTGTTACCATTATTTGTCAAAACGAAAGGAAAAGCTAGGCGAATACAATGAAAGATTAATCCAAATTTTTATTTATCCCACTGAGTCAGTCCACGGAGCAAAGCGAAAGCAAACAATGTACTCAATTTACATGACTGCTTGTTGAAAAACAAATATGACAAATGAATATATTGTTTGTCGTGATATTTTTATCTTTATCTTAGAATTTTTTGTGTTAATATAGAAATTTCCACTGATTTTGACATGGAGTTTAATAGAGAACTGGGTCGAGGAACGTCCATTGTGGAGATGCGTCAAGAGTTAAGAGCAGTTACTGTGGCTTTCTGGATGAAGGTTGCTCAGAACCAGCTAGATCCGGGAACGCCCATCTCGTACGCTGTACAAGAAGGAGGTACTTTGCTTATTAAATTTGAAGGTATTTTTGAAATGCAGATTGATACAGGTGTGGTGACCTGAAAGGGAGAAAGCTTCTCAGACGTTCACCTTAAGTTTCCTTGAAAAGTCGAAATTAAAGCGTGTCGAGCCAGTTTAATAAATATAGCCTAACAAACTTGACAACAAGCTGTTAACCGGCCGTTCACGCCCCCGCAACAGCTGTCAAATTAAGGGAGGCTTGACTGTACTTGTAACTGGATGACAATGGTCAAAGCAATAGAAGTATCGAACTTTTGGCATGTTAGACTCGTCTGACCAAAAGTTTATTTTTCATTTTTCTGTTCTTCAGCCACCGTTCAGGACAATGCCTTTGTAATTCACGACTACAATGGGTTTAACATTTGGGTCAATGGACAAAAGGCTGCGACAAACGTGGCGGCAAATGATGGCCAGTGGCATCACATGGCATTCACATGGCTGAGTTCAACAGGAGCGTGGAAAGTGTACAAGGACGGAAGCAAAGTCAGAGAAAACAATGTTGCCAACGATGCATTTCAAAAGGGGCAGGTGTGTGATTTCATGACACTTAGTACCTTACAAATGCCTTAGACCACGATAGACAGTAGGTTCCGGGTGCGTTTGTACATCTCTCTATTCTAAACCATAATAGCAGTTTTGTTACATTTCTGGTCCAAGCAGTGCTAAAAGTACTGCCTAAGAATACACGTACTTTTACTCCTAATACTATACATACTTTACTTGCGCCACTTTGAAGATATTAAGGGAATTGTTGAAAGAAGGGCAAACTGTAATCAGTGTTTAACGTTTATTTTCGAGATGGCGTGACAAAATTTTTAAACGCCTGCAAGCGTTTTTCAGAATCTAATATCACAATCTCTCTTATGTGCAACTCGCATTACAACACAATCTACCTTCAGTGCACCTATACAAGAATCTTTTTCAAAAACTAATTGAAATATGCCTTTCGGGGTTCGACTTTTCCAATGTTTCCTCATAATAGTGCCCCTTTCAAGCACATTATACAAGTCATGAAAAGACTTTTAAACACAATTGCCTCGTTGAGTAATGGACAGGAATGAATGGGAGTGATCTTTTTTATTCGGAATTCCTCGTCAGTTTTGCTTTTTAAACGGTTCGAAATCGTCTACCTAATCGTCTATCTGATCCGTGGATCGTTTCTACTTTTTCCTAGGTCATTGCATCGGGAGGATTCTACGTCCTTGGACAAGAACAAGATGAACTTGCTGCAAACTTTAGCGCCAATGAAGCGTTCATTGGTCAAATGAGCCAGCTGAATATTTGGAGTTACGAGCTTCCTGCTTCAGATATCGCTGACATGGGAAGACATGCTGAAAACTTTATTGGAAATGTTATTGGATGGTCTGACTTCTACGATCCTGCAGATGCCGGTATAAAGAAGATTGAACCGTCCGTGGCGCGAACTGGTAAGCTTTCTTGTCTCCCCTGTCACGTAAAGAAAACTTCATACGGCTGAACCCGGTTACTTCTTGCCTTTCTTGCGGACCTCAATTCATTTTGCTCAGTCCATTTCTTCCTCCCAACGTTTACCTAGTTTTGGCAATTAATGAATTATTTTTGTTTTCCACAGTGCACTTATGATCCAGTTATATCGCGTTCCTCCAGTGCTGTCGGTGATTAGGATGTGTTTGCCAATTAATTACTTAATATAATCCCTTCCATTCCTCCCCCATGCAAGTAATCTGACCTACGCCCATGCGGACGCAGTACTTACATGTAAGCAGCCATTCGATTCAAATTTAAACTAGATGAGAACTGGACTAGTAGTATGAAGTCGCTAAATTTATAAGCAACCAAAAGTTGTCAACACACTGGAGAGTAATTGGTGGTATTCACAACTGGAACAATTTTGTAAATAAGCAAACTTTAAGCAGATAAGCAGACTTTGTTTCTAATGAAATTTTGTTGGATTTCTTCCAGAGAACAAATGTTGGACGAACTGGCTAAACAAAGACTCCCCAGGAACTGGTGATGGAGATGCGGAAACTCGTGCGGGCGCCTGCGCGGGACCGGGTTTTTACGATTGTCAGGATATTGAAGGAAGATCGATGCCTGACCTTGAGCTGAATTTGACAAGCACGTGCTCAGATAGTGGAATCACGTGTTTGAATAGCGATCAAAGAACGGGAAGAAGCTGTCCTGATTTTAAAGTTCGTTATGTTTGCACGTGCCCAGGTTAGCAGTTTGATTTTTGGAGCTTTTCTTATTTTCTAGCCTGTTCAATTTTATTTTCTTATTTTTAAGCATCCAAACACAAAATCTGCCAAGCTACGAGGAAATAATTACTTCAAAATTTGATGCTTCCCAACACTATCCGTGCAAGAAATGATTAATATGTCTAATTCATAGCGTCACGTTTTGAGCTCACGAAAAGGTCGGGGATGCTCGGGTAGAAGTCAAGGATTTCGGGTCTCACTTGGGGTGTTTAGGACGAAATACCGCTGCTTGTAGCCCCCGCAGAATCGTTTAGGGTACACTCGAAGAAATAATAAAAAATTCTACCATTTAGTTTCAGTTGATATCTTTTAGGGGTCAAATAAAGCTTGAGTCACGTCCACACTGCTCTCCTTGTAGGGGGTTAATTCAAATTTTCCGACGGGCATCCCCGACCTTTTTATATGGAAGTTCCCTACCCGGGCGTTAGCTAGAAAACCTATCACTCGCTGCTACAGCACAACTAACAAGAAGATTTTCTACGTTTACAGCAAACAGCGCTTGTAGCAGTAACCCATGTGGAGCCCATGGCACATGCGTGACTCTTCCAGTTGGTTACAAGTGTACCTGCAACAAAGGATACGAAGGTCGTCATTGCGACACAGGTACGATGATGTAGATCAACAAAAAGATGCTTTTCCATGTACACGATGGAACAAATAACTTTATTGTTTGATAAACGGATTCGGCTAACGTGTTTACATCCCTGTTGGCACCCAATTCAGACCACGTGATGATTCATTTGGGGGGTTACGTATACAAATGTGTAATTTCCCACACACAACTGATTGTATGGGAGTATGTACAAACACGGCAATTGTAACTTCCCGAATGAATCATCAGAAGATCTGAATTGGGTGGCAGCAGGGATATAAACAAGTTAGCTTGATCCGTCTATTCAAGCGATGCCGTTTTGGACACTTTTGGACACAGCTAAATTCATTGGCTCAAAGTAGAATGCAGACAAAATAAATATTTCATGGTGCTTGGTAGATTATTAAATTTTACTACCTGGTTCCGATAACATCTGGGGCCTACTTCTCGAAAGCTCCCGTAAATACCGGGCCCGATAACTTACCGGGCCGGTTAACGGGAAACTTTACCGGGCCCGAAGCAACGTTTCTCGAGGCACCCGTAAAATTTTCCAGGTACTTACCGGGCCCGATAAAATAGCGGGTTGTTACCAATCTCTAGCGCACACTTCACGCTCGTTCGCGAGAGAAGGAGAAACACTTGGGACTATACGTGCACATTCAATTCTGATCGATTCTGTTGTCGTTGCGATTGTGATACTTTTTGAAGAACACTGCGAAGTTTAACTTCGAAGTTATCGTTGTGTCAAAGGAGAGCAACTGAGAGAGATCGTCATTTTGCATGGTCATATTATTTGAAAGTGATCATCAATTGCCTTTTGTAGCTCGATTCGAAGACTTCGATCGACAATCTCGCTCTTTTCTAGGAGTGTTGTCTTTTTCCGTGATTCATTCTAATTCAAAATGTTCCACTGAGCAATCAAACAAGATCTGCGGACCGCCGAGGAAACAGTGTGAACTTGAGAACTTGAAATTTAGCTACAAACACTTATTTCAGCAATTTATACTGATAAGAATTTCGCTTAAGTAAGTGTACAGAATATTTGGAATAAGGAAGGATCTTACTAAAATTTTTAGGCGTGATTTAATCGTTTTCTCCGGCAAACGTCAAGCGTAATTTTCACTGATCCCAAATCGACTGTTCTAGCATAAAGCATGCTAAGATCAATAGAAATGCGACTGAAACAATTATGAGATTGGGGAGAATAATGTTTGTAGAATGTCTGTTTTCTAATTTCCTCCTCCCTCCCAAAAAAGTAAAAAAAAAATCTACAATTAAAACACAAGAAACAGGTTTTGCTTGCAGTAAGATCAGGTTTGCGTGACAGGAACCAATTTTTATGTTCATACAAAGAAGCCATTTCGAAAACGCGCGGCAATGTTTTTTTTTTTTTTCCGCCGTTTGTTGGTTTTGAAAAACAATCAAATAGAACTTCGCAGTTATATAGCGCTTGCATGCAAACGCCTTCAAACTGTAAAAATTAAACAACAATAATTATATTTACTTAGGTTTCCGGAGCCAGCGTGCGGCTACTCGCCGTGTTTCTCTCCAATTCCTCCTTAAGCTCCTCAACGAGCCACTCCATTCTTGCTCGTGAGAGCCGAAATCGTTCAATGATTTCGCAGTCAGCCATATCGGCTAGAAAGGGGCGTCTATGATAAGACCGTGAAACAAAAAAGTCCGCCTCCGGCCGCCATTTTGTTTGGTTTTGCAACATTTGTGACTTCTCGGTAACTTTACGGGAGGTCACGACCTCCAGTAAATTACCGGGCAAGTTACCGGGATATTTAACGGGATCGAAAATAACGGGAACTTCGAGAAACACCCGCAAAGTTTACGGGGACTTACCGGGTGACTTACCGGGTCCGATAATTTACCGGGTCTTTCGAGAAACAGGCCCCTGGCCACATGTAACATTGTTTCAAATATTTTGGCCGCAGCAAAATTGATATTTTGTAAGATATTTGGCTTAGTTATCCCCAGTTTTTTGAACACTCGACAAAATTTGCAATAAAAAAATAGTTACGACGAAAGCATATTTCCCCGTTGTACTTCTGAAACATGTACGACCTTAACAAGACTTCTGAAAAAGAAAAAAAGACCAAAGAAATGTTATCGGCCAGGGACGTTCCAGGAATAACTTTGAATCAGCTTGAACTTGATGACGGTAAATCAGCCGTCGTTGCAAGAATGCGGGGCAAGGACTGCAAGGGTTCACACTCGAAACTTCCGCTCCGCAAACTCTCTTTACAGTTGATTTACATTTAACAACTTCAAGTCGAAAACAAACAACAACAACACTATTGCACTTGCCAGGCGTCGACGCCCAGTTGTTTCACTGGCGTTCTCTGTACCGTTGAATTACCTGGAAGAAAACACTGTTTCACTTTTTTCTTCCGGCATTAAACTAACCTTATTTTATTCACTCCCCATGCAGCGTTGAAGTGTCCGTGTCCAGGTAAAATAGCGCATGGCAAATACGGTGGTAGCCGAGCTCTTGGGGGCAAGATGACTATATACTGTGACTCTGGATATGAGGCTAGCTCAACAGCAACCCTGAACTGTGTTGATGGAAAATGGGATGCGCCTGTTCCACAATGCATAGGTAAAGATTATTTTACATTGACATGACAAAGAATGAAAAAGCTGACTGCTTCATATGATCGGTCAATGGTGACTGATCACCGTACCTGTAAAGAGATTGCAAACTGAGCTGATTTGACAAAAGTAACCGTATCGCTGATTTGTTATCCGTTCGGATGACATTCTGCACGCACATAATGCAAATTTTCCGCTAGAAAATTCATTGTGTAGAAATTCAGTTGTTTCGCGAGCGTAGTACTACGTGCAAATCGTAATATGTATTTTGAAACAACACGGCATACTGTGATAAATAAAATTATAAAAAAGTTAACTCATTTAATCATTCATTAAGCATATTAATTAATGCATTGTCTGGTCTTACTGCAGACGTAGATGAATGTAGCACAGGGAAAGCAAACTGTGGACAGACATGCATCAACACTGATGGAGGTTATAAATGTGACTGTCAGGCGGGATATTCAGTCAATAACGACGGAACCTGTTCAGGTGACATGTTATCTTCCGTTGATGAGTTAGAAATAACTGCTCGAGTCGGTGTTGATCATTTTCATTAGCGGCCTCGTCATCATCATCATCATCATCATTATCATGGTTATCATCATTATCATCATCATCATCATCGTCATCATCATCATTATCAGCGCTATCATTATCAACATCAGCTTTGCTTCTGATGGAACATAAAACTGCTTCACACCCCCACTAAATTAGTCCTTTCGTAGAATTTCTTTGTAAAAACACCGAACACCGGACAAATACAAGTTGTTTTCTAACTTTTTGAGTCAACCAAACGTCCAGGTCGTCCTTGTCTTCATTCAAATCCATCTTTTCTTCCTTTTCGACACATGTGCTCTCAGACTTCACCGTTGTTCTCTCGCTTCCTCCGGCGTTCAAAGTGCAAATCGTTAGTCGCCAGTCTTTGTTGGTTTGT
This sequence comes from Orbicella franksi, assembly GCF_964199315.1. Classification (NCBI taxonomy): domain Eukaryota; kingdom Metazoa; phylum Cnidaria; class Anthozoa; order Scleractinia; family Merulinidae; genus Orbicella; species Orbicella franksi. The sequence goes on from NC_138153.1 coordinate 18,342,049, forward strand.
GTTAAAGGAAACCGTTGCAGGTAAAACAATTGAAAAATAACCACTCAAGCAGGATTATCAATTAATGCTGACATGCATATCACCGCTTTCATTTTAGACATCGACGAATGCAGCTCGAACAACGGAAACTGCCAGCAAAGTTGTCATAACAGTGTGGGTAGCTACCGCTGTACCTGTGCATCAGGGTACACATTAATGGCGGATGGTCGATCTTGTGCGGGTAATTTGAAGTATAAAGTTCTCATTTTCATCGGTGTATGGGAGGCACGGGTGTCCAAGTGGTCAGCGCGCTGAACTCCGGATCAAGCTGTCCGGACTTGAGCCATGGCCGTGGTCGATGTTTTGAGTTCTTGGTCAGTGCCTCTCTCTACCCAGCTGTATAAATGGGTACCAGCAAATTTAATGCTGGGGAATAACCAAGTGATGGAGTAGTATCCTATCCAGAGGGAGTTGAAATATTCCTAGTGCCTTTCTACTACCGAAACCGGGATAAGCTCACGCGGGTAGCCCACTTGGCCCCAAGCAAACTTTACGTCGGGATGAATGTTATTTTATTGACAATAGGTAGTAAGTAATGGTAGTGAACTTTATCAACGTGTCAGGATTCTCTCGCGCATAGCACTAATTGGTGACACAAAATAAGATAAAATTAAACACATTGATACAAATAATGAAACCTAAAACCTAAAAGCCTATATACAAATACAATGTCGCTTAGTAACAAACAAAATTAATTATTACAAAGCATACAATTTCTACAGCCATCCTCAATTAATGCAGTCAGGCCTGTTTTCCTAATTTTAGACTTGAATCTGCGCAGACTGCCCTCAGCACGTAGTTCCTTTGTGAGTTTCCACCAGAGGAAAGGGCCATAGTATCTTAACGAGTGCTTTCCATATTTAACACTATTAAAACGAGGAAGATGAATTATTTGGTCGCCTCAAATACGCTTTGTAGTTCTGTATCATTTTGCATTTGTCACAACTGCCCGTACGCGCGATTGTTTCCAAAAGCAATCATATGTGGATTACGTAAAACCTTTTTCTTTTTTCTTTTTTTTCTTTTCCTTTTTTTTTAATTTGTCATTTTCAGATGTTTAGTTGCATATTACATCCATGCCATGCCAGTGAAAACTCCTTTGTGTCTCCTGAATGACTTACTATATTGCCGCACTATACCCAATACGAAGCATGCACTCATTGTGGCCTTGCTTATTACTAATATAACTGTCCTTCTACTGACGTAACGTTGTCTTTTTTGTCTATGCCTTGACTTTCAGATGACGACGAGTGTTCCAGTAATAGCGGATTAGGACCCTGCGAACAGATTTGTGTGAACACGCTCTTAGGACATGAGTGTCTGTGCCGACCAGGGTATAACCTAAACGGTGATGGAAAAACGTGTTCAGGTAAGGAAATTTTGGTTTCGTTCTAAAATATTCAACACTGACTGACTGACTTACTTACTGACTGACTGACTGTCTGATCATGACTAACCGACAGACAGATAGAGATACAGTCAGAGAGACAGACAGAACGTGACGGACAGCAGAGAAAAGACAGAAAGGGCAGACCGGCTTATGATACAGCAGGACAGATAGACATGGCCTACAAAACGGATTGACAGACTCGCTGTCTGTCTGACTGTCTGTCTGACCAACTGAGTGACTGTCTGACTGACTGACTGACTGACAGACAGGTTCACAGACAGACACAGACACACTGACAGACTAACTGACCGACTGACTGACTGACTGCTAAAAGACTGCTTGACCAACTGCGCGTTAAGCTTAAGTAAATTAATAAATTCGCACACTTTGAATCTTCGTCATCACAAAAATATTTGAGAAACTTTATTCTCTCACAGCGAGTTCTTGCCCAGCGATTGCGAGTTTCAGCAATGGAAAACTTGATCCTGCCAGCCCCGCAACAACCGTAGACAGCAGTGTGAAATTTGAGTGTAACGTGGGTTACATCCTAAGAGGAGCTTCTGCAAGAACTTGTTTGGCTGATGGTACCTGGTCTGGCAAAGAGCCTCGTTGTGATTGTGAGTCTAATACAAAGGGAACGATTCGCATTCGTTATTTGTTAATTTTGCTTCGTAAAACTTCGTAAAACTTCCATAAACTGTGTTATCATCCCCTGTCTCTTATTTAGTGGTAAACTGCATCATTCCTGGTGAACTGCAAGACGGAACACGAAGCACTACAGCGAATTCTTACAACACTGTTGTGACTTACGCGTGTAATTCCGGATTCAGTTTAGTTGGATTAGCAACAAGGACTTGTCAGGCTGATGGGACCTGGAGCGGAGAGCATCCTCGCTGCATAGGTACAATTCAAAACTGTTAGAAGTATCGATTAGGATCTCTTCTCCCTTTTTCATTGTTTTCAAATAGTACTTTCTTTGATATGGGTGCGACAATTGCAAGGCTGTGATTTAAGAAGGATAAGTCAATTTCAAAATTACATTAGTTCATTTTGTCCTAAGCGGGATGTTAGAAATTGACAGCTAGTTAGTTTACAATCAGTTCAAGATGACTAACCCTTTTATCTTGTTTTGTTTTGATTTTTTTTTTTGGTTGTGGTTGTGGTTGTTTTGTCTCAGTTGCTTTTCTCGTGAAATTGAAATAATGTAAGACAATCTAAATAGTAACTGAAACTGACGTTCTGTCAACAAAACATATTGCACTGTTATTAATTTACCTCTACGTCTCAAATAACTACATCGTGAGACAAACAATAATACACCTAATTAGTATATACCACACAAGTGAATAGTACTTTTCGCGCACGCTGATTGGCTAGTTCGTAGGTGATTAGCCAAGTATTATTCACCTCCGAGCGCGCGAATTTTTTTTGTCCGACCATTTGCCGGTATGTAAAGTATACATGAAATAATTCATATTTGAACTGCGGTAGAAGATGAAAGTGAAGTATGATCATCGCAGTAAATTTTCCAATTTAAGCAACTGGAAAGAAGAAGCCTGAAAAAAATCAGGGCTTCAACGGGATTCGAACCCGTGACCTCCGCGATACCGGTGCGATGCTCTACCAACTGAGCTATGAAGCCACACATTGGGAGCGAGGTCAATTAATTGAGTTCATATCTTCCCGTGAGTGAAATGATGTAAAGTATATATGAAATAATTCATATTTGAACTGCGGTAGTAGATGAAAGTGAAGTATGATCATCGCAGTAAATTTTCCAATTTAAGCAACTGGAAAGAAGAAGCCTGAAAAAAATCAGGGCTTCAACGGGATTCGAACCCGTGACCTCCGCGATACCGGTGCGATGCTCTACTTGAATTGGAAAATTTACTGCGATGATCATACTTCACTTTCATCTACTACCGCAGTTCAAATATGAATTATTTCATATATACTTTACATCATTTCACTCACGGGAAGATATGAACTCAATTAATTGACCTCGCCCCCAATGTGTGGCTTCATAGCTCAGTTGGTAGAGCATCGCACCGGTATCGCGGAGGTCACGGGTTCGAATCCCGTTGAAGCCCTGATTTTTTTCAGGCTTCTTCTTTCCAGTTGCTTAAATTGGAAAATTTACTGCGATGATCATACTTCACTTTCATTTGCCGGTATATTGTCATAAATGAAGTTACTCTTAGGTCCGCTAGTTATTCAGCTTGTGTGGTATATACATAAACAATTATTCACCTCCACTTTGGTAAATAATTGTTAATTATTCCATAAACAAATATCAAAATAGCCGAACATCTAGGATCAGTTATCTTGGTAAGATATTCTGGTAGATGCATGTAGCAGAAATTGATGACGTCACGGACTAATGCAAACTCCTGCGCATTCCTACTTCTCGTAGCTGCTGACTGCCCCGAGCCCGCAGTGCCGACTAATGGTAAGCTGATTGGCCTTCAAAGGAAAAATGGTGACACGATCAGATATGAATGTGATGTTGGTTATAAGATGGTTGGACAATCTTACGCCATTTGTCAAGGAGGGGCTTGGAACTCGCCTACGCCTTCATGTAACTGTAAGTACTATATGCAGCATTAAATTCCGCTGCGTCACAAGGCCATGAAAACAAATTGTAAAGCTGAACCTGATTTTACAATTTGCAACTACAACATCTCTTCAGTTCCTTACCCGGTCCTTGGTGGGGTATTGGGCCAGAACCGCTACAACAGTTCTTAAAAATGTATTTTGTGATTGTGTACGTACAACCCCCTTTCCAATAGCTCCCAATTCTGTTTTATTGATTCGTCTTCTAAAGAGCTACCCAAAGTAGAATTTTACTTTTATTTCAAAACTGTAGCCTGACACCACTTTCCACAAAGCTTGTAACACTTAGTAATTTGAAGAGATTTACTTTGTTTTTCCGAGTGTAGACACGTATATGTACAACTCCTTACCCAAAGGTATTCGAAAGGACAAGAGAGCAGCGGCATAACAGGAGATTTCTCCATGCAACATACGTGACAAGTTATAATTTACTCATTTTCTTAGTGGTCAATTGCGGTGCTCCTCCGGCAATAGCAAATGGACAAATATCTGGTTCAGACTACTCGTATGATGCCAAAGTAACATACTCGTGCAATGCCGCAAACTTCAAGCTGTCGGGATCACAAGAGAGAACATGTCAGGCCGATGGCACATGGAGTGGAACTCAACCTGCTTGTCTTGGTGAGTACTGGGGATGATATGTTAGCTTAGATGACCCGTCAAGAAGCACTTTTGCATACGTCACTTCAATATCAACTAAGCTCATGCAGGCAATCTACTTTGGGAATGGCGTCTGCTTTTCCATAACAACCTCTAACATGATTCCTGACGCAGCTCCTAGAACCACAGATAATTTCTGATGATTAGCCCAAGTTTGGCTTGGTCCACAAAAACCTTTCTTGTCTTAAACCAATTCGACATGCTGTGTCGACCTTCGCTTTGTTAAGAAATTCGTAATACATTCCCTATTTGCACGCTGCGTTTGCGCACACAAACTAACGATATTGGCCATACCGGCCATTCTTAGTTATTGCCAGTGTCAGAGCTCTGTGTATCCATTTCGTTCTTTGAAGTCGCCGCCTATCCACAGCTTTTAATTTCATATCAAATTATTTACCAACAATGATTTATTATTCCAAACTCATTTTCCTGCCTGATCAACAGAGAATTCCTGTGGCAATCCGGGTACACCTGCAAATGGAATCAAGGTCGGTGAGAGCTACAAGTACCACGATGTTGTTTCCTTCCAGTGCAATGAGGGGTACAATCTTATTGGCTCCAGCACCAGAACGTGTCAAACAGACAATAACTGGGACGGAACACAACCAACTTGCCAACGTAAGTTGATTACGCTTTCATCATGGCCAAGCGGCAGATAAAGACAAAGACGGGTTTTGATTGGCTAACTAGGCACCTCCTGAACGCAATGCCTTTTGAAAATTCTTAGTAGTGTCTGTGTTTTCACGCAAGTCTCTAGCGCTTGTTTTATGTATTTCCGTTGTGTTGTCAATGGTCTATTTCGCTGTCGCGAATGCCTGCATGTGGTGATTGCTTTGGTCTTGGCATTAGGGCGCTTTGCAATTGATTATGGTAAAACCAAGAGACTATCGGTTCCCTTGGGTGAAACCAAAACCAAAGTAATCTCTATGGCCAGTTACGAAGAGCTCGCATAATCCAGTGAACCAATCAAGGCTGGAAGCAAATTCGTGTAGCTCAGGCAAATCGCTGGAAAACGTGTACGAACAAATCATGGTTGGTCTCGTTTTACTTCTGGTTGGGTGAAAAGACAATCTTTAGCACAGTCATGCAAAACCAAAGCAAATGAGAATTAGTTTCGAACGACGCTCTAGTGAAAATCCTTCTATTCAAATGAAAACCGCTTTTAGATGGAGCTAGCTTGAAGTATGCTCGGTTCGTTGGGTTATGATTCTTCTGCTTAACTACCATCATTACGCCTTCTCGTTTCCCTTTAGTTGTCGACTGCGGCGATCCCGGCACCCCTGCAAATGGGGAGAGACTAGGATCAGATTTCACTTATGGAAAGACTATCGTCTACGACTGTAACCCAGGCTACCAGCTGTCTGGTTCGAGGGAACGAACGTGCCAACTGGACGGAAAATGGTCGGGGTCTATAGCCACTTGCGTTGGTAAGTTGAATTCGTGAGTTTTTTATTCGGAGTGGTTTTGTTTGTTTGTTTGTTTGTTTGTTTGTTTGTTTGTTTGCAATTTGTGACTGTGAGAGGCAGATTTCTCTATTACCATCACTACTACCCCTCCATAACTCAGCGAGTGTTAAAGCTTCGACAAATAAAACTTAATGATTGGCGCGTCGATGGTAAGTCTGAAAATGTTTTCTTAAGTTTATTGTCCTGAATCTATCGTGCACTTGGATATTGTTTCACATGAGTGATATAAAGGGCAGTATTATATAAAGCCTCTTCCTCTAGAACTCTCTCCTCCATGAAGACAGCAATATCAAACTCAGAATATAAAAACAATTGCCGTTTACTAAACTCTGGAAATTAGCATTCCTTAACGTGTGTCTGTTCAGTAATAGATCACAGATGACGTCAAAATGTGGTAAGAGCAAAACCGTGCCACCCAATTAAGCCCTCAGATGAGCGTATCACTCCAATATGTATAGATCATAAGTAAGAACCAATCATTCGACATAATACACAAATAAGACAGTGCAACAAGAGCGTCCAAATTAAGACAGGTCGCACGTCCGATCCGTAGTAAGGACATTTCTCTTGTGTGGGAGGTTCATCCTCACCGATCTTAACAGATTCGTTTAACGTTACTTACTAGTGTCATCTTGCGGAGCCAGTCTTGTTGGTCCCTCTGGCAGCTTCAGCTCTCCAAACAACCCAAACAGCTATCCCGATAATGCTTACTGCCGCTGGAAGATTAGTGTGCCGTCTGGAAAGAAGGTCATGGTCACATTCAACTCCTTCAAGACACAGAAGGACAAGGACATTGTGGAGATCTATGATGGCGTCTCCCAACAGCTCATAACCAAATTATCTGGAGTTCACACCAAGGCGATTGCCTTCACATCTGAAAATAATGCGATTGATATTCGGTTTATCTCTGACGGTAGTGAGAGTTCGGAAGGATTTTCTGCATCGTACACTCAAGTCAGTAAGTAACTACATGATGCACATCTTCTGATTTAAACTATCATCTTTAGAGCAACGTTTCTCTTATATTTTTGTCACGAGAAAAAAGAAAAACAGGTAAATTTCTGAAACGTCTGCGCGTGCAGTCTTACCGCGACAATGAAAGAGAGTGTCAGAGTAATCAGAATTTCATTAATAAGTGTAACTGGCGGTAAGGGAAGAAGCAAAAAATGTTGTTGTGTCCACCTGTGTCTCATCTACGACATTTGGTGACTGGTTCTGGTCCCTTAGTCAGGTGCGTGATCGAATGACCAACCAGGCTGAAGACAAAACAGCAAACTGGCTGCAATTAGTTCTTTGAAACATCCCGTGAATATTCCTAGACGTCCACGACTCGACACGACTCGCACGTCTTTCTGTTTTTTTTTTTTTTTTCTTTTTTTTTCTTTTTTTAAAAAAAATCAAGCCAACATTTCTTAAATTAATTCATGTTTTGTAGCTCAGAATTAAACAAGGAAGGCAAAACTAAAGACACCTACCCCACTGAATGTTGTATACATGTACGCGAATGTGTTTTTACCTCGTGTTTTACGTCTAATTGATTAAATTTTTTTCTCTTTTTTTACCATTGCGCAGCCTGCGGTGGTATCCTTACTGATCTGGAACAAACCGTGATGTCACCCAACTATCCCAGTAACTATCCCAACAGTATCACGTGCGTGTGGTCCCTCAACATTGGCAAAGCCTTCCAGCTTGAGTTCGACGCATTCCACACCGACCCGGGCTATGATCTCCTGAGGGGATTCTCGTCACTAAGCTCCTTTACCCGTAAGTAAAATACCGACCCCGGTATCACGGAGGGTGGAAATAAGGGTGATATGGTGAGAGAAAAGGGAGGTGTAAAATACGAGAATATGGGAACTAGCTGGGATGGAGTGTTTTAAAGATGACGGTAAAGAAATCTACCCTGATTTATAGTCATTGTACCACTTTGTTTGGCAACGGTAACGTTTCTCGTAACCGTGGTTTGCCGTCTTATAGTAATGAAGCGTGTTACCCAGTACACACATTTCAGGTAAATTAGAAACAGATGTAGTGATGAGTTGTCTTCTGCTACAGTATGGACTTACCTCGATTTCGACTGAGGGGACGGTTACTAACCTATCTACAGCTTTAGGTCTCTATAGCTAGTTACGAAGTCGTAAAAGAGAAAAACTAGTGCACAATAAGTGTTTGGCATAGGACTTTCTTTGGAAGCAATTTAAAGGTCCATATAGGATCTGTTTTGAAGTTTCGAAATTTCTATTTGTTCAGTTTTTCGTTTTTTGGTTAGTCCTTTCGTTCGGTTACCAACCGTTGTTTGCGAAAGGAGCCCACGCTGTGGAAATCGAGTCTAGCTCGTTTGTTATTTTGTTTGTTTATTTATCTGTGTTTGTTTCTTTATGTTTCAACAGAGAGCGATCTTGTCTTCGATTTTGACGGTGAGAGATTCGCTATACCACCAATTGATGTGCCCGGTGGACAGATGTATCTCATATTTACATCCAACTATGTAAGAACCTACTCCGGGTTCAAAGCCACCACCAAGAAATTTCAAGTGAACGTTGGAAAATAAAATTGCTCTCCAAAAGTAAAAGGATTTAATTGTTTCTTAATCTGAAGGAATATTAGGAGATGAGTGATGTTACACTAAGATACTGAACTTCATTGTTATGTCGTGAATATGAATAAACTAGTGAAAAACTGACTGCGATTTTCATTGTCTATCTTTTACATATAAGTAGCTCATTTTACTATATATAGATTTGCAAACTTCCTCCGTGTTCCTCCCATCTTTGATCAAGGGTCTCAATGGGGTGTTAGCTTTTACGTCTAACGCGCTTAATATTATGGCTTTTTTTTGTATTTCTTTGTACGGTTAACAGCTGAAATCTCAGAAATAAAAAAAAAACACATTATTTTAAATAGTTAAAAATAAACTTTAATCGTTTAAAAAAGTTTAAAATTTAGTTCGATTGCTGTAAAACATAATTAAGGTCTTAGAACCATTACAGGGCGGAAAAAGGTGATATTAAAAAATTGTAGACTGATATAGCTTACAAACCACAAAAAGGCAAGACACAAAAAAGTTTTGACAAGAGATCTTGAGATTTTCACTTTCGTGGCTAGCTGTTTTTACGGTTAATATTTTTTTACGACTAAAGGTCAAAATTTTCCAATTTTTAGGCCTTGCGGCTAAGTTTTAGGCCCGTTTTACGGCAAACGGTTAACCCCAGTGACACCCTCTTGATCGTGAGAGTAAAAAAAAAGAAACTTTTCGTAAACGTTTTTAGGTAATCCGTTTGCAAGTTTTCAAACGAATCTTTTAGTTAGAGGTGACCCAAGCAGTCCGAGATATTGAAACGCACCAAACAGACAAAATTAAATTTACGGACAAGCTATGCAAATTTAAGAACAAAGACCAAAAAAAAGAACATATTCTCTTTGGTGCGCAATGTCAACAATTCGTGTCTAGATAACCTCAAACAGGTTTTGTTAAAAAATGGCGCTAGCCCTTCTCCCAGAGTTCAGAGATAACAGACTTTCATATTAGAACAATATACCAACTGTGGAAACAATTGGAGAAAATTAAACAAGTTAAATAACCATAAAAGGGAATCTTACACGGCTAAAAAAACAGTTTTGTTCCAAATCACAAGCTGGTCAGTTGTGTTAAATTGTTTCAGCGATATGAAGTCCATAATTCTTTGCCTGTTTTGAGCGCTGGGCCTTCCTTTTCAGCCATTTTAGGATTTCAAATTTCCCGTGCGCCGCAATGTTTACTTTTGCAAAGCTTGATGGGAAGCTATGACGTCATTTCGCGGTTGGACGTTGTTAAACTACAGCATTGCTGGAATCTAGAGATGTAAAAGTGTTTTTAATCGTTTATAATTCACATTCTGGATGAATATGTCCAGTTCTAACTAGAAATCTACTTCTTTAGACTCCATATTGAGATCTCTGACGGCGCAGTGACGTCACAGTTACCATAAAGTGAACATGGCGATGCCCAGGTGATTTTAACTGAAAACCAAACACTCCGTATTTGAACCTTATCACTTAAGCTTGTAGAAATATCAACTAAAAATCTCAAGATCTGAGAACTGCATTAGGTATACATTGGAGCTCAAACTGCTTTTTAGCCAAGATTTCCTATAATGAAAATTTAAAAAAATAAGAATTTAACACCACTTGCCTAAAGTTGCCGTCAGTTTTTTTTCCCGTTCGTTTACATGACGATCGATTTCGTTGTCCTTCACCATTGTAATTCTACAAGGGTTATGATCTTTTAATTAAAGCTAGATCACTTGATATATTTCCAGAATGTACGCCCTTTCAAGACTTCAATCGATGGATAATTTTCTCCTATGAAAATTATCTGTTGAAACTTCCAAGCCCCGCTCCATCTTCACACTCGCAAATCTCCGATGAAGAATAAATAGCTAATAAATGATCTGTTGCAATCCAGCACACCAGTCCGGGTAGGTTCGATTACCAGCTGTCCTTCGAGAGTGGCGGAAAGCGATCCTAGCCCTTAGTGGCTCTTTATGAGCCGAGTATTCCCTTTAGAACAGAGGTTAATTGTCTATTTCGCAACATACTTCTTTGATCATGACCGGGTTTGATGCGCGTACTTTAATGCTCAGGACATTTTCCAAATCACTCTGATTAAAAGTCACGCGAATGGTTAACAATTATTCCACGAGCGCGCGTTCCGTTCCGAGGAGCGAACAGTTTTCCGAGAGCGAGGCTCGAGGAAAATTGTGAGCTTTGAGGAACAGATTATGTCCAAGGACAAACATCTGAGCCTGTTTTCGCGCCAAATGGAGGTTATTGTGTTTATTATCTTTCGAATGTTTTTCGCAACAAGCGTGGTTTGGAAAATTGAGGGAATATCACTCGGAATTCCCCAATTTTAGCTGGGGAATATTCAGACACGTGACGCGTTTAAACCAATCGTGTTCATTCTTCGGAGTCGAAGAGGAACATGTCGACATCACTTGTTGGATGACTGGGTATGATGTGTGCGGAGGAGACTGGTGCGGCCAATCCGGACAAGGAACCCTCTCCCACAGGTTGGGCACATGTGGGTGGGCGTGAGGTGCATTACAATATAACCTAGCACGTATGTGAGGCAGTGGGATATTTTGTAGTTTCAGCTCGATATTACCTCGCATCGTTCTTAGATTATATTGTAAAGATTAAAACTAATCGGGGAAAGGGCTGTTGATCGAACGTCGCGCGACATCGCGCGCGGCTGGACGATTGCTAGCGAGAGAGAGCGAAATGATTTTCTGTTCAGCGGTCATTACCATATTTCACATGTCACTGGATATTTTTAGGGCACAGGCACACAGTGACAACACACGCTCATTTTGCGTGCTATTGGCGGCGAGTGCTTGTGTTTTTTCGTAGTTGATGTCCTTAAATGAAACGAACTGAACAATCGACCAAGATATGCTGAAGTATTTGTTCCGATATCTTTGTTCCTGGAAGTGAAATAAGTAAGATTTCAAACGTGGACCGGATGCTGAATCTTACAAACCCGGTGTCCTCGCTGAGACCTCAACCGAGGCTTGACTCGAAATGGCTGAAGACCGATGTACAGGTTAGGTTGAATCAGATGTGGGAACTTATTTAAAGTAAGGCGAGTTGCTGCCAGTGGGACGTGGCATCTTTCTTGTCGAGCCTGGCAGCTTGTCAACGTAATATTTTCCCAACATCTGTTAGTGAACCGTATGTTGCCCCGGTGCCTGAAAGCACTTATTTTATTCGCTGTGCGTTGTCTGAAATTATCTTACATTGAGGGTTCTGTTTCAGTTTTTGAAGTTTAATTCTTGTAGTTAAGTAATAAAAATGAAATGAGATTTAAACTTATACTCTGGCAGTTTCTCTTTGCATGCATGTGTAGTGTAACTCTTCCGAGTCGTTTGCAGTAAAACGCTTGTGCATTTTAAGATCTTAGATGTACGTTCGCGACTCGTTTATTTATGAAATTGAACGTTTACACTATACACCATTTCACCTTCTTGCACAGGTGCTGAATTTACTTATCGTTCGTGTTATAATGCGCAAATATATACCTTGTCGAATACAGCACATTGTAAGCGATGGGCACATTGTAACCCTGCCAAATTACTTGTATTGCTCTGTCTGTGAAAAAGCATTGTTATGAACAGCATGTAGTTCAGTATCGTTGTCAGTAATTGCCCAATGTGTATCTACATGTACATGTAACCCCCGTCCCATCCTTCCACCCTAATATTCATTTCAGAAAAGTGATTGCAGTCTTACGTCTAATTATGCTATTTAATTGTATTACGTGTAATACTTTGCATCCTCCAGATCAAAGACAATTAAGAGGGCAATAAGGCAAAAATAATACAGTTACTGAAAAAACCGTCTCAGCATGGTAGCATTTTGAATACAGTTAAGAAGAACTTATCAAGACTTGAGCCCTCAAGCTGACCCTGTGAGAGAAAATTGAATTTGATGTTATACAATTTAAACTAATACAGAGATTTTCTGTTAGTTAATTAAAAAAAAACAAAAAAACTTGTCAATAATATGTCAGAAAAGTGTCAAAAAATTGTGTGGTGTTCATGAAACCACACGCAGCACTGTAAGCATTTTTCAAGGTTTGATGTTGACTTTGTTGAGAATGCTTGCTTAACCACAGGGTCACTTACAGAAATGAATTAGAGTGAGATGTTTCAAATGGTATTCAAAATGTTACCGTGATACAAGTAGATTTTTAGTGAATAATTATTGCTCTTGTTACTCAAACATAAAGTGGAATAACTCTTTAGTTGTAATAAAGGTGTTACAAGATTGCTACTAACAAAAAACTATATCAACCAGTTACTTTCCTGAAGTAGTTATCAGGAGGCATTGTTTCCAGTTTCATTAATTCAGTTGTAACAGCTAAGTTGCACATTTAGTGCTCAATCTTTTAGAAAAGGTTTTTGTGCCCCTCTTCCCCCCAGCATCCCAATTTGATGCACTAGTATAATTTGCTGTGCCAATATTCTTTTTGAATTATTGCAACACTGTACATATAATTCTGCACTTGTGACCATTTTGCAAGTTACCGTTGGTATCAGTCAAATCAGTGTATTTTGTACAGTGTAAGTTTTAAGTCTTGAAATGAAACTCTATACTCATTCCTTTTCCTCTAATTTTTGAGGAAACAGTTTAATCCTCAAGTACACAACATTTGCAATAACAATAGAAACAGTTATAGCAGTGAAGAGTACATGTACAGGTATGTAGATAAGTGCATGTAGATAAGTTTGTTGTTTCTTTGTTTACTCGAATTGAGACTCAAACAACTCAACTTGGGACTCAAACGACTCAAGCTGAAACTCAAGACCTGACTGGATAGTCAGTATATTTGCAGTTTTCAGGTGTTGAGGATCGAGGATCAAGTTGAGTTGGTCAAGTTTAGAGGGACTGTTAACTTATATTTGATCAGTGTTGTACATGCATCATAGTAGAAATTTGTAGAATTGTAGAAACAAAATTTAATATTAATTGAAAAGTAAAAAAAGCAACAACAACAACAACAACAACAACTCATTGCCCTCAGAGAAATACAGATAAATGAACTAAGGTTAACTGGATATTTTTTTTCTCTCCCTGCTAGACTGCATTTTTGCCAGATGGGTTAAAAAGACTATGGAATGAACTAGTGAAAGATGGAGAAATTCCTATCAAACCCTCCCATGTTAAGATAAACTGTGATGGTGTTCCTGCCCAAAAGGGAGAAACAGGCAAGTTTTATTGTGGTCGCCGCATTCTGAAATGTACCTGCTGTGATGGGCATTGTGGGCCTGATGGCTGTAACTGTGATCCCTGTCAAAAATTGGACCAAGAAGACAGGGAGCAGAAAGAAGATGATGAAAGAGCCCCTCCAGCAGCAGGTCCGTTGATGGACTCTTGGACTTGGGGTGACCAGCCTAGCACTGAACAGTTAAGAGAGGTGCTGCAGGGTCTTATTTTTGAACAAAGAGAGCTTGCTAGCCAAGCAGCAGGCACGACACTCTCTGCTATGAGACTTCAGCAGCGCTTAGCTGTGTTGGGACGGTATTTTGTTGCTCTCTCAAGGGAACGAGAAGCTATTAAAGTTAACAGTGTCAATGTTAAAGGTGCAAAGAAGGAGAAGCAAGGCACTATCAAAAAGAGGAAAAAACATGGCAGTGCTGAAACAGAGCAGGCTTCACTGGGGTTAGCTCGAATCGGTGCCAGGGCAGCACTTTCATTTGCTTTTGCTTTTTTACGTCGTGCATGGCGATCAGGAGAAGACGCAGACCTGTGTCGTGAACTTCTTGACGAAGCATTAGAAGCTTTGCAGTATCTTCCAGAAGCAACATTATTTGATGAGGGCACAGTATCACCTGTTTGGCTAGAGGTGGTTGAACGTGCGACAAAGTTTTTGCGATCTGTTGTGGCGGGGTAAGTTGAAGATACAATGTGACTGTACTATTTTTTTCTCTTCCTCTCCATTTTCTTACTTTGACGCTGTTGTGGAGTTTTTCTCAAATGTGTATGCATGTGATAGAACAGGCTGAGGAAATTACATTGTAAAATAGAAACAATTCTTCAGAAACTCTTCAAAATACCTAGACACATTACTGTATGCAGTAATGTGATTAAAGCAAAAGCAGTATGCTGGGAGAGGTACATGTACAGCCTTCCATTGGACTTAAAGTACACCTAACCCCCCCAATTTTTTTTCGCTAAAATGAATCTAGTTGTTATTTGAAATAGTTCTGCGAAAAAATGTTTGGATTCCGTTAAATCCTCGATTTTCTGTGCCCCGGCGAAATCTCAAAAATAGCCCCAAAACACCACCATTTTGTTTCACGACCGAGTTTGAGGAGAATGGGGCCAGCAGCTCTTGTGACATCTACCCAGGAAGGTTGGATATCTCATGTCCTCTCATTTCCTTCGGGGTGGTGCAATACACATTCGAAAAGTGCACTGAAACGCCTTCCAGAGGTGCTATCGGCTGTTGCAGCAATATTCCAGATTTAAAGAAAGATATGCTGTACAATTTACTGGCAATGATCGGCTAATGGTGCAATAAAGACGTAAACTATGGTTGATTTTGTCGAACCGAAACAAGCGAACTGAATCTGTGAGAACCATTGAAGAACTCTCAGTAGAATTTGTTCTGGAGACTTTCGAACGCTATTTTCATAAATTTTCTGCTTAGAGCTAACCAGCAATTTGTACAAATACTACCGACAACCTATATCTTCCAATCCCGCAGTATTTATAACATAACCGGCAAAGTTGTGTGATCTGATCATGATAAAGAAGCGTTATACTGATATGTAAATAGATCGCAACTGTACGCCGCTAACCAACACTTACTTCTCTTTCGATTTAGATAAAAGTCGAAGATTATTCCTTTAGAATTACATGATAACAAAATTTTTAGACTCACAGAGTTTTTCGAAGGTTTGGAAATCAACAGTGCAACAAAGATTCTGTGCAATAGCATCAAAAATATGACCGCATAACATTATCTGCGGAACGCTTAGGGAACACATCCTTTTCGCTTATCCGACGAATGTCACTGCAAACTTTAAGAACAATTTACATTGGTTATTTGGAGTTACGACTTAAAACGTGTGACAATGTGAAATCGGTAATTGTATGAAATGTTTCCTTCCGCCTTGCTTCCCGCAGCTTCAAAAATACAGGTCCAAACAATACGATTTTCAATCGATCGAAGCCAATGTTTTGGAGGTCATCAAGTCTCCAAAACTGCAACACGTACGTCGCTGTTATAAACATGAAGCATTCAACTGAAAGTAAAACACAAACTGGATTTAACAGAACAATCACACCTTGACAAAATACATTCTCACTAAGGACAAACATAAACGGGCTATTAACACGCGTGGGAATCTTATGTTTAGTTGACAAAATTACCATCCAAAGCAGTCCTCGAGTTTTCTTTCCTACTTTTCGTTTGCCTGCTCCTCCACTTCGTATCTAGCTTTCCATTCCTAATATACAAGCAGCTCGTCCGCAAAGAAGTCTTCACCTTCGTTGCTTGAAATATTGTAAATTGCTCTCAAAGCTCTAAGCAGTGAGTTCACAGTTGTCTAACGTGCTCAATCGAAGTTTATTTCGGAGTCTTCCGAATCGAAACTTAACTCTGACTCCAGTGATGAAAAAGAAATGATTCTGGGACACAACTTGGACGTTTTAGTGCCAAAATTCATCGGAACAATCAGTTTTGTGTTCCATTTTCTTGAGCAAATACAGAGAGTTGACTGAGGCGCTATTGTGTTTTGTTCCTGGGTAGACGTCATCAGGTACCGCCGCTCCAGACTCCCTAAAACGCGGTCGTGAAACACTTCAAGCGCGACTTTGAAAGGGCATAGAAAATCGAGGATTCAACCAAATTCAAAAATTTCTTCGCCCAAATGCTTCAAATAAAGTCTAGAAAAAAATTTTGGGGGTTAGGTGCACTTTAATGTTACATGTGTGTATTGTTTTTTTGTATTTGCAATCAGAGTGCTACTCTGTAACGTTAATCATTACGATTTTTTTTCCAAATTTTGTCCCACTAGAAAAGGAAATGAAGACAGAGTTTACTGTAAGCCGCTTGATTCTGTTCCTGTTTCTGACCAACATGTAGCATTGGGAATCTTGCTGGAGCTGGGTGTGCAGCGCGGCACCCTTCAGCACATGCTGGAAGTCATTCTACTGTTGCTAGAGTTATGGGATAGTGGCCAGGATAATGATACTGATTCTTGTTTCACATCAGCTCCTCTTATTCACTTGTTAAGACGGTTTGAGGAAATAACTGGTGCATCGCATAAGAGTTTGGAACCAAACAAGTTGGCTGAAGAGGTAAATATACCATCAGCATAGCAGTTCACACTGTCTAATAATTTGTGTGCAAGCTTGTGACAGTAATGTTTTTGGATCGCACTTCCTGTGGCCATCAAGCCCTGTCTTACACTGTAAGGAAAAAACAAACTATGAAAAACTATTTTAAGAGCCATCTTTTTAAAATCTCTAATGAAATGCCATAGTATTTCTAATTCATTGATTGGCATATTTAATATACCAATTAAAGAATCGGTAACACTGTGACATTTAATAATTGTTTTTAAAGTATTATTATTATTATTATTATTATTATTATTATTATTTTGCACCTTTCAACACCTACAGTACCGTTCAAATGTAAGTTGACAGTCTTGACTCGCAACTCGATCCTCAATACTCGATGCTTTCGAGAATCAAGAATCGAGTTCAAAGCTCGAGTTTCGAGTTTTGAGTTTCAAGTATTGAGTTTCGAGTTTCCAGACGCTCGAAGAATTTTTTGAGAAAACGATTTATGTCTCAAATTCGCAACAATAGAAATAAACAATACTGTGCTTCATGCAGCTTCCTTTATTCATGCAAGAGTACATGTATTTCATATTAACATCCAAATCGTTAGTCTGGAGTTGAAGTCTCAAATCTCAGTCGCATAGCATTTGTTGCATAGAAAAAACAACATGCGTACGAATCAACCAAATTTAGAGAACACAGCCTGCAAGTGCGAAAAGATATTTCTAGCTCTTTCCGATTCCAGTGATCTCAAATTTCAACTTGCTTGCCGTATGCAAATTTCTAAGTGTTACTGCGATCATACGAATTAGCAAATGATTTTCTAGCCAAATATTGTGTTTAAAAAAATACTTATCAAGATATCGTGCATGTAACGTGAACATCGCTTGTGTTAGCGAATAGCTTTTTGGCCCTTGTTTACATTGACAGCTGGCAGTGATTGTGCAAATTTGCATATTGTTCAAAACAACTCCTGAAGGCCATGCTTTTTCGTGATTTCCGCTGATTGTGTTTGTGTGCGACTCAATCAAACTGCATCATCAGATTCTTGAGGCGATACTAAGAGAGGCAGTCACTCAAGAATGCACCCAAATCCGGACATCCATCCCAAGGTGTTACGACTGAACTGATGTACTTCATCGACACGGAAATTGAAAGAAATGACGAATTAACTTCGTCTAAGCTAGCCAGAAGAATCCTTCTACATTTCAGATTACAGTTGTCACAGGAAAAAGTCAGGCGTCTTTGACAGAAGCTTGGTTGGGTGCAAACAGGCACCAAATACTGCCAGCTTATTTGCGAGCCCAACAGAGTCAAACAGTTGGAGTTTAGCGAGAAGTGTCTTCAAGAGAACGAACAGTTCGATAACGTAATATATACAGACAAATGTTCAGTTCTGCTGGAGAACCACACCAAGCTGAGTTTCCATCTCAAGTGGGAACAGCCAAAGTTGAAACCCAAAGACCCAGTGAAAGTCCACGTTTGGGCAGGCATATCGAAGAGGGGGCCTACAGAATTGATGGTGTTCGAAGGTATCATGTACGTGCAGTTTTATGTCTCCGAGATCCTCAGCAATGGGCTGCTACCATTTATCTGTAGAACATTCCCCGATGGTCATCAATTCCAACAAGACAATGACCCGAAGCATACCAACCATCTTGCCAGGAACTTCATGGAAGACAATGGGATCAACTGGTGGAAAACCCCTCCGGAGTCACCAGATCTTAACCCCATCAAAATGCTTTGGCAGGAGCTAAAGCATTTCCTTCAAAACATTGCAAAACCGAGAACAAAGGAAGAGCTAATTAATGGGGTAGAAAGATTTTCGAACCAGAGAGTGGATGCAGAAAAGTGTATGAAGTACATGTATATTGGGCACTTACACAGTCTTGCCAATAGTTGTTGAGTGGCAGGAAAAAGCTTCCGGAAACTAGTTCCTGGCTGCACTCTTCAGACACTGATAAAAACAGCTTCTAATAAAAGTCATGATCAACACTGTCCAATACATGTAATCCCATGAACCCCAATCCCTATTGTGTTTACAACAAAACTCCACACAGTTTTCGAAGATTCTATCCTCTAATGCATAAAAGTAAACATCAAGTCAAATTCTTAGTTTTCATTATTTATAGAATAAAAGGATTAAAGATAGCTCTTAATTGAAAGAAATGTGTCCATACCAAGCGTCAAAACAAACAGAAGAAGCTGGTGATTTTGAGTCTCGTGTGCACTTCGAGAGTTAACGTTTCTGATTTCTATCGAGACCTTCGTACAGCTGATTTAAATGAAACTCTGTGTCATGTTCAGAACTGTTACTCTGTGGTTACTCTGAATTTAATGATAATTAACTTCAAATCTAAAGAAGTTCAACCGAGGGACAAAACAATCGATTTAAATAAGCCAACCGATTTACATATGTAGAGTCACTTATTGCCTCTAGAGTCGCGACTCAAAAATTTCTCTGTCTCCAAAAGTTAACCAGCAAGATTGACATGTACATGTGTTTGGAAAAATTAATCGAGCAATAAATTCTTTGTCTCCTTGACTTGAAACTTGAATGACTCGACTTGAAACTCAAACGACTGGACTCAAAATTCGAACGGCTTGAATGAGAGTCAATACTTGAAGATTTCGAGTTTCGAGGATCGAGGATCGAATCAAGTCGTTCGAGTTTTGAGTGACTGTCAACTTACATTTGACTGGTACTGTACATTTCTATACATTACTTATCTTTCAAAAAGTTCCGAACAATTTAATTTTGGACAAAAAGTGTGTCGAAATAAAACTGTCCAAAATTTTAAGCCTCCGCAATATTTACAGTGCAGTGTAAAACTTGAAAGTAGGTCCAAAGCTTTTATTTTCCTTTATGCCAGGTTTTATGAAGTGAACTCTAGTTGAGACACTGCTTGACATAAGTAATGGTCAATGTCTTCATAAAACATCGAGGCTGCAGTAGCACTACCATTTTCAATGATATCGATGTTACTGGCAACAGAAGGGACGAGATGAAGCTCTAAGCATAAAGCACCAACAAGCAAAACAATATTGCGGACAAAAATGAACCTTGTGCATTTATTTTTCCCACAAATTTGTTTAAGGGAGGAGAGGTGGTGTCAGTTTTTCCATGTCTTCTTACATGGATGATCCTCAACGTTGTATATCAGTCTAATTTGTGTTTTGTAGGGGTAGATTTACCCTAGTTACATGTATGTTTCAGCAAAGTGTCTGAAATTGTTGTTTGAAATTTGTCTGATATCTTAATGCCAAAAATTAAACATTCGAAATAAAACATCTGCAATTTTTTGAGTACATATGCATCTTAATTTTTTAGTGCAGATTGCTTTATTTATATGAAGTAAGTTAGTAATTGATGTAATTAAGGTTATTCCCCAGTATTGCATTGTGCATTCAAACTGCACATAATTTCACACGTGATTAGTGCACATGCATTAGAAAATGGTGGCTTTTTCTTTTTACAACTGGACCTCGCCAAAGAGGTAAATCGTCATTTTCTCGCACACGAGTATGGTGACCTATTATTTTTTCCTGTTGTTTTGAATTGAGTAATAAATTTCTCTGTGTAAAATAAAAATGGACCAATTCTCAGTGTAGAACAAAAAGCAATCATGATTACAATCATGGTGCTATTTTAAGGATTTATATGGGTATAAACAAGGTGCTGTTGCTCCTAAACGAACATGGGGACCCCTCATTTTTATTTCAAAATTTAAGTTCCTATAACAGAAACAATCAATAGGCAAAGTTTCACAAAGATCTCAGTGCAAGTTCTATTTCAGAGGAATGACCTTAAAAGTGCTTTTGAATATATTTAGAACATTAGTACATACATGTAGAAATACATAAATTTACATTGTACATAATGGTAATAGGACGGAGTGGAGTCCAATTCGGTCTGTAATCATACAAGTGATTAACAAAATTGGACGACCGCGAAGTGGGAGTCCAATTTGTTAATCATGAGTATGATTACAGACTGAATTGGATGACATGATGTCCTGTTACCAATTAATCAAAACTATGACAAAATTCGAGAAACAAACAAACCATCGTTTGAGTGCTGAACGATTAAACATCGTTATGAATGCTGAAAAACACAGCAGTTTACTCAACAAAGTGCACCGCAACAGCATGCGCAAAATGACGCATACTGTGCAATTACAAGCATGACGCATACACTGTCCAATTAATGCTCAAATTGGGCTGCTGATAGCCAATCACATTCAAGAATTTTGTTATAGTTTTGATTAATGTGGTTATTGTTACCTGTAATTCAATAATCACCTGCTCTAGATGTTACATGTCAATAAATGTACATGTGTGTATAATGCAGATGCAATTGACATTTGATAGTACATGTAGCTCGTTGCACTTAAGATACAGTGTACAGTGATGTTCCACAGTTATTACCTACCTGTTAATTTTATTATTTTTATTATATATTTGACAAAAAGTGTTTGTGATTACTATCTGTAGGCTATGTCATCCAGCATGCCAAAAGTGAGTCCCACAGAATCATTCTTACGATACTTGACTCTTCCAGAAGATGAATCAGAGTTTGTTGAACTGCAGCACTGTGCTGTTGTTTTAGTATCACACTTGGACAGACTTGCTGCTCCTTATCTGCCAGTATCCTCAAATCAAAAGGTACAATCATGCACACATGCTGCTAACTGATCTAATCTACATGTACAATGTATCAACCATGCCCATCTATATTCTCCTCCTCCATCCCATGAATCCATCCAGCAGAAAGTTATACGTGTACAAACAGGTACATTGTACATCATGATGTTACTTTTTGAAATCTTGACCTCTTTATACATTGTACAGTTAAACAAGGGAAGCTCCACAGTCAATGCTTGTACATGTAGTTAAATTTATATGTACAAGCTGCTTTAATTTGAAGAACATCAACATCAATTTTAATAATATTTAACACTCTCTGCATATACATACATCTGCATGTCTTGTACTTACAATTAGTACATACATGTTCATGTTTGTTGTAATAGTCTTTTATTGTCTTCTAGACTCCGAGTGTAGCTCTTGTTCAAGAAGTGTTAGGGTGGGGTTGGCTGTCATGGGGGAATGCTGGCCATACTTTGGGTCCCACAACCTTGGGAAGCCTTGTGGAAATTGGCATTGCTCAGATCTGCTGTGCAGAAAAGTGTTTCTTGGCACTGACAAAAACTGGCAAGGTTTACACTTGTCAGTACACATCAGAGGGACAGGTGAGATGTTCATAATATTTTGATGTCACTAAAACCATTAGACAGCTGCAAGGGCTGGTAATTAAAATTAACCAATCAGAGTGTGTTTTGTTACATTGTGCAGTTGTATTGCTTGATCAATATTTATTACAGTACAGTATATGTTTAAGTATCGGGCAAACATTCCAAACCCATTGAAACATGTTCTATTGCAGTGTTGGAAACTAAATTTTGACAGCACTTATTATTTGGGCGAGCTACTTTCAAAATGCACTTGTCCGGTGAAATTTTTACTTGCCAAGAAAGACGCCTCCCTCTCTCCAAAAAAAGTAACCTGCAATGATTCACCAACCGTATGTTCTCTCTGTCTCATGGAGCCCAGCTTGCCATTTTGTGTTGAGCTTTAAAACCTTGTTCTGACCCATTTTACCAGAAGCTCCTTAGGATCGCGGCCTGACCAATTTTGCTGTTAAATTATTCTTGTTTGTATCATCAACTTTTGATAATGCTTGGAAATATTTTCACATTTCCAAATTCAGATATTTCTCTAAAATCGAGATAGAGGCAGGTGAAGACTGAGGTTTTCAATGGAAAATTATATTAAAAGACCTTAAGCCTAAAGATAACTACAACAGAGGTGCTTTACTTTTCAAAACAGTTCCTATGATGAATCTTCATCAGATTCATTCGTCAGCAGGCAAACATCCTTCTTCCTCATCCTCTTATCACTGCAACGAAGCCTTAGTTCATTTTGTCTAAATTAGTTAGGCATCTTGAAAACTAAAATAGCTAAAACGAGGTTAAAAAAGCACTGGTCTAGAGATATTCTTGCCAATATAGAAAAAAAAAAATAGAGTGTTTTCAATATTCAAGCATAAACAATTTTGCAAAAGTAAAACAGGAGAGTGATCAATGATTTAGAACTCACCCAACGCTTTTCATACTTGCATTGGCGAGCGGGGGAGCGCTAATTTCCTACATGAATGTATAGTTTTATTTTTCTGACTTAATAACTAATTTCATCTTTCCAGGGCCCAGTGTTGATTGAATCACTTGCTGGAAAGTGTGAAATAGTCAAGATTGCTACAAACCCAGAATGTAAACACTACATGGCTCTGAGCCGAGAGGGTGAGGTTTACTCCTGGGGATCTGGGGATGGTGGCAAATTGGGACATGGAGATAACAAGTAAGACAGAGCTGTGCTGAAGGAGAAATCTTTGAAAATAATTTTAATTATTTCCCTGAAGTTGTATTTGATTGGACTTCTCTTTCAGCTGCTTTTGATAATAATTATTGTGAGCTTGTTGGTTGTTGTTACAACTGTGGGTTTGAACTGTGAATTACTGATTTTGAAATTAGAAGAGGAAATAAATTTTCAAGTGGTTTATACTGCAAAGCATGTATGAAGAGTTTGTCATATTATTAGTAAACTTTTCCAGGTACACTGTAGAGCAATTCTTACATGGCTGTGTCAAATCCAGGATTTCCAGCCAGTCTGACAATAGCTCTCAGGCCCCACATTTATCTACATTGTACCATTTTGTTCAACAAAAACATTCAGAACATTCACCAAATATACACTGTAAGGACATCATCACATGACTGTACAGTCATGTACATATAGAGTATTTTCACATGATGTCACAGCAGCAACATTGGTGTGCCAAAACAATGAAACAGCTGCCATGTACAGTAGGTGTACCAAATCAATCTTACAGGCCTTATGGGAGTTGAACTCTTTTCTTATGTAAACACTTTCTTTTTTTTTCAATGAATTTGCATGGCTGCTGTCCTAATGAGTGAAAATGTGCAATACTGTGGGTACATTTATTATTACAGACTGTGTTTGATTTTCTGTGCATATAGTTTCTGTGATGAGCCGACCCTGATCAGTGGTCTTGCCGGCAAGCAAGTTATTCAGATTGCTTGTGGAAGCACACACAGTGCGGCAGTAACATCTGAGGGAGAACTCTACACTTGGGGCAGGGGAAGCTACGGCAGACTAGGACATGGTAATTTAAATACTGATTAGTACGGTACTTCATTAACATAAAAAAAGACATTTGCAGCTTCACCTTGATTTAAGTGTGTCATTCAGAAATGGGCAAAGCCATTGGCATTTTTACCCTGAAGGCTCAGTTTATTCCTTTAGGCAATATCTTCAGTGTTGACGAAATTCATCCTGAAGAGCAATTGGATTCTTTCATTTCATTTGATCTGGATAAAGGTGGGATATTTTCAGGAAGACTTTTAACCAATTTGAAAAGAAGGAAGACAATAACTTAATTAAGCTACCTCAAGCTGAACCACTGAATGCATATCCTTTTCTTTAGTATATTGTTTGCAAGTGCATAAATGAATGTATGGAAGGAGGCTGAACATTTTGAGATCTTATTAAACTTTTTGCCTCAAAATGTTAATGTGTGTGATACACACTTAAACCGGCGGGAAGTTGTCATGCAAGTCCTAGGCTTGATAACATTGTTGAAAATCATGGTTTGTACTGCAGCAATACAAAAAGATTGTTACAACTTATTTTGGGTCTATTTCAGAGTCTTAGTCATGTGATTAGATCAAAACAATTTGAGAGCTTATAATTATATCAAGGCTAATTTTGTGTATAAACAATTGAACCAGAATACATTTAATTTATGTATTGTAGCAATCTTCTTTTAGATTGTAATCAACCAAAACTTGGTTTTCAACAATGTTATCATTTTTCTGACTCATCTTCTTTATTTATTTTAGTACTTCTTTATAGTTCAATTTATGCCTGCATCTATCAACTTGGCCACAAACAAAGTGGGGGGTCTCAGAGACCTCACCAAACTTGATGCTCTGTTTTTGGCATTTCATGGTCATTCATCTTGAACTATATTAATGAGTAATTATAATTAATGTTGATAATATTACTGGAAAAGGTAATGGTACTCTTGCTTTCCTCAAACGAAATCTACAAGTGAATTCTCAGGACTAAGATCAAGACATTAGCTCATTTTGGCTTAATTCGACCCCTATTAGAATATGCAGCTGCAACAACATGGGATCCGTACATGTACATTTACATCAAAATAAACATCAGGAAAATAGAAATGGTACAGTGACAAGCTGCATGCTTTGTAGTGAAGAATTACAATCATGCTGCTAGTATAGGAGAAATACGTGATCAGCTGGGATGGAAATCACTTCAAAGCAGGAGGAAAGCAATGAGACTCTCTATGTCATTATGTTTTATTAACTGACTAACTGTAAAAACTTGGCCTGTGTTTTACAGGAAGTAGTGAAGACCACCTTGTGCCCATGTTGGTTAGTGGTTTACGTGGACACCATGTCATTGATGTAGCCTGTGGCAGTGGAGATGCACACAGCTTGGCTGTTGCTGATGATGGTAGGTGCATTGCGCAAGTGAGAACTGCTTTGATTGTGACTGGTGATCATTCCCACTTAACTGTAATTGCCATGGGAGAACAGTTATGTGCTTATGACATCTCTTTTTGGAAATTTATGTCTGAAATCTTTGCAGAAAATGATCTTGTAAAGGTCTCCCTCCGCCCCCTCCCCGCCCATATACATGATATATATTTCATTACCCGCAAAAGTTTTGAAACTTTTTTCTACAATTATTATAATATTTATTGTAGAAAAAATTTGCGTAATTATTATGCAGCCTCTAGTGCATTTATTATTAACCTACATATTCATTATAACATTGTTTAGTTTAGGGGTATCCCTAATATTTATGATGACTTTGACATTTTTGAACTTCTTCATTCTCTCCTTTCAAACCAACATTTGCCAAATCTGTCACTTCCTTAGTGTTTGTTCATACAATTTTTGAACCACACAGATCAATAGCTTTCAAATGGTATATCATACGTGGGTATAGGGGTCTATTAATTACATTAAATTGGAAAAAAGCCCTGGCAATTTACAATGTAGGACTGAAAACATTTAAAATGATCCCAGGACTTGTCACCTCATGTAAGTTACAGAAACCTTTAGTCAGGTTTGAGAACCTCCAGTCATTTAAGCATTTTGTGCATTTTCAGGCACTGTCTGGTCATGGGGTGATGGGGATTATGGCAAGCTTGGTCATGGAGGCAGTGATGGCTGCAGAGCTCCTAGGATTATCGACAAACTACAGAGCCTTGGTGTTGTACGTGTCTTCTGTGGATCACAGTTTTCCGTGGCACTGACAAGAGATGGGCAGCTCTTCACTTGGTAAAGAGCTTTGAATGTTTTATTGTTTAGAACTACTGCCACGTATATTACCGTGATAAACTCTAATTCATTACTGTGCTTAACTCCTTGAGTACAGTGCTGCTCAAAATTAAGCTTAACTTACCACTTCTTGTCTTATTTCTTGCTAGATGCATCTCATTAATCTCTCAGAACACTTCATAATTCTCTTGATACATGCCTCAACTCTTGCGAAAATCACCGAAATGCTTAGCATAGATTATATGACTTATAATTATGTATTACTTACAAAAAGCCTACATGTATATCAAAAGCAATTGCCACTGTGCTATTACTTGTATAGGCCTGTAGGGCTCAAAAAAAGTGCCCTAGGGTCACCCTGGACAAGCAAATTTTCCTGCCGGGCAAGTAACTTTTCATTCTCACTTGCCCGATTGGTAAGGGTCCAGGCGAGTCGTCTGCCAAGCAAATAATAGGAAAAGTAAACTAAGACTTGCCTACGGCAAGCAAAATCTGAGAGCTGCTTGTCCGAAGGGCAAGCTGGAATTCAAGTGTTTTTTCAAGCCCTGATAGGTATCAACAAAACGTTTGATCAAATGTGGGATACTGTATATATCGATTCCTCACTCTAGTGAGTAGTCATGTCAAACAAACATACATGTATCAAACGTTTGTACTGCAATGTTCTTAGCACATAACTTTTGTTGTTGCGAGACGTGATATTCTCAACCACAGGTGAGCGAAAACGTAAAGTGATTTTACTCCTGTTTTAAACCAGAAAAATACTCTACGTGAACATTACTGTATATTTTAGGGGTAAAGGAGATGGTAGTCGTCTTGGTCATGTCGGCGAGGATCATGTGCGCTATCCAAAGGTGATCGAAGCATTCTGCGGTAAGAAGATAGTTGACTTTGCTGTTGGTTCATTTCACTGTCTGGCAGTCACAGAGGATGGAGAGTTGTACAGCTGGGGTCGGAATGAACAGGGACAGCTCGGTGACACCTCTTGCACGGCTAGGGCGGAGCCCACTCTTGTATCTACAATAGGTAGCAAAGAAATCACTGGGGTTGCCTGTGGACCTGCCCAGGTAGGTCATGAGTAGGTAATTAACAAGTAGATCTGTGGTCATTTTACCAAATGAGTGTATCTGCTGTGACTAAAATTTAGGTAAGAGGAACAAAAAAAATAATTTGGCCAATAGGGCAGACAGAGAGATACAAGGAGACAGACACGTACATGTATAAAATAATCACAGGCTTGACCTCAGTATTGCATTTTCGCGTCATTAGCGTGCGCACAAGAGCGTGTGCGCGATCACAACGTAACAGATTTCCCTCAAGCTAAGCATGATAGTAAAATAAATGCTTGTTTTCTCTTAAGCGAGCATGGTGACCTATATTTTTTATTACATAATTTTGGTGTAAAAAAATAAAGAAAAAATTGTTCGGCAGCTTTTATTTTTGAGGAATCACCTTAATGGGTGAAAGGACGGTCATACAATGTAAAGTATATGTACATGAACATAATTTCATGGTAAGACTATATGATAGCTATGTGAATCAATCTTTCGTAATTTCCTAGAGCTTTGCCTGGTCATCAGCTGGTCACTGGAATGTTGGGCTCCGGCTTCCTTTCTGTCTGGATGTATGTAAGAAGACATTTGAACATCTTGACGCACTGCTGCGGCGTGTGAGTGAAGATCTGACAGGAGCTTTAGACTGGCCCCCTCCCCCACAGGAGAAGGAATGCATTGCTGTGGCAACTTTGAATCTGTTGAGACTTCAGGTTGGCGATGGCAACTATGTTATGGTCACGGAAAGAAAAAACATTCAATGTTTATGTGTAACTAATCCCTTTCTCTAAATAAATGCTGTCTCTAATGGTATGGGGTGGGGTGGAGAGTTGAAATATTGGCCAAAATTCTCAGTACCGGGTGTTCATTCTCTGTGTAGAATGGATCCTGTTAAATGAAAAAGAGTACAAATACAAACTTTCAGGCATAGTTTGACTGACTGAATATATGTTCTAATCTCTTTTATTTCCATCGACAGCTCCATGCTGCCATCACCGGAAACGTAGACGCGGAAGGTTTAGGTCTTGGAGTAGGAAGTAAGCTTCTTCAGTCACTCAAACAACAGGTGGTCACATTAGCCAGTAACAAAGGAGTCCTGAAGACTGTGCAATCAGCAGCACAAGGGGCCCTCAGGAATGGCTGGGTTTTGCTTCTGCCTACACCAGAGGAACGAGCAAGGGCTTTAACAGAGCTACTGATTGAAGGTAAGTGACTTGAAATCAACATCACATCAATGCCTTTCATAGTCTGATGTACAAGTACTTTTCTTCTGATTGGAATAAAATCAAAAAGTAACATTTTCTGTCTCACTGACCATGCTAGCAAATTAGTATCGGTTAGCAGATAGTGACGAGGGAAATGAAGAAATTATTTCTTGATGTCACGAGTACACAACAATGTGCAGTGATTCGCTCCTATGATTGAAGGTGATTTGGAAGATTAGCCCACCCGGGATCAAAGTTGTCAGATTTATTTGCACTAGAGTATACACGGTTCGTTGCGTCCGTGGTTACATCGTAGTCAACTGAAATTGAAATAACTGCGAGATAAATTACTATTTACAACATTCTCAGTTGAAGCGACAAACGATTTCGAGACTTACAATTATTTTGTGTTCCTGATTCGTTAGATCCCTTTGATCGCTATCTTGATCCTTACGCTTACGACTGTTGATGACTTGACTTCGAATACCGTTACATGATAAACTGGTCCTTTTAAAACTTAAGTCACATGACCTATTTTTCCGGCTCGCGTAGACGAGGCGATTTCGCAATTACGGACGATAATGAATTCTAATTCTTTGCTACACGCGACTGAACATGCAAATCATGCAGGTATACCCATTTGATGGCTTTGATTGCCTCATACACTGCAGGTGACAAATTAAGCCCCCCCCCCCCACCCCCCCTTGTCT
The DNA here is from genome assembly GCF_964199315.1 of Orbicella franksi. NCBI lineage: Eukaryota > Metazoa > Cnidaria > Anthozoa > Scleractinia > Merulinidae > Orbicella > Orbicella franksi. The sequence continues at coordinate 18,371,472 of NC_138153.1, forward strand.
TTTTTTTTTTTTGTATCGAGAAGTTACGTTCCAGATGTTGCCATACATGTAGCTATTTAACAATTTCACATGTGAAATTATAGATAATATCAAGGCTGAAATTTTGCGCCAAAATTAAGGAGTAATTTGTTGCAACTCGCTGTCTTTTTCATTTGGACGATGATCAACAGCTTGTGACAAGCCAGCATCTTCACCAGCTGGTAAGAAGTTTATGTCAGACCTACTAATCAACAGCTTGATGGCAGAAGGGAGTCTGGAGTCAGCCCTGGAGACAGCTATTGACAATGAAATCAAGGAAGGTGCTGGAGAAAACGACAAAGAAAAAACTACGGAAAGCAAGGACATCATTGCTGATGTACCCCTCCTTCACCTTACCCAGCAGCTGCTGAAGACATCATCCACACAAGTGCGAAGTGAATTTCAACAGTTATTTCTCAAGCCACCTACTTTACAATGGCCCTATACCCCTCCACCACGTCCCATGACAGTCGAGTTACTGCTCAAGTTACAGAGGCTTGTTATCGGCAGCTTTTTCCTACATCATGAAAATGAAAAACCTTGGTATTTGATTAAAGGTTAGTTAGGGGTGTCCCAAGCAATGTGGGAGCAATGTTCTGAAGCTTAGTCTTCACTACGGACGAGATAAGCGCACGCGCAAGCATAAGCATAACGATAGTGAGGACGCCCAGAACACAGGACTAACATAAACACGTAGGCATGCGTATACCTCCAACCTCCTCCATACAGTAAAACGAGGTGACCGACTTAAGCTTATGCTTGTGCTTTTGCTTATACTTACATGTACAGCAGGGTACAAGAAAAACCAAACTTTTGTTCTGCTCGTGCTTGTGCTTATACTTGTTTTCCGCGTCCCCACTACCGTTATGCTTATTTTTTGTTTCTTTTCTTTTTCTTTTTCTTTTTTTTTTTTTTTTTTAAGATTTTTAAAAAAATCCTTATTGGCCATGGGAATGTAGTAAAAAGAAAAAAACGAAAACAGAAACAAAGAAAAAGAAAGAGAAGATAATAATTCCCAAAAGGGAAAGCGCGAACGGTACGAGAGTACCCATGCGAGGCGCTTCCCAGAATGATATATAAATAAGCTATTTACAAGGCATATAATATGTCTTGCACTTGTACTTTTCTCGTAGTGAAAACCAGGTTTAATATGAACGCTTTCTTTTTTTTTTCCATAAATTTACATGGCTGCTGGTGGCTGCTGGCCACGGGAGTGAAAAAGCTCTATACTACACTATTTGTAATACTACAAGTATTATTGCTTTCCAAGGTGAAGAAAGAGCCCTGAGTTCCAAGCAACAAGGTGCTGCATTACTGCTGCATAAGTATGCCACTTTGCTTTGTACCCATGCTGGGGAGATCCTCCCAGTAGCCTCATCACTAGCGTCAAATGGTCCTCGCCATTTTGTCGTCTCTTCCCAAATAATCCAGCGAGAACTAACGGGAGTGTTATTGCCTGAATTTCTGACTGCCATGGTCCTGCTCCAGACCTGCATGCCAAGTATTATGGACTCGTCAAGGACAGTTCCTCTTATCAGTGGCCTGCTTGACCTGTTAGACAAGTTTAACAGGCTTGCTCCTGGGGTGCAGAAAGAAGATGAGGAGGATCTGGCCTGGCCTGGTGGTATAGGCAGTCCAACGCCGGCTCGCAGGAGAGCTGATGGTGACATCACGTTCATTAGGCCTGAAGATCTGGAAAATCACAATAAGGATGGTGGACTGTGGGTTGTTATTCATGGTAAAGTGTACGATCTTCAAGATTTCAAGGATCAAGTAAGTAAAACTGCACTAGACTGCTTAGTTATGCATGCGTCTTTTGACAACGCAGTACTACACGCGTTTTACGCGCGCGGTGTAAGTGCAGCAATCCCTTTGACCGGTACTATACATATACAGAGAGTATCGCCACAATGTTTGTCAGCATACATCAATGAAGTGGTTCTGTTCCACTCATTATGTTACCATTGCTGTAATCCTTATTTGTTACTAGTGGCAGTGACTGTCTGCTGTGACAGATTGTTGACTTAGCATGATGTTTTATTTCAGGCTCCTTGTGGAAAGGAACTGCTGCAATCATATGCAGGTGAGCATTCCTAACAGTTAATCTGCATGTGCATCCAATTGTCAACTCTAGTAAATGTAAATGTTATTAACTAGAATAATAGTTTTAATTCGCTCTTTTTAATTATCCATTTTCTTCAACTAGCTTCTGATGCAACTCAAATATTTGAGGAAACCAAACATTCGGTAGAAGCAAGGGAAATGATGCAAGCATTCTTTGTCGGTATTTTCGTGGAGGTGAGTCAAATAAAGGCACATTTAAACGGATCAGTTTTACGTTTTTTCTGTTTTATTTGTTATCCATCTGTGTCTTCCTAAATGATTGTAATATAGCTAAGGAGAATAATCTGCTTGTGTCGCTTTTATGTATCATCATACTTTGTTCACACGTTCGTCACACACATACCGTGATGGCATTCAGTTTCCCGAGAGAATCTTAGAGTTTTTTGTTTTAGCGCGGTTTTCACTTGATGGTTGAACGAAAGTAATTAGAATTTGCTTTAGTGTTTTTTTTATTGCTGCGCTAAGCGAGACGCTTAAGTTTACTGAGTGTTATAGCGGGCTTTGCGAATTAAAAGTGAAACAAAAACCAATCGTGACTGGCTCGTGCACAGACGTTTTTGCGTGTTTCGCGTCCACAACAGGTATTTATTTACCTGGAATTTTGATTGGTTCACTGGATCGCCGCTGTCCTTTCTGATTCAGGCCAGAATGGTTTATTTTGTTTTGGTTTTACAACACACAATTGAAAACTGCTCTAGAGAAGTGATCACGAAACCGACATTACTCAGTCCCAGTACGTCTAAAGTTCATTGTACTTGTAACACAGGCTTACATGCATGTTATGATCTTTTTCAGCCTGATCAAGAACTCGCCCTGGACAGTGCCTTGTCAGTGTCATCTCCATTAATTGACTGCGAGCGTACCCTGGGTCTCTTACTGGGACTGTACGCCTGTCACTTGGCTCACAGCACGCCTGTTACTGCTGAAGAAGAAGAGAACGAGAGATGGCTAGGCTCAGATTTCTTCTCAGGTGGAATGGAAACTTCCGCCGCACCAGTAGGTGGCAATGTTGGAAGGTAAGCTCTACCAGACGGTGAGAAATGTTTCTTCACATTTTGGCACAGACTTGTCGCACATATTATTTGAAAGGGTGGAAAATAATTAAAAACTCGCCATTTGTAATGCTTGTGTTACAATTTAAATGTTTTGATGTCCTCTATTTGTAATTTTATCACTACCTTAATGTTCTTTAACTAGTATTCTGTTATTAAATGTTTTCATTGTTTTTTCAGGAAAGAAAAAGAATCTTCCGAAGACAAGAGTGAACCCTTTACACGTCAGATTTCACACGGTGATCCTGCTAAACCATTCCTGCAGGCCCTTACTGAAAGCAAGCTGGAGGACGAGACAACTTTGAAGTTCCTCGCTGCTGTTGAACGGTTCTGCAAACAAAAGCGGTTTGTTCTGCCGATAGAGTTCCCTGCTGATCATCCTGTAGAGAAGGTGGGAAGAATGCTCATGGCGTGCTTATTGAAACATCAAGAGCTTGGTAAGTTTATGATGCGACTATTACCACAGTCGATGGCTCAAGCAGTGTCCACACTACGCCGAAGAAATTTGAAAACGCGGCTTTATTTCTACGGAGACGTCTTGAAGTGAGAAGTCTTCACCTCATTATCAGAAAGCTCTGTAAAAACGGACCAAACAAACAAACAAACAGAAACAAAAACAAGAAGGAAATTAACAGAGGGACCCAGACCTTCGAATTCAATGTGATGTAAACACAAGATCAGTGCGATACCGGTACACTAATGCTCTGAGCTATCTGAACTAAAAAACCCTTTGAGCAGTGCTAACGTACTGAATATTATCCTTTTGGTTCCGTATCTCTTTTCTAAAATCACTGTGATTTGGTTTTGACAGGAAATGCTGCTTTGAGCATTCTAGAAGGTGAAGTTCGTTCGCCAGCCTCTCCTCGTTCAGCATCAACACAGGATGTAACAACAACAACAACAACAACAACAACAACAACAACAACAACAGCTTCTTCTCACAGCTCTATAACACACGGTCCTCCTGTGACAGTACCCAAACCTGTCAGTGAAGTCCTTAAAGTTGTGTACCAGACCAAGTGTGCACTCGTGAGGGTAAGCTTCTATATGTATATTCCACAGTGCTTATAAACAGTATACCCCTCCCTTGAGGTTCGTTGCTAGAAACTCGATTAAGCTCCTGGTCGATTAAGCTGCTGGTCTTGTAATCTTCAAGCCCTCTACCCTGCCACTATTCGGCCACTCTATGCAAGGCTGCGATCATGTGTGATTCTAAGCCATGTTGTGCTTCTTGCACAATTTCTTGCAAGCTTTGATACAAATGTGAACTAATTTAAACTCAAACTGTGCATTACAGCTAACAGTTGAGTTTCGTCCACTCTTTAAAATTTATTGAGCGTTAAAGGGCTACAATTGGTTTAAATGCTTATCGAGGGTCAGGAGAAGCCTGAATGAAACAAAAAGCCATCTTATAATTAGTAATCATTGTTTCTTTAAAGGCACGACAAGAATCTTCTCGCTCGTATGAGGAAGTCTGCTCCCCAGCTCTGGAAAGATGTCAGTTCCTGTTCACAGACCTTCACCCAGCGATGTCCAGTGAGGAATGCACACTGTCGCGTCTGAGGATACGGAACACGCGTCCTCGATGGGCCAGGATTGTGCAGGGAATGATCAGAGAGAAAAAGAAGACGGAAGGGAAAGAAAAGCCTGCAGTGAGAGAAGAAGATGATGCTGTTCATTGTGATACTGATGTCTCAGAAGAAAAAGCTTTGAAGGAGAAAGAGAATGTGGAGCAAAAGACCAAACAAAAGGTAGCGGTGTTTTGCTGTAAAACAAGCAAATGGCCTTTATACATCGAAACGTAGTTTCCAAACACCTTTTGTGAGCATACATGATCCTGAGTACGTCAGAGTATTTCTTATGCTTCTTGTATTAACTTGGTCTCTGCTGTTTCATCGGCTGTGATTTAACCATGTTTATGAACATTTCACAAAGCCAACTTGGTCTGCTTAGCTCACAGAAATTACAATTTGAAAATTGATATGATCCTCAAGGAAGCACTCAAAGCAATTGGTGTTGGAAAAAAGATGTAAGCTGACGCGTTCTCATTACTTCACAGGTTGATCACATAGCTTTGAATATGTCGCTGACCAATGCACGTAAAGTCAAGTGGCTTCGTGAGCGAATGATTGGTTCATCTGCAGAGACACTGTTAATGAACCACATCAAGGAGTTTATTCTACACGACGAGCCGGTTGATGTCGAGAAACTACGAAAGTGTCTTCACCAGCAGGTTTGATATATTACATCAAACACGAAAGACTGTGTTTGACCACATTTTCAAACACCAGGAACTGAGGAGTGTTGAAAATACGAGGCGTAGCCGAGTATTTTTGAGGCACCTTGTGGTGTTTGGGAATGTGGTCAAACACTGTCTCGAGTGTTTGATCTATTTTTGCAATCGAAGCTAAAACTAAGGAGAAAACGGAAAAATGAAATCTTCCAAAGCTATGCTAATTAAGATCAGTTATCCAAACACCGTCACGGTCATTATTTCTTTTGTTTAAAGTAGTACGTCACGGTTTGCGCATCTTGGAAAGCTTAGCCTAAATTTCTCCATCTTTTCGTTTGTCAGTAATCCGTGTCAATCTCCTTAACCCCCTTGTTCCTTTATGGTTTAATATTATCTCTTTAGTGGTTTTCTGTCTTAGTTAACTACTATTTCCAGGTTTCCTTCAATTTAAAGGTAATTTTGTACGTGGCCAAAATAACTCAAAATACCCGTCAGTGAGCTCTTTAAACTTGGTGAATTATAATTGATGAGTTTGTGAAGTTGAAGTCGGTGACGACCACTTCTTTTAGAGCATTCTAAAGTGATTTCCAAGAAACCACAACTGATAACTGCATTATACATCTACAATGTACGTCTTTTTTACCGCTTAAGGCTCAGCTTCTCCCGAGACTAAATTTGGAGCCCAGATTCAATTGAGGGTCCATAAAAATGTAAACGTGATGTAGGGACTTTTTTTTTAACTGCAGATGGAGAGAGGTCAGCGCAGATTGGAAGGCGCAGAAACGTTGTTGTCTCTTGTGTCCAAGGAATACCTCATCCCATCTGTTCGCTACTCGATCCTGTGTGGTTGGCAAGGTCTATTATCAACTCACTCACAAGCTCAGTAAGTATCAAAATAATTACAGATCAAACCCGATGTTTTCTGTACCAGTGATAGTTCTCGATAAACTGAGCACGCTTTTGCAGACGACAAAGTGATGTTGTGTTCTTGGGAAAAGTTATAACCCCTCGTAGAATTCCTCGGTTTAGATTCAAATCCACGACCTCTTGATTGAGATCTTCCTTACTCATTGAACCAAGTTACGAGGCTTCTTCAGGATGTGATCGTAATGAATTCACATTCGCCGGCAAAATAGGTACTCTATCCCTAAAGAAGGATAAGTAAAAAACTTTGTAAAAGGCATACAGTGAGCTGGAGAAGGAATTTGCTGGCGTCGCTGAAGGGGAGGTGGGTGGGGAAACTTGCTTTTGCCGTCGAGTAGAGTAGACTTGTGAGAATAGCGAGATTTGCATGCAATGGGCGTGTATACAATGTTAGGTTCTGGGAATCATACAGGGGGCCTAAATGACCAATTGGGTGTAAACGTAGATATCAGATTTAAGGGTCTAGAACAAAGCCAGCGTAGATACGCGAGACGATCGTTGAGTACCACTAACGGACGGTCGCCCCGTCCTTAAAAAGGTGCTTTAGCTTTCTCTGCTAGCGCTGGGACAATAAAAATTGACACCTCATGGTTGCGTTCAGAAGGACTTGTTAGAAATGGTAATTTGTTTGTAAGACTAATCGTAACATTCCCGTTCTGTAGCAATGCCGTTCCACACTGCTCAGCCGATGTTGGTCTCATTCCACCGTATGATCGCGTGATCTTAGAAACAGCTTTCCGAAGAGTAAACAGCTGGGCCATCAACACGCTGCGTGAAGCTATCATCTATGCTGATGATACCTTCAAGAAGGCTGAAACAAGACCTAATACCACCCCAGACGATTTCCACGGGGGCTTATCCCTGGGTGCCCTGCCTGTGGCACGTTTTCTCTTGGCAACACTGGGTATCTTGACAGCAGAGCATAACGCTAGTGACATGAGCCTGATATTGAACTCGGGCGCCATCGGTCTGACCCAGACAATCATGCGCTTAGCAGGACCGTGTGAAGCCACTGAGGAAGAGGACTCTTCTTTAGCTGCGATCATTGATGAGCCTAAGGCTGCCAAGAAAGTGCCATCTGCACCCATGACGGGGCCGGACGTGGCCAAGAGAATGAAGATTGGAACCCGAGTGGTGCGAGGTCCTGACTGGAAATGGGGCGACCAGGTACCATACCTAACAATGTCTTACCTACATGTACCTACTGATTTATGTTCAGTATTGTTATCTAAGCTAAGAAAAAATAGCAGTAAAAATATCATCCTTGTTGCCCTCAGGACGGGCCGCCACCCAGTGAGGGCCGTGTTATAGCGGAGCTCGGAGAAGATGGCTGGGTGCGTATTCAGTGGGACACAGGCAGCACCAACTCCTATCGTATGGGCAAGGAAGGGAAGTATGACCTGAAGTTAGCAGGCCCTCCTCCTGTACCAGAAAGCAGTGAAGAAGAGGAAGAAGATATGAAAGGTAGAGGAGCTATTGCAAAGTATATTGTTCTTAACATGTTCTTTATCTTTCTACGCACTTAAAACGGAAAAAGGCTCCATTTCCCCTGATCTATTGCTACAAATACGTGAAGAGAATTAAGCATTATGTGTATTCATTTCTGTCCGATCGGCTTTCTGGAAATTTCCCGTGTTACCTGAATGATTACATCTATATTATCCCTTCCCAGATGATTCCAAGAAAGAGAAAACGGAGATCCAGTCCATTCATCCGACAGCTCTGATTCGCCACTCGTGCGTGTGTTTATTACAAGCTCTAGCAATCGGCTGTGGTCTCCATGCCAACAGCGTGCAAATCGAGAGTGTCAGAACGGTCAGCAGTCTCTTGCATAATCTTTTGGACGCAGGCACAAGTGGTATGTATCCATCAAAACCTGCCGCGGGTAACATCTTTCGTAAAAGTAGCCTCTTCCAAAATGAACGCCTGGTGGAGGCGACCGTAAATGAGACGTCTGAAATTCGACCAGAGCTATAGAAATTAGAGAAGTTAAAGTGTAAAACAGAACGGCTGAATGTTCCGCTTAAAAAATGAGGATAACTTTTGTAAATGAAAAGCAATTTCAGTTTCTGTTTTGTTCGCAATTTGAAACGTTCTTCTCATTAACGAAAAAATGATACAGTTACACACACAGTCTCCAATAGTTAGAGACAACTTTGATGCGGTTTACGTTTCCTATAACGCGGGTTTGTCTATTTCTGGGCCTTAGCGAACTGAGTAAGCTTAATGAAGCTTGACATTTTAGTTAAAGTTAGAATACACATGGGATCTGAATCTTTTCCAGTCAACAGCTAAGAAACCAAGTAGTTTTCGATTATGATTTAGTTTTCTTTCCTCCCTTTCGAAAGGTCATATCGGCGCCATCGTGATGGCCCAGCAGCACAGGGACTGGGCCAAGCTTGGGTTCATCCGGGGTATCGCCGTCTCTCCAGTCATGTGTTGTTCCCTCAGTACCTCCCAGTGGGTTTGTCTGCTCCTTAGGGTGGTGCGGGGATCACTTCCCGATGACGACTCACTACCACCCATTGTGTCTGCTGTGCACCTTCCTCGACAGGTAACGTATTACTCGCAAAAGTAAGCGATAATGAGCTCATTAGATTCCGAAAATTTGCTTCGCTATATCCAGTTTTCTCCGAGAATTTGGTTCCATTTATCCGACATTTTCCGAGAATATTGTTCCTTTCGTGTGATTGTCTCTGAAACTCTGCCTCGTTACGCCCAATGTTCTCCGAAAATTGTTTTTCCTATATCCAATGTTTTCCGAAAATTTGGTTCCTAATATCCGAAGTTCTCCGAAAGTTCTTTGACAATTGATGTTTTTTTTTGGACAATTTTGTTCGTCATATCTGATATTCTTCGAAAATCGGATTCGTCACTAACTTACACCTGATGTTCTGACCTCTGACAATCTGACTCTTTGTATCCGATTTTCTCCAACAGCTTGGCTCGTGTCTGATGTTTTCCGAAAATGTGCTTTATCATATCGGCTGTTTTCCGAAAATGTGCTTCGTTATATCCGATGTTTCCCGAAAATTTCTTTCATTATACCGCCGTTTAAATCTAAGTATGAGCGCGTCCCAAAAACAAAATGATCTAAATGAGTTTCAACCTTTGCGGCATGATTCGTCATCAATTATTTGAATTTTGTCAGATCAGCTACGCGAACTGGTCGACACTTTAAGTTGTGGCCGGGTTAACCTGATGCACGTGTTGTTTTCCTAAGTTTGCTTGGGTTTAATTTGTATGACCGAGCAGCCGCACGCATTATCTCGTCCTTATTCTTTTGTTTTCAAAGATCTTGGCGTTACGCTTGTTGAGAGCTGTTTTACCATCATGGGATGTGACCAAGGAATCTTGCAGGATGTCAGAAGTAGTGGCTAGTCTGTTCGCTTTACTCGGTAGAGTCTTGATGACCTGTCATGGAAGCCTTCCCATTCAACCTCCGTCAGGTATGTCAAAAAATTATTTATGCTTGATCGCATATTGTGCTGTGTTCTACCTTACCAGACAAATGCTACCTCAGAGACTGTTTGTATTGTATTGTATTTCGTTCAGTATTTAAGGCTAGCTATCTTGTTTTATATTAAATCTGCTAGCGTTCTATCAGGGATATATGCCGTCCTCTTGGCTATGATACTCACCATCTATTCTGCTGTATATAGTGAGTAGCCTCGACGTTTGGGGTTATTAACATAGTGGCGGCCACTTTTTGGCGTTTTGTAAGTGTTGTGAACCTGTTTCATTCTTTAAGTTTTGAACAACTAGCAGATTAATGTACTACTGTAAAACAGTTAGATGTTTGCTCTCGATTTCTATGCGTGATAGCTGACTCGGGCTGCGGCCTCCTCAACTATCATAAGATAGAAACCTCGAGCTCATAATCTTATTATTAATTAAATTTGTAGCACAGACCGAAAAATGTTTTAGTCCATGATTTGAAGTTTTCGTTTGGAAACCTTGATTTTCTTCTACTTTCAGGAGAGAAAAGCCGGAAGAGTAAGCGGAAGCCGAGAATCCCAGCCTCAGTATCAGCTACATACAGCAGCACTGTAGCAGAGGAATTACTAGCCCTTCTACGGAAGCTTCATACCTTGGAGGCCTGGAACCCACTTGTTAACGAGTTCATTAGTGCTCAACTGAAGAGTATTGTTACTATGGTAACGACCGTCAAGCCACTTCAAGAAGAACAAGTCACACAGGTTTGTTTTCTCTAGAACTAAATGTGTATTAGTACTTAAAAGTCCTTTGTGCGATGTTGAAGTTGAAAGGGCAGGTTATACTCTCAGTTTCTGTTTAAAAATGCTTTGGAATAATTCGGTTTGAGGTCAAGAGTACTTCGCGTGTTCAGAACCAATGTATTTTTTTCGCGCTTGTTATAGTGCTTGGTTTAACGTTGTTTTGGTGGTTGTCAACACGCTAGTCAACTTGAAGACATACAACTTATAGGCTGTTTCGCAAAATGCCTTTCATTCATAGGGAAACACCGCAAAATTTAAATCCTAATTGAGGATATCTGAAAGCTTATTAAAAAGATACTTTTCGTAGTTTCTTTTTTTCTTTTTCTTTCTTTTTTTTTCTTTTTTTGTTTTTTTGTTTTTGTTTTTGTTTTTTTTTGTTTTTGTTTTTGTTTGTTTTTTTGTTTTTTTAAGTTTATTGTTCTATGTTTATTTCTCTCCTCCAGGAAGCAGATGAATCATCTCAGGAGCCTGTGGACCAGGGCCCAGTGATGGCCGTATTAGCGGTTATCGGTGGCGTGGACAGCAGGCCCAGACTTGGGGGACTGGTGCAGCACAAGGAGTGGGGACTGGGTACAGTGTGTAGAATCGCTCCGAATGGAAAAGTTACTGTACAGTGCGAGGGACAGCAGAAGGCGAAAATATGCTCTATATCACAAGTTAAACCGGTAAAGAACAGTTTTCTTCGAATTTAGGTTGGAAATGAGTTTGATATGCAAGGTAACGAGCTTGCCAGTGGAACACACATTTCCATAGGAAAGGTTATGTACCAGGAATCTTTCTGAAACAGAGGAAAAGGGCAATAGCAAATGACCTATTTCATTCTTGTTTTCTTTTGTTGACGCTTAAAAATTCTTTCGATCGATCGAAAGGTAATTCTCTACATCGCAAGAGAAGAACCTCGGGCTTACTCTCAATACGTAACCTTTTCCAAATTTGCTACAGCGGGCAATTGACCTTTATGAACATCAGGTTGCTTATCAACCAAGTGATTTTCATATTTTAGGTACCTGTCGTCCCATTTTCTGTGGACAACCTTCCCATGTCGGATGCAGCTCTAGGGATCTGGGCCTCACTCGTTAGACTCGCGGGAACTGGAAAGAAGACTGTTGAAGTGGATCAGGAGAACTTCCAGCTACCAGCAGTGCCAGGGGAGGAGGGGGTGGGGACTTCAAGGTGTCCTCCGGTTAGACCACTCCTCTCCCCTAAACAAGGAGGTTTGTGCATAGTATTACTCAGTTAACTTTGTCAAATATTTCTTGTTATTTGTGTTGCTGTTTGTTTTATTTTAGTACCCTGTTACTGTTGTTGTTATTGTTGTTATTGTTTTCTCTCGTCCCTCGCTACAAGCAATATTCTTACGATTTCGGTTGCGTTTTATTTTGATTTTTTTTTTTTTTTTTTTATGATCAATGGTAAGTCAAAACTCTGAAACTTCAATAAAATCTTCGCTAATAGTTTAGCTCTGCGGTCCTTAACAACCAGCCTCGCAACTGTTTTGCTTGGATTTCATATAAACATGCTAACCCCTGACCTCTGCGTTTTGGCTAGTTGTATTGTCACTTTTGCCAAGTGGATTGTTTTGTTATAAAATTTTCACCTAATCACTCTTAAGGAGATAAAAAATTAATGTTGATTTTCATGCAGGTGAAATTGTGGACACATCACAGTTGAGACAACAGCAGATCACTCTTGGACTCTTGAAAGCTGCCCGTGTACTGTGCAGCAGACAAGATAACCTGAGACAGATCCTGAGTCATCAAGCAAGCAGCTCGGATGGCAGCAGTACTTTCTCTTTACAACACCTCATGTGTTCAGCTATTAAACCCTCGCCTATCAAGGCGCTTTTTGACAGAGAAGAGTTAGAGGTACGTATATCGGCATTGAATGTATAATCATAGAAACCGGTCAAAGGAGAAACATGAAATCACGCTATATATGCACGGAAGATACTCAAGTTTCGCATACGCAAGGAAGATACTCAGGTTTCTGTATACTCAAGTTTCTACATGCATGGAAGGTACTCAAGTTTCGCATACGTATAGCGTAAACCATGAGGAGCTTTGAATGAGCTCCTACGGTGGTCTTACATGTACGTAACTATGTTAAATTTTGCGCTCTATTCCTGTGTAACCAGGCCGCTGCTCTCGCCGCTTGCCAGTTCCTTGCCAACGAAGCCAGCCGTCCAGCCGAGCCTCCTACACTGGCCGTACCAGAAAATGATCATGGGCCCGAGCAAGAGAAGCTTCGTCCCCAGTCCACCTCCAAGAAGCCTTCAAAATCTAAACACCTACAGAAAAAGAAGGCACGTACGCGAAGACCCACCCCACCCCCACTGCCAACTCCGCCATTAATTCAACAGCTTGTGGAGATGGGATTCTCACGAAGCCGGGCAGAGTATGCGTTGAAAGAGCTGGCCGAGGAGGAGGAACCTCGGGCTGAGTTAGTCGTGGCGTGGCTTATCGATCATCCTGACATTGAGGTAAGGGTATATTCTCTGTGTGCTCAAACAATGACAATAACGACACCGATCTCCCGCTGAGTCATTAAGCGCATAGTATTTTACAGTCGGGGAATAAGTACGTTTGTGGATGCACGTAGTTTGCAGTTGAACAGAATGTTGTCCTTATTAGGTTCCCGAGGGTGAAGAACGCCAGGTCGTGCCGCCAGAGTTAACATCTAGTGACGACTCCTCGGACGTAGATGATGATGACAGCGATGCGGTGTCCAGTAGCGATTCAGAGAGTAGCTCCAGTGAGGGAGAAGTTATAGCTGTACCCACCGACTTCAAGAGGCGTAGTGACTTTTCAAGTACCGATGATTATGCGAGGTACGTGCGAGATAACGTTCAGGTCGGCATGATGGTGCGGTGCTGCAGGACGTATGAGGAGGTTCATGAAGGAGACATAGGCAGGGTCATCAAGGTGAGAACATCATCTAAATCTATTATGAGGTTTCGTCAGGCTGTAATCATAATTGTAGCACGTGGTCTTTGTAAGCTGCCTGTATAAGTCATGGTAATAGGACTGAGGTGCAGTCCAATTCGGTCGGTTATCATACGAGTGATAACAAAATCGGACGACCGCGCAGCGGGAGTCCGATTTGTTTATCACGAGTATAATTACAGACGGAATTGGACGACACGAAGTCTTATTGCCAATTAATCATAAAAATTACAACTTCCGAGAAAGGAAGAATAGCCAACTTATGAAAGAAAGGGAAAATTTGCATTACAATACCTACAAAGGAGATGTAAACATTCTAAGACCACCGCGCCTCCTACCGGCAATCAGGCGCCAAAAACACAAAAGCGCACGCACGCACGCACGTAACTACAACTTTGAATGTGATTGGTTGATTTAAACTACAACTTTGAATGTGATTGGCTTATTGAACTGTCCGATAACAAACTGTCCGATAACAACTTGGCAAGTGAATTAGTGGAAAATAGGAGTTTTTTATACCAATCACAATCGAGGAAATTGTAATTTTTATGATAATGAATATTATAGCGTCATTCCTCTTCCTGAAGATGCAGAAGTCATACCGAATCGTGTCTTTAAAAACAAGCTGAAGTTACAATATTTACAGAAGAAAAACTACATTTTCATGCGGATCCTCTACCCAGGTCGAACTGGAATTAGAAGTGTTGACTTCCCGAGGTACCCGGAGAAAAACCCTTTAGAGCAAGGCTAGAACCAACAACAAATTGAACTCACGGAATCGAACCTGGGCCAGATTCAAGGGAGGCAAGCACTCTCGCCACTGCGCCATTTCTCCTTCTGATTTGTCTCATTGTTTCTTTCAGCTCGACCGTGACGGCCTTCACGATCTTAATGTGCAAGGTGACTGGCAGAAGAAGAACGGTACTTACTGGGTCAGATATGTGCACGTGGAGTTGTTAGGTCATGACTCTTTTGGTAAGACTATAAAACTGTTATTGACCGTCTGATAACCTATGGGAAAATCGGACTTGTTGTGTTTCATTCGTTGCTATTGATAAGTGGAATCTCGACCTCTCGTACGCTCGATTTTTCGAACCTCCCGAACACTAGAATAGGAAAATTGTACTTGTTTTCCTGACTAATTGTTGCTGTCGGTTGTTTTCAGCCCGGCGTGAGATGATCAAAGTTGGCGATCGTGTGCGTGTCAAACCTTCTGTGACCACGCCCAAATACAAGTGGGGATCCGTGAATCACGGGAGTGTAGGCACAGTCGTGTCCATCAGTCCTAATGGTAAAGATGTCAAGGTTGACTTCCCACAACAAACAAACTGGACAGGGCTGATCTCCGAGATGGAGGTTGTTCCTGCTACTCACCCTCGTACCAGGTCAGATAATTTATCGTTCTGGACTTTGTCGTTTTGGGGGGGGGGGGGGGGGCGGGGGAGGGGGGGCAGTGAAGCAGAGGAATGGTTGGGATTTCCTTTTCTAAAGAGGTGTAGAAGTAGTTCTTTTAAATAATAAGTTCCTTTTTCTTTTTTTACAGGTGCGATGGCTGCCACATGGAGCCCATTGAAGGTCCTCGCTTCAAATGCAAGACGTGTCCTGACTTCAACTACTGCGAGACGTGCTTCAGACTGCGCCGCAGCCACCGCCACTCCTTCCACCGCTTTGAAGAGCCTAGCAGTATCCCCGTCAACGCTGGGAAAGCCGGGCGGAGTAAAAAGAAGATTTTGTCCGGGGGATTAGGGGGACCTGAACACATCGTCAAGGAATGGGACCGAGTGGTAAAGAGCCTGATGGTGTCCTCGCGCGAGGGCCAAGCAGGAAGGCTTATTGACGGCACAGAGTCTTACTGGCAGTCCGCAGGGTCACAGGGAAAGGTGAGGCCCTTGAGAAGCCAGTATCGTTTAACTGAGGGTAGATTTGTCAATATGCAATGTCGTGATTTATCTTACCGGCCCAAATTCGCAATTTGCTAGTCAGAAGTCATGTCTACTGTTCTACTGTTCTGATATCCTGTGGTATTAAGTCACTATTCTGATATGGCTCCGATATCAAGGTCACTTGCCTGGATTTGGGTACGGTAAATACCTAATCTTACCTTTTTGGCGGCAAATGAGGATCATTTGGTCTCGCCATGGGTATTTTAGCTCGACTACGTCTCGCCAAAATACGAAACATGGCGCGACCAAACTCCCTGATATGCAACCGAAGCGTACCAAAAAGCTATGATTAGGTATAAGTACAAAATCATTCAAATTTTAAAAAAGTTCCCGCGATAACGGTCTAAAATTTTTGTTAAGCGAAGGCGAAAAACTCTCGGCCAGGCGTATGAGAGCGCTGGGCAACATTAGTGAAATCTGATAGGGTGAAAGCTATTTGACTTTTTCACTCATTGTACTGGGTTAGTGTAAGTGCATTCATTTCCTTTGCCTTAACTCCTCTGTCCTCTTACAGCACTGGATTCGTATCGAGCTACACCCCGATCTTCTGATTCAGCGGTTGACCATGACAGTTGATCCATCTGACAGTAGTTATATGCCATCAGTGGTGGTCATATCAGCCGGTGACAGCATTCAATCCTTGAAAGAAGTTAAAACTGTGCACATTAGTGCTACTGACTCACTGTGCACGTTGCTGGAAGATGCTCAAGAGGTGTGTGGCTGACTTTTCATGTCATATTTCATGTGACTATCCATAGGGAAAGACTTTCAAGATTGGTCCCCTTCCCCAAAACTCCCTCGCTAAAAGTCTTTCGATATTAATCACCTCTCTAAAAGTCAGCTCATGGACTTTACCTGTTTATTACGCTTCATTTGATTGGACATTCACTGATTGTAGAGTTTGTTTTTTATATAGTTTAGTTATGTCAAGATTTCTCCTTCTGGTGTAAATCTAACAAGATTTAAACGCAAGATTGCTTTAATATCTAGCCCGATCTCCCCCTCAGAACCTAACCCTTCTTACATTAAGTTTTGCAAAAGATGCTTCTATCGATTACATACCTGTAACATATTTCCTAGTGATATCTTATGTCTTCGTTTGTATGTTTTGTCTTTGTTTCTTTTGTCTCTAATCCTAAATGAACCCTTGTGTCATCTCAGGAATACCGCTTCCTGGAAATCGGCATCCGACAGTGTAAGAGTAGTGGCATCGACTGTAAGATCCACGGAATCAGTCTGACAGCTCGCGCAAAAGCAGATGAAGACGACATGGCTGCAAGCTTTTCATTCCTGGCGTTAGACGAGGAGGACGAGGCAGCCAGGCAGAGACGAGCGCTGAGAAGGAAACCGACCTCCACTGAGCCCACCCAGGAAGGGCAAGTCAAGGTGTTCGTGTGGGGTCTGAACGATAAAGATCAGCTTGGAGGGCTGAAGGGATCCAAGGTAATCAAATAATGGATTGAAACGAGACTTTCTAGTTTCATGTCTTAACGTTTGTTTGAAGGTGCGTTTGCTTTATGATTAATAGAGCAGTTCGGGTTTAATCGGTTCCTGCTGTAATGGGAAGGGGAGAGGAGGGGGGCGGGGGGGGGGGGTTAAGAGGTAACACCTTAGAGTGCCATTCGAACCGGGGAATAAATGCGTACTAGTGAACCGACAGGGCAACTTTGCAACATGTTGTCTACAATCCGCAATGCATTAGCATCCCAACCGGGGAAGAGCAGAATAGTAATACTTGTAGTCACTTCACTTAAATTAAATTAAACCTAAGTACTAGCAACAGTGAACTGTGTAGTGCCTTCGCCGTATTTTGAAATTACTCTACGATTTTGTGGATGTAAACTTTGCCACTGTGTAAAAACAGGGAGGTCGAGTAGCCGCGAAACTTCTGTGTACCAGAATACTTGACTTGTCTTTTATTCCTAAGTTTTACGAGTAGGAAAAAAAGGCGTTGCTTACCAGAATACAGTAACGTGAAAAATAAGATATATATTTTTCTTGTTTAGATTAAAGTGCCGATGCTTTCCGATGTGGTGTCAGCTCTCAAAGTTCAGCAAGTCTGTGGCGGTTCAAAGAGTTTATTTGCTGTTACATTAGAAGGAAAGGTGTTCGCGTGCGGAGAATCAACCAACGGGCGCCTGGGCCTAGGTCCTGTGTCGGGTAACGTGCTAGTGCCCCGTTTGATTGAAAGCCTGAGTCAGTTCGTGGTGAAGAAGGTCTCGGTGCATTCTGGGGGTCGCCATGCAATGGCTATCACAATCGAGGGCAAGCTGTTCGCGTGGGGGGAGGGGGAAGATGGAAAACTTGGACATGGAAACAAAATGTAAGTCGTGATGTTGACAACGGTTTTGTGCGATATAAACACTCACCCTACCGCACCTTATCCTACGCTGTTGACAAAAGAAAAAGTAAAACAACAACAACAAAAAAAGGTTAACTTTTATGGAGTAATTTAGATAGTTGTGAACGACCAGAAATTAAAACATTTCGACAAATAGTTGATAATATTCAGATTTCAGTTGGTAAATATATATTTCTTATGTAGCACTGATGATTTAACGGAACGTGACAAATTATGAGGCAATAAGAGTGCAGACAAATGTGTGGTTTTAACATCTTGTTGTTCCTTTTTGATTGGCGGGGAAAAATGACTATGTCTAACCTTGATACCACAAGCCTTCAAATATTGCGTAAACAGAACTTCATAATATCTGATCAGTTTCTGTTATTTTTGAGGATCACTGTTTGTAATAAACAAAACTATTAGTTTCGAACATGACCTTCGTTTCGCGGTTGAACTGTGTCAGGGTGTCTGTCTAGTGTCTTGTTTGTTTGTTTGATTTGTTTTGTTTTTTGTTTTTGTTTTGTTTTTTTGTATATTTGTTTTTAAGATGTTCGGGTATTTTAAAAACCATTGTAACCATTATAGCGACACTCCTATGTTTCCTTCCATGTAGGAACTACGACCGCCCTCAACTGGTTGAAGCCCTGAAAAGCAAGTCTGTACAGGAAATCTCCTGCGGTAGTTCCCACAGTGCAGCCGTCTTGGCCACTGGCGAGCTCTTCACTTGGGGCCTGGGTGAATACGGCCGGCTGGGGCATGGAGACAACCAGACACAACTTAGACCTAAACTGGTTCGAGCCCTGTCAGGTCATCATGCGATAGACGTTGCCTGCGGCAGTCGTGATGCCCAGACTCTCGCACTCACTAACGACGGTTACGTGTGGTCGTGGGGGGATGGAGACTTTGGAAAGCTGGGGCGAGGCGGAAGTGAGGGCTGCAGTGTGCCACATGTCGTGGAGAGACTCAAGGGACAGGGCGTGTGTAAGGTGTTGTGTGGAGCCCAGTTCTCACTCGCTCTTACAAAATCGGGACAAGTGTGGACCTGGTAAGGAGTGCACATCTTTTCTTAATATTACCATGTAGACATTTCACGAAGGACGTACTTTTGTTTTTGTTTCTTGATCTTGTAGTTTATACTTCGTAGTTTTGAAGGTGAACTGGTTGTTTTATTACAACTACTAGGTCAGCAAAAATGAAAATCTCAGTGTTCTATGCTATTTTGTATTATTTTGCAGGGGTAAAGGAGATTATTTTCGCCTTGGGCATGGTAATGACTCTCACGTTCGTAAACCTCAGATAGTGGAGGGGCTGAAATCTTACAAAGTGGTGGACGTTGCTGTTGGAGCATTGCATTGCTTAGCTGTAACAGAAGAGGGCGAGGTAAGCCGGCTCAATTGGAGTCTTCTCCAGACATGCAGAAGACTTCTTGTTAAATAATATTTACAGTTACGCATTCTTTATTTGTCTTGCGTGAAAGGATGGACAAAAAGGTTAACTGCGTGGCGCGAAAATGTGAAGGATTATTTCAAATAGTGTAATCAGTCATGTCTGGAGTCTGATGCTTGAATTATTTCTATCTGGATCATATTTTTTGCCATGTTTTTTTCCACTAACGTTAAAATTTCCACTCTTGCCATCTTGCCGTGTGAAGACACAAGGGAGCACTGTCCGGTCTGTTGTGAGCGTGTCAATTATGTGAGCTATTTTTCTGATGAATATCTTGGAAAAGCCAGAACATTGTCAAGCAAGGTGCTTGATAACTCAGATACCAGATGATCATTATTATCTTCAGTTCAATCACTAAATTCTCCTTACGAAGTTTTAAGGCAAATCTATTCCAACATGTAAGAAGAGTTCGCATTTAATGCGAATCAACGAATGTGTTTCTTTATGGGAGAGGGGCGAATGCCAATCGCTAGCCACTTTTTACGCGCAGGTAAAGATTACCGCCTAAGCTTTGTGTAGTTTTCAAATTTCTTAATTTTTTCCTCTATTTCATGATTTCAGGTTTACGCTTGGGGTGACAATGACCATGGCCAACAAGGAAATGGCACTACCACTGTCAATCGCCGTCCTCAGTTAGTCCAGGGCCTTGAAGAATTCAAAATCACTCGTGTGGCTTGCGGCTCCTCACACAGCATGGCCTGGGCCGAGTCTGATTTCCCGGCGCCCACCGCGCACGAGCCCGTGATGTTCCCGGCGTCCCGAGATCCACTGGGAGCTTCAAGTCTCGGTTCAGACTCCCAAGAGCAGAGTACTTCCGCGGCAGAAACAGAAAGCAACGAGTACGGAGAGCACAGACACAGGCCATCTCTAGCAAAAATCGTGCTTTCATTGAACAGTAATTACGAAAGACAGCAAGCACTGAGCCATATCCTAACTGCTCTCCAAATCATTTACTCGCGAGACGCGGTAGTGCGGGCCCTTATGGACCCTCATTCCTTTATCCGCGGGGACTCCAAACCCATGGAGAGTGAAGACGATGAAGCTGTTGCTCTAGCTTCCGCTTCAGACGTTTCGATCGAGGACGTGGCGTTCACGGAAGTGTCTAGTGCAAGTGTTTCTCGAAAGACGATGATTGCAGGCGTGGACGAGTTCACCGACAGCCTAGGGCACGATGACTCGCGGCTACTAGTCGAGTTGTTGAAGCTTGCCGTGGCTGATCGAGCTGGGGATAACGGTAAAGAAGTGTTGTCTGAGGTTTTGAAGGCTCTGGCTCAAACCAAACCAGAGGTAAGCTGCGAAGGGGACTTAGCGAAACGACGCTGGAACACGCTTAAACCGCAAACGAACGAACGAACGAATGAACGAACGAGAATTTAATAGACGAACGAACGACAGCGGGCGGACGGACGGACGAACAAATGAATGAAGGAATACCAATAATTTTGGGTCTGAATACAATTGCAATGGAGGGTTATTGCTTTGATGCGCCATCATATTCTCACGGCCTACATTTCTTGTGCCAAGTCTAAAGAACACTGCTTTAATATTTCTAGAGTTATTCTCGATTGAGTATTTGCTGTTTTATTGGAACCACCTATGACATCATCACTTTCCTCATTTGCATAATTCAAAAACGTAAATATCTCTGAAACGAAAAAAGATATTTCAAAAAGGAAAACGCCGTTCTTCTTTACTTTGAAAAGCCTTCTAAATAAGCGGCGATAATTTTTTGCTTCATAAGCACTTTAAAGAATGTATGTTTTCGGTAAGGAGAAATTTCTCTTTTGACGTATAGGTTGCCTCCATGCTCCTTGAGCTGTGCATCACAGAGCTGGAAGACGTGGCAACCGACAACAGCAGCGTGCACAGCAGCTTCCAGCCCGTGGTACAGGAGAGCAGTCATCCATATACAGATGATACTAACACCACAGGTGTGGTCAAGATACCAGGAGCCGAGGGGCTCAAAGTCGAGTTTGACAAACAGTGTTCCACAGAGAGAAGGTAAGTATAAACTGCAAGGCAGATTGAGGTTTTCTAGTTTGTTGTAAACAAATTCTGGTGTTGAATTGCAGAAGAGTATTTTGTTCTTAGGTGAGTGATATTATTCGTTTACGTGGGCACGCGGGGCCTTTCTCTTTCCTAAGCATATTCTGAGGTTGTTTTGGCTCCTTATTGGATGGAGTTAATCTGGGTTGTCCTCTTCGCTTTTTCCCTCAGTTATATATAGTCTACGAGAAGTTAGTGTTATATTTAATTCAAAATTAGACTTCGCATCTTTGTAAATTAATAAGCCGCACGATGCTAACTGAGTGGTTGACTCTGCTAAAAGAAGTAATCATGACGTTATTTGTTCAGGCTTAAGAAAATCTAATTCAACGAAGTTGAGCGTAGATGTTTGGTGATTATTTGGTCCGTCGAGGCTACAATGTAGGTTGTGATTTTGTAGATATATTTGGAATGGGAATTAATTCGGTATTTGACGTTGAATTACTTTTCTGTCTTTGTGTGTGTCTACTATGTTTGGGTGAACGTTTATTACCATTTGCCAGGTGATATACAAGTCTAGTGATTTTCACGATGGAATTTTTATTCTAGGCATGATCCGCTGACCATCATGGACAGCACTGGTAGGGTAGTCTCTGTCCGTTCCGGCCGTGAGTGGTCAGATTGGTCCAGCGAACTGCGCATGAGCGGCGATGAGCTTCGTTGGAAGTTTGTGAGTGACAGCTCTGTTAACGGATGGGGCTGGAGATTCACTGTGTACCCAATCCATCCGGCCGTCGCGCCCTGTGACGTGCTTTCGGACAGAGCATTGCAGTCTAGACCGTCCATTGACTTGGTCCGCTGTCTTTTGGGTGAGTGTTAGAGGGATATACTCAGTAGTTCTTTGTGGTGTGTGGAAGACGAGGTGGCATAATGGTTGGCACGCTGGACTCAAGACCGTCTGGGCTGGGTTCGAACCCTGGTCGGGATCATCGTACTCATTCTTTGAGGTTTTTGAGCTGGAAGCTAATCTTCTGTTTTTAACTGTCTAGTTTTCTGTTTTGTACAGTAAAGGAGCTACGTCACGCTTGGCGCATCTTGAAAGGCGCCTTAGGCGTAGCCTAGATTTTTCAAGTTCGTCGTTTGTAATCCGTGTCAGTCTTCTCCATCCTTAACCGTCTTTGTTCCTTTATGGTATATTATTATCTCGTTAGTGTTTTTCTATCGTAGTAAATAATTATTTTCAGGTTTCCTTCAATTTAAAGGTAATTTTGTACTTGGCCAAAATAACTCAAAATACCGTGAAGGTGTTCCTTTAATTGATGGCAACACTGTACGTTTTCTATTTACAGACTTTAAACTGGAAACTCTTGGAGACGCGGCCCAGATCCCTCGTGTGGCCTCTTCATTATCTGCATGCGCACAACTGAATACTCTGTCTGCCACTCAGCGAACGTGGGCTCTTCATCGCTTGAGAAAGCTTGTGATGTCAGAAGTTGGACCAGTGATAGATGTACCGGCCCTGTTTGGTTATAATCTGATGTACGATCAGCCACTCATTAAAATGAAGCACGTCGGTAACCAACGAATGAACGCGGTATGCACTTCGCTTTTAATATGAGTATTTATTTTATGGCTAGCTCCGAAAGCGGGCAAGATAAGCCAAATTCTGTGCTGTGATTGGCTACCCGTTGGGGCAAGATGGTGCTATCTTGCCCGCTTGGGACTACTCGCTGTTTCCCACAAGAAAAATTATCTCGAAAGCTATTTACTAAGTCATTCATTGACCAAGCTTGTTTGGTCAAGATGGCTGCTGGATATTGGCCACGTTCCTCTTTTTGCGAGTTTATAAACACGCAAGAAAACGAACTTGGCCAATATCCAGCCATCTTGACCTCACGCTTGGTCAATAGCCGGTTAGTAAGTATGTGTTTGTAAAGGGCATTTATTTGTTAAGACAGGAGGAATAGTCCGGTTTCGAGTTATCCGAGTCCGCTGAACCAAAAGAGTATAGAATCATCTGTGTAGTGTTAGTCTTAGTCTGAAGTTATTCACAAAATGCCGGTATTGTGTCGTTAAACTTGAAACGTGAGGTGATGTTCTCATGTTTAAATCGGGATGCATATTCCTTTGAGAATTTGTTAAAGTTCTTTTCGTAGCCTGAATTTACCTTGCAAAATTCATCTCCATTGTTTGGTTAGATTTGAATTCCATGTTTTTTTTTCTCCTTGAGTTAAAGTTATTATGAAGTTGTCTCGAGTATCATCTTTCAGTGATCCGATCTAAACGTTCTCAATTGTCTTGTCTATCTCCAGGCTGTTGCATCCTCGGCTCTTGGAAAGCTAGTTCGAGGTCTCCCCGATACTTTACAAAGACAATACGAGTACGAAGAACCGCTTGTTCGTGGAGGGAAACATCTTTTTCACAGCGACTTTTTTAAAGTGAGTACACAAGTGACTTGTCCATGCATGTTGTAGTTTGAGGGGTTCACATTGTGAGATTTTTTCGGTCATTCTCTTTCTACATGGCTGAATCCTCAAGCTCTGTTTTTCAAATTGGGGTTCGTTGTGTATTGTTTTTTTTAAGTGGCCGGTATCTCATGTCGATGTGTTGCGAGACACTGTGTGTAGTCTAGGCTCGCAATTGACCTGATCTTTGTACGATCGAATCTCTCTCTTCAAGAGAGTCAGTTCCACCATGCTCCACTGCATAAAATATTGTCTACTAAAACTACCGACAGAAACATTGCATATCAAGGTGGCCAGTACCGCGGTAACGGGCTAGTCTGTCTGATGCGTTTTAGGTTCTCGTTGCTTTCGCCTGTGACCTCGCGCTGGATTTTCTACCGTGCTGCGCCGACGGGCACGAGTGGGCCTGGTTCAGACGCTTTTGTATGGCCTCACGTGTCGCGTCATCTCTGGACTCCAGGCTGCCTCTGCCACATGACTTCCTGACGGAGGTTAAGGACAAAATCTCGGAAATGGTGCAAGAAAGTCAGGAGAGTGCAATGGAGTACTACGATCACGAGGTGTTTAAAAGAGAACATGACGAGCAGTTATTACAGTGGCTGAACCAGTGAGTGTAATCAAAGATTTAACGATGTTTCGTATGAAGAATTTGTCTGTTTACTTAGCGCGGTGTTTTCGCCCTTTTGATCGATTAACCCTTTGAATACCAACTACGCATATATGCGTAATTAATGGTCGTGCTCTTTGTACCACTTGTGACGTCATCAATTTAAATGTCATCAGATATTCCTGATAAGCAGATAGTAGTGCTAGGCTAGGCCTTTCCGCACAATGGTCAGGTTTAGACATCGACGACATTCCGACGTCGCAAATCGAAAAACGTTATCAGTTTTGGTGCAAAAACGGTGGTAAAATGGTCCACTACACCTATGATTGATCAAGGTCCATTTCTAGGCTTCGCCCGTAATGAACATCCAACTTTTCACGGCAGCCAGAAATAACATACAATGCAAAAGGTAGCCAGTGTAAAAGGGCCGAGAAAAACAGAAAGGAAAGGGACAACAAACAAAGTTGAGAACAATTAATGGCAAAAAAAAAGAAGTCCAAATTTTGGCTTATGCGCATGCCCGGATTGAAGTTTTGCTCAATTTTGTACCCAATCCTCGAAAAATCTCCCCTTTTAGTAAAAAAAAGCTTTTTTTAGCAAACCTTAGGCTTATTTAGCGTCCTGGCAGCTAAAAAACCGGACTTAACGGTTAAAAACGGCATTTTTTGGCAAAAGTTTGGTATTCAAAGGGTTAACACTGCTCTTGTCTCGGTTTCAGGCGTCCCTCTGATTGGACGGTCACCTGGGGCGGGGGTGGTACCATATACGGCTGGGGCCACAACCATCGTGGACAGCTGGGCGGAATTGAAGGCGGGAAAGTTAAGTTTCCACAGCCTTGCGAGGCGCTTAGTGCTATCAGACCCGTGCAGATTGTTGGAGGCGAACAAACCCTGTTTGCTGTGACAGCTGAGGGAAAGGTCTGTTTGTTTGTTTTACTGCTTTATTGCTTGCTTTTGATTCAGACGTTATTGTTGGCTTCTTACAGCCTTTGCTTCAAAAGGCCGGAAAAAATTACGCTGAACTTCAGCGCTGTTAACACACGCACACTTGCGTTGTTAACCTCCCTGGTTGTCCACTGTTTTGTCCAGGTGTACGCCACCGGTTATGGTCATGGCGGACGTTTAGGACTGGGTGGAACAGAAACAGTGACATCAGTACGACTGATAGAATCTCTACAGCACGTGGTAATTAAGAAGGTCGCTGTGCATTCTGGGGGTAAACACGCCATGGCGCTTTCTATGGACGGTGATGTGTACTCCTGGGGCGAAGGGGAGGACGGGAAACTGGGGCATGGAAGTCGGGGGTGAGTATTATGCCTTAAAAGAAAATGTTGTGTGTTGAGAATCGGATACAATTTATTTTAGCCTGTATGTTTTAGACTCGGTGTATTTCATGGGGTTGAAATTGTATTACGTTTCTCAATAACGCTCTTATACCATAGATTCTAAGAAAAAATATATCACAGTAAATCTTTGCATTGGTATGGGAAAAAAAAACGGAAAGGGTATAGCTTACTTTTGTCAGGCAAGGCAACCCGCCAGTTAACACAGGTTTCATATATTTTGTCAACAGTTTTTTAGTGTTTCTTGTTGTTGTTCTTGTTTTCACAATCTTTTTATATTCCTCTTAACTTAGCAGCATTTTCTCAGAGCACTGCCCTTACTGCCGTTCGCTTCAAACAGAAAAGAAAGAAAAACTCGTAGAACAGAGAGTGTGGCTATTTTTCCTTGACCATGCATTGAAATATGGCCTTGAGTAAACCAGTAGTTTGCTCTCTGAAGTGTTATTGGAAGTATTTACATAAAATACCCACACACCTGATGTTGTTCATTTGCAGCTTGTGTGATCGTCCACGCGTCATAGAAGCCCTGCGCGGCAAATCGATCGTCGACATCGCGTGCGGCGGTTCCCACAGCGCTTGTATCACGAATAGCGGAGAGCTGTACACCTGGGGAAAGGGAAGGTACGGACGACTCGGTCATGGTGACAGCGAAGACCAAGTATTGCCAAAGCTGGTGGAAGCGTTACGCGGACAACGTGTCATAGACGTAGCCTGCGGTAGCGGGGACGCTCAGACCCTGTGCCTGACTGATAACGACTGTGTATGGTCCTGGGGTGACGGGGATTACGGCAAGCTCGGCCGCGGAGGAAGTGACGGCTGTAAGATCCCTATGAAGGTGGAAGCGCTGATTAGAGCTGGGGTGTGTAAGGTCGAGTGCGGGTCACAGTTCTCTGTGGCGCTGACCAAGTCTGGTGCTGTGTACACCTGGTAAGTATAGGGTAGGCTCGATCTTGCCTGCCGAAGTTGTTGTGGCGAACTGGTACACTGATTTAGAAACGAAACGTCAGGTTTAAAACTCTATGAAGTTCAACGCGTAGCGACCACTAGGCAATTTCATTAAGGCGGTTTATAACCACATTCTTGTTGTAAAGAGACAGAGATTGTAGGACAAGCAGTAACAAGAAACTTGATCCTGATGTTAAGGCTTAAATTCTTTCATCTCTTCAGGGGTAAAGGTGATTACTATCGCCTTGGTCACGGCTCAGACGATCACGTGAGACGCCCCAAGAGAGTGGCAGCCCTGCAAAACAAGAAAGTGGTTGCTATAGCAACAGGTTCGCTGCACTGTGTGGCATGCACAGACACAGGCGAGGTGTACACGTGGGGCGACAATGACGAGGGACAGCTGGGAGACGGATCAACTAATGCCATCCAGAGACCACGGCTAGTCACGGCTCTACAGGTAATCTACTCAACTCTTTTACGTGCACCGCAGCCTGAACTCACTGGCATCTCCTGGTTGCGTTCTCGTTTTTATCCTTGCAAAAAGGCTCGATTTCGGCCGTTCTCTCGTTCAAGACGCGGGCTCCTTTTCCGAACAGCGGCTGGTAATCGAGGCAGTCTTGCAACAAGGATGTGGTAGAACCAGAGCGCATTAGAACTCTATGCTGACGACGTGCCATTGCCCAGATTTAGTTGATGCATGTGTCCCAGCGACTTGCTCTTACTGCAATGTAAACAACCCAACGATTTAGCGATATAACTCGGATTTAGGAATTAAACAAAGCAAATTTACAAAAGTCAAGTATTTTTTGTACCCAATGCAATGAAGATGGAATGTAAGGGCATTAAAATAACAGCCAGCCGCGCGGAGCTTTGACGGCACTCAATAAAAATAGGACAACTTTTGTTTGGGTTCTGCATAACGTTCTTTAGCCAGTGGTTTCTTTAGAGTAGCTTCTAAGTAACAGTTTTTTTTTGTTGTTTTTTTTTTTTCGTGCCATGACATTACAAAAACTTTCGTATGTTGAAGGGTGTTCTAGGATAGGAGACGAGGGCTATGACTGTAAACTATTTGATTTGCCTCTACGATTTTCCTCAAAAGCGCTTATTTTAAAATGATGCTGATGCCGCCTATGTACTGCTTTCCAGGGTAAACAGACAAACCGCGTGGCGTGTGGATCAGCTCACACTATCGCCTGGTCCACTACAAAACCCGCCAATGCCGGTCGCCTCCCCAGGGAGGTCCCCATGGAATTCAACCACCTGCAGCTTATCGCCCTGGGGTCATTAAGAAATCGCCTTATGCTACTCCATCACTTCTCAGAGCTTGTGTGTTCCTCGATCGCCCTGTTTGATCTGCAGCCCCGTATAAAGGATCACCTGGGACAAGGACCTTTAGTAGCGCTGGATGCTTTGAGAGGTGTGCTGATCCCTTCGGGGAAGGTAAGCAATGACCATCTCTCTTGTCCTCTTAGCATAAACAAACTATCAGCTATACAAAACATGCAGTGTCGGTTGGTCAAAAATAAACGCACGAACAGACAGTGAGAGGATCGCATGGATTGAGGCCCTTAGGGTCATATGTACTGTGCAACAAGCAAAGACCAATGTGCCTTCCTCGTTATACGTCTCCGCAAGAAAAAAAAAGACAAAAGATATTTGAAAACAAGTAACCAATAAAGCGTTTTCCATTCATGTGAGAAATTTGGAATTAAAGGTAGCAAAACATAGAATTAACCTTTTGTCTCTTACGTAGAGGGTGGAATCATAATCAAGGGTTCTTTGGGTCTCAGAAAATATGTAACTTGTCAATTTTTATCACTTTTCTAGGAGGCAGCTTTCCGTAAAGTTGTTCAGACAACTATGGTTCGTGATAGACAACATGGTCCTGTGATAGAACTGAACCGTATACAGGTGAGCAGGGAGTTAAGTTAAAAAATTCAAACCAGAACTTTCACCGTTACAGTCGTAATTAAGAGGATTTGTTTTAGAATTGGAGCAATACCTTCAGTTATTAAATTATGTTGCTGGCGTTTTGAAATTCTTTTCAGATCAAGAAGTTCCGGTCTAAGGGCGGTTTGACCGGTCCTGACGGCTCTAAGTCAGTGTTCGGCCAAGCTTGTTCCAAAATGAGCAACTTTGGTCCAGACAGCCTGTTCCTGCCTCACCGTGTGTGGAAAGTCAAGTTCATCGGAGAGAGCGTGGACGATTGTGGAGGAGGCTACTCGGAATCCATCGCGGAGATGTGCGACGAGCTTCAAAATGGCTCCCTCCCCCTGTTGATTGTAACGCCTAACGGAAGGGACGAGTCTGGGGCCAACCGGGACTGCTTCATTCTCAATCCGGACGCAACCTCTCCCGTTCATCTCAGCATGTTCAAGTTCTTGGGCGTGTTAATTGGGATTGCCATCCGGACAGGTAGCCCCCTGAGCTTGAATCTCGCTGAGCCTGTGTGGCAGCAGATGGCAGGTAAGACGAACATGGTCAATTGTCCTTGCACCCCTCTCCCCCCTTCACTAAGGTATGAGACCAATCTGGTGTAATTATTGGAAGGAGCTATTTCTCTTCCCTGTCCTCTTCTGAATTGATTTCAGTAACGCCCGTTTGGCAGTTATAGCCATTTGAATTTTATTGAATATGGGTTGGACGAGCTTGAGGTTTCGAGTTCAGGTAGGGCAAGACATGGGTACGAGCAGATACAAAATTTAGGGTTTTATCTTTGTTTCAGCATATTTCCTATTGTACGCACAAGAAGGGAAGACCCTATTTATGTTCTTGTTGTGAAAAGAGCGTCCTGTTGAGCGAGTTGCCTTCGGAGGAAAAGTTAGGTTTACGAGGGAGTGAACCATATACTTTACTCGCCCAAATTCAGCTGAAGGTCAAATAACTTTTTTGACACCTCTTCGTGTACCTTCGCAATAGTATTGTTGATATGCTGATGCTCTTCTCGTCAGGGATGTCTTTGCGAAAGACCGATTTGGCTGAAATCGACAAGGATTACGTGCCCGGTCTGATGTGCATCCGGGACATGGAGCGTGAAGCATTTGAAGCCATGGAAATGCCGTTCAGCACTCCAAGCGCCAGCGGTCAGGAGGTACAGCTGCATAACAAGATCAAGAGAATCACACTGGACAATAGAGAGGAATATGTGCGATTAGCACTTCATTACCGCTTGCACGAGTTTGATCTTCAGGTATTCTGATTCCCTTGATAACTGCTCTCGGTCAATAAGGGCTCGCAAGCACAAGGCAAATCTTTGTATAATTTGCGAAAAAAAAAACTGTTATCAGTTCCGTGAGACAAGTGCGCACAGTGATTGTTTTGCTTCCAAATTTTGTCAAGCCTAACCTTACCAAACTTAAAAGGCGCCGGCGTCCTGCTTCGGAGCGGGACAAAATCTTGTCAGGTGTTAAAACTGTCAGATTTTTTTAGCACATACATTAAAATGTACGTGCCATGGTCCAGTAAATTTAATCTCGCTTTGATCTTCCTTTTATCTTTGATCTCGCCATGTGATTGACACTTTGTGGTCAACAAATATTTTACCGTTTTTGAGTGCGCCTAGATTACCAAATTGAAAACTGGACGGAGCCAATTTTTGTCGAGGTTATTGGTAGAGCCAAACAAATTTTGTCAGGTTAGTGCCTACAGATCCTAAGTGTAAAATTTCGCCCTGTTCTTCTAGTTATAATAAGAGCAATGCTTTTTGTGATGACAACATCTCAGCTGTTTGTACTTTTGCTCGTGTTTATGATGAGTGACAAAACGTTTCCTCTTGCTCGGCAGGTATCTGCAGTTCGAGAAGGCATGGCACGAGTAGTCCCAGTTCCCTTGCTGTCATTATTTACCGGCCCTGAACTGGAGACGATGGTATGCGGCAGTCCCGACATTCCTCTGGACCTGTTGAAGTCCGTGGTGACGTACAAGGGAGTGGACGCTAATGCGCCATTGGTTCGTTGGTTCTGGGAGACACTGGAGAGTTTCTCTAACGCTGAGCGATCTCTGTTCCTTCGGTTCGTATGGGGGCGAACTCGCCTGCCTCGAACTATCGTGGATTTCCGTGGCAGGGATTTCGTATTTCAGGTAAACTGTACAATGCCTGACAGATGTCCTGTGCAGGTTGTCATTTCTTAGACTTTACCAACACTACTACAGGCCGTTGTCAATGTTAAACTAGTGAATGCGTGCTGGAGTTTCAAAACACTGGTTGAGCGTGGCAGTGCTTTCTTTGAAACAGGTGTAGTTACTTCATACTGGCGAATACAACAGGAGGCAGCGTCGACGAGTTTTAAGGGCGCCGGACTTGAAATCCGGAGGTCGCGAGTTTAATTCCCGCTCTGACTTAGCTGGAGTTTTTTCTCGGTAGACCCTAATTCAACTCCTTGGTCATGCTCAGTTGTAAATAGCCAACCGATCTACTTCCCGCCAGTTGGAAGTTTTAAGCCTATTTTGTGAAAAGCAGTTCGTGGCAAGTCTGACGCGGTGTTTCCTCTCGGCCAAGAGACTCTTCAGAGACCTTTCAGAATTCAACAGCAAACTCGTTGATATGTTTAGTTGATATATTTGTTTCTTTCAGTTTAAGTGGCATGCCTGTGAACTTGTAGGTGTGGCGAAGCGCATTGACTACTCTAAACAACAACATTTGAACATTTTTTTAACAACTTCGCATATATTATCCATATCTTATAGACAAATAATCTCAACTATAACTGCGAAAAGTTTCGCCTTCCACGTCACTGGCTCTCATTGTGCTTTCTGTAAAAATTGACCCAACAATATAGCAAAATGAGTGGGTTGTTTAAACTCAGAATTCTGCATGTTTTTTGTTTCAGGTGCTTGACAAATACTCTCCCCCAGACCACTACCTGCCGGAATCCTACACCTGTTTCTTTCTTCTGAAGATGCCGCGATACTCGTGTCAGCGGGTGCTCTGCGAGAAGCTGAAGTACGCTATTCACTTTTGCAAGTCGATTGATTCGGACGATTACGCCAGAATTGACCTTACTGGCGAACAGGCCGAGGAATACGATACTGATGTCGAGGCATTTTAGTTTTGAGCCGTTTAAGGAAATTCCCAAAATGCAATGAGACGATCGCTAACGACACGTCATATGACAATGTGCCGTAACCACGACAGCCGCCATGTTGGTTTTCAAATTTCAATGAAGAGTAACGATTTTTTTTTTCCTTTGAAGTAATCATGGTGTTAAAAGTCTAGTATGTCTGTTGTTTTTTTTTTCTTTCTTTTTTTTTTTTTTTTTTTTTTTTTGCCTTTAAATACAATTTGACATTTTATTGGGAAGCAATTTTGCAAGCAAAAATGCATCTCGGCTCGTGAAAAACGCAAGTAAAGCATCGATATATTTTGTTAAAACTCGCCTTTAGATCAGCGTATCAGTAAGGAAGCTGGTTAAAAATTCTTAAAATTAACTTGCTAATATAGTTGCTCGCTCGTTCGCTCAGAAAACGAACAAGAACAAACAACAAACAATGCAATATGAAAACCATCCAGGCGCGCTACCTACAGTATGACGACCTGTTGTGGCTGGATCATGTGATCAGCATTAACCAACCGCGTGCCATACAAGCTGGAGATTCCAGACAACTCCACCTGCTTCCTCAGGTGCACTTGCGGAAGAAAGTTCTCGCCAATAGGAGGAACTAAACTCTCTTAAAGGATTTGTTGTTTTGTATCTGTTGAAGATGCGATATCTTTGTAAGTAATTTCACGTTCTCGTGTGGTAGTCGACTAAAAGTCTTCAATGTAAATTATAATGATAGGCAAGAATTTTGAGAAGAAAAGAAAACGGAGAATCGAAATGTTTTTAGCTCGAGAATATTATAATGCGCACTAAGTTATTTGAATCTTTGAATTATTTTTTGAAAATGGTATTTGTCACACAGGCAGTAGTTTAATTTATTTCTCTAAATTTTTTTAATTGTTTTCTTCCTTGTAAATTAGTGCAATAAATATGAGTGACAGGAGTTACATTACGTTAAAAAAAAGTATTGGTAGTTTAACTTCGCAGTTTGTCTCCCTAATCCCAGAATCGTGAATTCATTTGTAGCTCGTGTCACAGAATCGTCTCATATATCCAGCTTAAAATATTTCAACAATAGTTTTAAGTATAGCAATAATAGACAGATAAACAAAGGCGTTATTTTCCCGGTGATTAAAAAAGATAGATTAAATTAATCCTGCTAAACCAGGTCCAGAAGTATTATAACATCGCAGATATATGAAATTGGGCGAAACACAACCCAAGTTTTCAATGGATCTAATGAAGTAAAGGCTACAAAGGCCGGCCTTTTCTCTCTTTTATTCATACCTAGTATAAACTTAAACTACCTGAAAAGCCTATTCGAGGCACTGCAAAATTATAAAGCTGGAGCCAGCTGCACTCCTTTAAGTAACTTCAACTTAATTAAGTAAACTCGTCTACTCTTTTGACAACCAAGTGCGAAAACTGGCATATAGCCCCATGCATATAGCTCCCTTTTCAGCCAGGGTTCTTGCACACAGTAGCTTTCACTGTAGAGTTTTCCCTGGCATGTAAAAATATAATCCCACTGATAATTTCGTTGATACTGTTGTATTCAAGGAACATTCTAACAGAGTGTACAGATCAAAAATTGAATCGAACCATTGTCACGGCTCGATTTTGGGGTTTGTTGTCGTTTTCGTTTAAAAATCGAACTCTCAAGAAGATGTACCATTGCCAAACAAAATCGAACTCGGCGTCGAACTCATTTCTTTGGTTCAGAACTTTCCTTGAATTCGACTTCGTTCAATGGCTTAATCTAAACCATTGAGGTTACATTTCACGTAAAGATTATAAAAGTTCGATTTTGTCATGTGCAAGTCGCTACCATTTTACACACACTATGCGACGGACAAGCATTTATTTCCAACGTCGGTCGAAAAATGAGCGCAAAAAAAATTAAGTCTTTTCATAGTATAATTGACTTGGATTGAATGTGCTCTTTTATCCATGCGTACAAAGCTGCTGTAATTTAAAAAAAAGAAATGACAACAACACAAAGCGATGTTTGCTTTTCACAGGTAAAATGGCAAATTAGCTGTTCAACATTTGGATCGGCTTTGTTTTTCTACCGTTCAATGAATAAAATTATCAAATTCTGTAATAACCACAGGGAAACTTAAACGTCGTTAATTTACCAGTTAGATCGGTTATGCAATTAAAGGATCATTTCCCAAGGAGACAGCAGGTTTAGAACCTTTTTCTCATCTGCCATAAAAAAATTTTCGATTATTATTTTCAGCAAATGTCGCTTTCAGCAAAAAGGCTTATTCTAAAAAGCTTTGGAGCTCAATTTCCTCGCAATCTGCACAGTCGCTTTGGAAAAGCTGTAATTAACTGTGCGACATTGCAGAACTGTTTGTTTACTCGAAGGATTTAATAACAAAACTTTCACAAGCTGTTTTCTCGTTTGATGTCACTTAGTTTATTTAGTTTCGGGGTTTGGACAGCGTTCGGTCTGAGTGGTGGTGATTAAAAGCGACAACGACAGGCGATTTCTTTTCTGTTTTCACCGCCGAAGCCTTTCTGGGAAATGGAACAGAATTGACAACGTAACATGCTTGATTGACGCGGATGAAAAATATGGCAGTCTTAGAGGACGTTAATCCTTTCTAAATTTGCAATTGCTTTGCATGAAGAAAGCTCGGAAACTACTGAATGCAAATAGGGCGCTAAGAACAAACGTTTTCAGGGAAGATTATTAAAAGCCGCGACGGCGTCGAATACTGATAAAACTTTGAAGAGGCAAAACCGTGAAACAGCACAATTCGTCACTGAGGAAACCATTCAAGTGCATGACTGACGTGCGACACTTCGAAAGACCAACACAGCTTCAAACTGCAAACACGCCAGGCTCAGTTTGACTTGTTTCGCCGAGAAAAATTATTTCACCAGACATGGAAGCTAGTGGAAGTAAACCAAAAACCAAGATCCACAAGCCCGGAATATCCAAGAACTTTACAGCTAATAGCCACCAAGAAACTTCACGGAATCGTATTTTGGCCAGGAGGGATTCAACGCCTGAACTTGGAGTAAACAGTTTATCATTTCGACCTGAAAACAGAACTTCGTCGACTGAAGTTCCATCCTACAACCTGTGGAAATCACGTCTCGACCGCAGGAATTCTTTACCCAATTGCATGTCCTTTGGACAAAGAAAAAATTCAACCTCCTCCAGGGTTTTCGTCCCTTCTGTGTTCACGCGTGAAACGAAAGGACTTCGGAAATATACCACTTCTCTAGGAAGCGCAATCAACGAGATCGATGACCAAAGGATTGAGGAAAAAGCTGGGAATGATGGTGATGTAAAGGATGTAGTAACAAACAGGATTGCAGTTTTGTCAAAAGAAAAAACTTGGCAACAGATTTTTAGCCGGGAAAGCTCAGCCATAAGCCGAGGAGCAAGGTCGTATTGCGCCGACTCTGTTTCCACCGTAAGGTGTACCAGCACGGAACCTCCGTCAGCAAGGCGAGGCGAAAGACAGCAGGCTTACTATGCAAAAAACGACAGAATAAAACGCTGGCTTAGTGAAGTGGAATAAATAAATTCTGTACTGGAAAATTTAAATTTTCTTCTGGAAATCATTAACCAATACCCGCGGATTAACTCGCGCTGGCTCGTGAATGATTGTGTTATAAAAATCAGCTACTCGTAATTTCGACATGAAAATTAAGTACTATACTGAGGTTCGTGTACACTACGCCGGAGAAATTTGAAAACGCACAATTATTTCTACGGTTAGGCCAACCGTGCGTCCACACTAATCCGTCACGAAAACGGAGCCTTTCGGAAACGCTCTTGAAACCGGAAGAACGTGAAAAGGCACTCCAGGCTGTTCGTTTTCGAATGGACAGAAACACATTTTGAAAACAGAGCCTTATGAAAACGATTACCTTACGATAATTAGGTGATTTCCCTGCCCAAGTGTTTTTGAATCACAAATCCAAAATGGCCGGTGATTGATGCGCTTTTAAATTCCTTTTCGGCGAAGTGTGGACGGAAAACATTTGATGCGCTTTCAGACTAAAAGCTCTGTTTTCAAATCCGTCCGGCGTAGTGTGGTCTGGGCCTGAAAGGGACACCAAACCTGAATCGCAATGTGTGTAGTATAGAGGTTTTGCACTTAAACTTGCCTTTTATCAATATAATTACCTTAAGCTATCTTTCGCCCGATCTATTTGAAAAAAAGCGCAAGAAAATAAATCATGAAAATTTGTCAAATCTTTCAAACGTGTCCGCAAAAACAATTCATTAGTAAGTGAGATCACGTTTTCAATCCATGGATTACTGTGTTTGGTCATGGATTCATTCCTGAGCTAAACTGACGACAACAACAATGGAAAAAGTTCAACGATCACGTAAACTTTTGCATTACGAAAAAAAATCCTAGAAAATTTTGCTTTTTGAATGCAATTAAAAAACTGTGTTTTAGCCGTTGTTTTCAGGACAGATTTTTGGACAGACTGTACTGAAGTTACATTTGAATTTAACTTCGCCACCTGGGAACAAGACAAACATTTGGAGTACATCTCATTCTGTCAGTGCAAGGCTTTATAAAGGGTATTTTTGCGTCTATTAAGATTCCAATCTACAGCATTTCTTAACTTCAGCCATAAATGTAAATTTGAATGTTACTGGCAGTTGAAAAGAATAAGAAAAGCGGATATCGATCGCTATCGATCGATATCGATTTATGCAAAGCATATTTTATGTGAGGTTATCTTATCTATTTAAAATCTGAAACGTAATGTTAAAGGACTTATGGCATGAGATCAGCTCGTCTTCGAGTGTCAAAATATCAAGTAAAGATACCGTAAACTGAACAAAATAGATCTTTAGATGTTCGACCTCTGTCTAACACCCTTACCTATACCTTAAATGCATATCTTCCACCGACAGCTCTTTCCATCCGTGCCAATTGCACGTTTCAACAATTGAAATCATCAATTACACCAACTAAAATGTTGAGCGTCAAATTTGCGTTCCAGAGACATTGAAGTTTTCTCTCACAGGGAGTCCATTGTAGCAGCACTTTAAGTTTTAGCCCATGGTTTCCTGTGTGTTTAATAGCCCGTTTCAAACTTAAAATGTTTTCAAACTTTCATACACACTGAGCCATCACAGTGGTAGACAATTCAGTTCAAATAAATTGATGTTTTCCATAGCCGGCGGCAAGCACAATAAAAGGGCCAAGTTGTCCGTGACGAAATTAATTCGTGTTCCTCGTTGTAAACTTTGGCAGCAATAGATCAAAACAGTTCAATGTAACGAGCACGAATATTTCACCGTGTCAGCGAGAATGTCGAGCTTCAACGAGTGTAAAGAACAAACTAACGAGGCGAAAAGCTCTACTAAGGGAGAGTCAACCCGCGCTCGGAGGCATTCAACTTGTGGTCATGTTCCCAGACACGCCATAAATCCTGCTATCTCAAAAGACGCATCGCCCAATGATGCGCCGAGAAGCACTCAGGACGTGACAAGCGCTGCTAACGCAGGATTTGTCGGATTACCTCGTCGAAGGAAAACCTCACTGCCTTCTTCTGTGGCGTTAAAACGTGACCAATTTCTTGAAGGCGGACGAGTGGAGGTGGCAAAACGAGAGGTGAACTTAGAGGCACGCATGCCTGTATTCACCAAGGAGCCTGGTGCAGCAAAGAAGGGCACCACTACAGCGTTGACGAAAACCGAGGTCAATGGATGGATGTTCGAAAACAACGGAGGTAAAATGAGTGTGAATCAGGGACCCCGGCAGAGACGAATAAGTTTGCCCGTTTTGAGGGTAGACAAAACAGATTCCCCGGCTCTTCCGAGCTGTAATTCTGGATCAAGCGGTGAACTGAATAACAATTTTTTAACCCCTATTTCACGTGTTCGTAGTGGTTCTCTCGCAAATAAGAAGGTCGAAAATCGCCAATGGACACAAGGCTTTTAATGTTTAAAGTGGGACTAGTTAAACTGTACAACTAAACATGATAGAGGAAGACATGCAATAGAATGCTTATACCTTGATACCATGCAGAAAACGGAATGCACTTGACAATTCGTGAAAGCACAGATTTAAGTTAATTCTTTTTTTTCTCTAAGGGCTGTTAACTCGCCACTTTAGTTTCACTAATGCAAAATAATATTATTAAGCAATGATTAAATAAGACACTGAGTAAGTTTCAAATTAAGCGAAATTTTAGTCATGAGCTGTTATAAAGAAAATGCCTTCATCAGTCTTATAAGAGCGCAATTAAAATCAATACCATAAAATTCTATACAATATAAGGCCCGCTAATTATAAGAGAACTCTAAAAACTTCCAGAGTCTGGCATTATTTATTTCAATGAACTCTCCACTTGAATGCTGATTTTCCCTTTCGCCAAAAATAACTTCATCAGAATGCAAAGTTCAGTCATGCTAATTACGAGCGATATTGAATTTGTATTTTGTATTGCTCAATATTAGCAATCAAAATCTTTACATCAAAACATCACATACGAGTAAAAATAATCTTAAACGCTTCAATGGAAAATACTTACCTATTACAGAGCAAATCAAGTTCAGATAGATAAGGAGAATTAAACACGGGCAACAATTGCCGTGAAGAACGTTTGAAATTCACACTGTATTTTCGTCGGTAACGGAGTTAAGTAGCTGATGATAAACCAGGGGGAGAACGGTTTGTTGCGCTTGCAAGTTGAGGCTATGTACGCGTGATTTGACAAATAGTGCCATTATTTACAAATACAAAATAATAGCAAGCGACTTTCTGTAAAGCATGGATTAAGCACTTAAATGCAAGGTTCCTTACATTTATAAGTTTACTTTTGAAACAAAGACTCACTAGGAACAATTAATTATACATTGAAACCAAGAGATTGTGATCTCTTGCTGAAACTAAGATATGTAAATCTGTTTCTTTTGAAAAACAAATCTTGATGTATAAAAAATCTTATCTTTATAGAGGGTCTATTATACTCTGACAGTTTGACGGTTTAAGCTACTTTTGAGTGCCGGTTTGCGGGTACATTCACACTTAGCTGGCGTTCTACAGTTGTGAAATTATCGCGCGGTTGCGGGAATTCATAAATTTAGCTCGCGGTTCTCGGTTTCTGCGTTTTTATTTTTGTTTTTGTTTTTGTTTTTGTTCTTGTTTCTGTTTCTGTTTCTGTTTCTGTTTCTGTTTCTGTTTCTGTTTCTGTTTTTGTTTTTGTTTTTGTTTTTGTTTTTGTTTTTGTTTTTGTTTTTGTTTTTGTTTTTGTTTTTGTTTTTGTTTCGTTTTTTTGTGGCGGTCATTCAGACGTCTCGAGAGCAAACTTTGAGTCTGTGAACAGCCCATCAGACGTCAAAACGTTTTGTTCGCTGGTTACTAAATGGAGTTAGAAACAATTTGTGATCATGTGGTTGCAGTGAGGAGAGATACGATTATTGAGTTGACATACATGGTGAAGAATTTGTTGCGTACTTATAAAGGATTGGTTATGATGACAATCGTCCCACTAGTAGGGTGGTGTCGGTTTTTAGGAGAAAACGGAAGCTGCTTCTTTTTTCGGCGAAGGAACGAAATGTGACGGTTTGCGGCCGGAATGTACGACTCCTTTTAATAGAGTCTGCATACGAGCCAAGTGGCCAATCAGTCCGGAGCTTATCCCGATTTCTGTGGCATGAAGCGGCTAGGAGTATTTCTACTTCCCCCCTGGATGAGAGGCTAATCCATCGCTGGGTTAACCCTAGCATTAAATTCGCCAGTACACGCATTTACACACCTGTATGGATGGACAGAGGCACTGTGAATGTCTTGCCCAAGTCCCTACAATAGACCCTCTTTATAAAATCACCAAGCATATCCAAGGGCCTTCAATGTCTCGCTTTTAACACCTCAGAATTGATCATCTGATGATTCCAGAATAACAGTTATTGCCACATAGGCTAATAATAACCTAAATTCATGCCAAGGTCAAACGTCGAACTTCACGTGAGTCGAGCCAAATGCAAAAGAGCAAAAGTGAAGTTCGATTGATCATGGTCGTATTTAATTACTCAGAAGTATTTTTGTGGTGTTTGCGGTTTAAAAGCTTGTCAGCCGTTGATTAAACGTTCCAGTCTAGTAAACTATGTTGTTTTATATATAGCTG
Organism: Orbicella franksi; assembly: GCF_964199315.1. Lineage (NCBI taxonomy): Eukaryota > Metazoa > Cnidaria > Anthozoa > Scleractinia > Merulinidae > Orbicella > Orbicella franksi. The sequence goes on from NC_138153.1 coordinate 18,411,241, forward strand.
GACGTTTTCGCTGTCAGCGGGCGCTTCATCGGCTGGTTTCCATTAGCGACGAAGTCGCCGTGGGGGTCGTAATAGGAGGCGCAAAGTGATACGATCTATTGAAAATCAAACTGACGGAGTCGGAAGCAGAGTAACGGTTCTGCTTATGCTGGAGTCCGTCGCTTATAATCTAGATCTAATGAAAACTACGTTGTGGGAGTCAGAAGCAGTAGCCGAAGAAATAAACCAATCACAATGCTCGATTCCAGGCATTGTAATTGGTAGGGTCCTCCTCTTCTGCTTCCGACTCCGACAATCCAAGTTTCACTGGATTTGCTGAATCATAAGCGACAGAGTCGTACACGGAATTTGATACTGCTGACTCTAATACTGCCGACTCCGATTCCGTGAAGCTTATGACTCTGCATGCTTACTACTCCGATTTTTTTATTTTCACGAAGTCATAAGTTCTCTCACGACTCCGAATTCGTCTACGAGTCCGTCGCTAGTTAGAACCAGCGTTATCAAGAAAATTTTTTTCCTGCCAATTCATGACGTCAGAGGGTAATGACCGACAGGCTGTCGTTGTACGTGGATCAACCAAAAGTCTTTGTTAGGTAACATGACTTTTATGTTATAAATTACTACGATACTGGTCCTTCCGTCTCAGGGAAGATTGAGATCCTAGAGAAACAAAATTAATTAACTTTTTTCCATGAGGAACCCAGGGAACGAAATGTTTCAATGCTTGAGATGAGTAGTAAAACTTAATAACAACAGAAGGAAAAATAAATGAATAGAATAACTACTCGTGAACTGTCTTGAAAACCTAGTTAATTATTTTATTGTACTTATTATTTGATTGTTTTTTTTGTTTTGTTTTGTTTTCTTTTGTTTTTCTTTTGGTCCACTTCAGATATGAAGTTGTGTTTGCGGAGAGCTTATTTTCGCCTGTTTCCATTGTTAAGACTCTGGGCAGTTCGAAGAATGAATGGCCTTTCAATTATGGCCTCTCAATGACGGCCACTTGCGGCTTCGGTCACGTAAATAACGACAGAATTCAGCAATCAAACTTCAGCATTTGAAAATTAATCAACAAAGTCTTTCTTGGAGCTATAAGTTTTGTAATGATGAGTAATCTAATTTTCAGGAAAACGGCGTACCAATCATCACTCATGAGGTAGAACACCTCATAATGTAAATTTAATCGTACCATAAATTTTACCACCATTGGAATTCGTCCCTTGTTTACCATTATTTCCTCCAGCTGTTTTCAAAGCAGACAAAGTCTGATTCGGCAGTGTCATAATAATGAACCTTCTTTTGTTTGGTGCATTTTTTGGTTAAGAGTTCACTTGTTAATTTAATTCAGTTCTATTCTTCTCAAACACGCCTTAGCAATAAAGGAACGTGGTAAGCCCTTATAACTGTCTGCTCATAGGGGTTTTTCGCGTTAATGGGGTGTTTTACGTTGACTTATAGTGATAGAGAAAACATTTTCCACTCTACAAACGTGTTATAAACAAGTTTAAGTTCTACCTAAGATCTTGGTGAACTTTGGGATCGAAAATGAACTCGAAGGACTCTTTTACTTCGAATCTCTCAAGTCTCTCTAAGACAAGGACACATTCATTTGACTTTTCTAGACATCTTTGTGCCAGTCCAAAACCTAAAGCATTAACGGAGAAAAGGCCTTCGAAGTCTTTCAGCGACACAGATGCCATGGGACTTCTTGGTCGAACAGCTCACGGCAGATATCAAGACTTTAACGAAAGAAAGCCAAAGTTTATCAGGCAGCCGACGACCCGCGTCGAAAGAGTGTCGCAAAAACAAGTTTACAATACGGATGACTCGTTTCACAGAAAGTACGGCAATAAGAACGAAAGGCTAGACTTGCAAACTTTGCCACCAACAACGCAATTGGTGAACAGTCCTGTAAATTCAGTTCTACATGATGACGTGAACGTCGACGACGATGCGCGGTCATTTTGCGATTCTGTCTCGTCGATCGCTTGTAGTAACATGACCAACGCTGATATAGACAAAGAAAGAAAAAGGAAAAATCACCCCTCGGAAAAGATTGCCAAGTTTGATGTTATCGAAACATGGCTCCAGCAATTGCCCAAACCAGTATTTTAGATTATCTTAAAAGAACCAAGCTAACTTCACATAAAAGTTGCTCAGTCAAATGTGGTATCACATACAGTGTACATCTCCAGCCAGGTGGAACAATCAAACCCAGTAGAACTTGTACAAGCAGCTAAATTATTATAGTTACACGGATGGTTTTCAGGAATCTTAAAGCCGTTATCATGATTAAGACATCGACATTATTTTTAACGATGATCATGAAGAATCATATCTTAAACTTGTAAAAATTGCGAAACGTAAACATCAACTTTTGTTTGCGGCTACAGGGTTCATGTGTTTTGCACGGTAGCAAGATCGAAATTTCTCGAAGGTCAATGACAAACGTATGCATAGCGGGCTGTAGTCACGAACGCTACTTGAGATGAGCACTACAGTACTAAGAATTTTTTAGGAGTAATATCGAGGCTTGCCCAGAAGTCGAGCTTCTGACGCCGAGCTCGTAACTAAAAAAAAAAAATTCCGCGACGATCAAACCCAAGGGGCAAAGACCGTGGGAAGGTAGTGGAGGGAAGGACTTTGAGAAAGTCTACACTAGGGGTTTCTACAGGCTTGGCAAAATTTAGAAACAACCCTGCCCTGGTGTTGCGGTGGACATTAGATCACATTTCAAACTACTGAAATGAGTTTAATTTCCGATTATTTTCTACTTCATTTCTAATGAAAGCTTACTTATATGATTTCAACTGAACATTAAAGTAATTTATAAATCTAAAATGAGAATCATTTAAGGCATATTGAAAATCAATGTAGGTATGAACCAATTTTAACTTATTTTGTCGCTTGTAATTGATCTTTTATTTTGTTAAAATAATGTCATCTTCAGTCCTGTGACTGTGGGGTTTTTATTATTTCTCTTGTATTTGTATGCCTTTGCAAAATATTATTATCAGTTTGAATTTTCCATCCATTCAAAACTAATTTTGCTCATCATAAATAATTGTACATACATAACAAATCCTATATTAAGCTAATTAATGATAAGAATTTTGAACGAAATACACTCAAAATCAAATATCAGGTAATCTATTTATCATAACTTTATTGTCATATATGTTTTGAGTACTTTTATAGTTCGTTCAAATATTATAACGGAATAAATAAAATGTTCCTTTATTGAGTTTCTTGGTTTTTCAAACGACTCTCAGTTTACACACGGTTGTTCATTTTCTGCAACTGTTCGAAGTATTAGAGACAGTGCTTAGTTTGTTCTAAGGGAAGGGTAAATGTATTGTGAATTGTTAAAAAAAGTGTTTTGATATAGCTCATCAAATGAGGTGCGACATCACTGCTGTCGATCACACTGTCACGACCACTCGCTATGATTGTTTTGTGCCGAATTGAATTGTCCAAGGCAAATTATCTGTATTGATTCTTGACCCTATTAACAGGAAATTTTAAAAAAGTCGGCACAGGAAACTGTCAGTCACGTCCAGCGTTAGTAATACCCACGAATACGTTTTCACCGAAAAGCTCTTCTCAATATGATTAATATTGTGAACGGGCGGTAAGCTTACTTCATCAAGTTTTCGTAGCTCGTGTAAAGTAAGAAAGATTTCCTTCAATACGTTCTTCGCAGTAATCTTAGCGGAATTTCCCTTAAAGTAGTGGAATGTATACGCTCAGTTTCCTCAACAAGTTCCTTGTTGAGCCGTTATCACAAGCAAGTTTTGCTACTGACTTAACTCCGCAGGTTTCCTAACACATCAGTTTTTTAATTAAAAACTTTTCATGCAAAAATCCATATTTTATTGCCTGCATTAGCCAAGTAAGCTTGCCAAATTATCCTTAAGTCAATTGTACCCACTCAACCTCCCACGACCGTGTCTATTTTAGTCTCTTATATAACGGTGGACAACAGATTGTCAATTTGAACAGCAAGTCTCCTCAAAATTACAGAAAAATAGATCTCCTCTATCCGCGAATTTTGTACTCACTGCCTCAGCAAAATATAATCAATTCAACTTTGTGTTCAAAACTATTAAAAGATTTGTTCTGATCATCTCCGTCAGACGCACATTCAGTCAGCTGCGACAACTTTAGTTTCGTAATCTATTATCCACGCCATTTATCAACAATTCAACGGGAGAGCAATCTTAATAAAGCAACAAGGAAGTTTAAAAAGCCACACGGCATCCTTTGGTGAAGAGGCACTTTTAGCAATCAAGTACGTTGATAATCGTTGTTTAAGGTGGCTGAACACAGTTTTTGATGCCTGTGTTCATTCACCTTTTTCTCTAAAACCCTTGATCCTTCAGTCGCAAAAAATGGCAGCAAGCAAGTTAACATCACAAACTTTGGTTTTTTTATGGTTAAGCTGACGTATGTGCCGTTGTCATGGTAACATGAATAAATATAAACAGGCCTTTAAAATCGGTTTTGTTTATTTATAGAAAATCTAGTCATTAGATTTTCTTTATAATTTGCATGCAACAAGCTTGTAACGATTCTCACAAGTTAACACCATTTTGCTAATGATTTAACAGAGAGATCTTTAATTATCCCTTGTTGAAGGTTCACTGGAATATCTATAATTTCCTTTGTTAAAGTTCAATCATTTTCAATACTCCAGTTACTTATTTCCTTAAGTATTTTCGTGCCAAATTTCGTGAAATTCTAATGAGTGGTTTTCGAGTAATAGGCGTATTTCCGAGAGTGCAATTTTCATTCAATCGCAATTTTTTGAATTACTACGCATGCGCTGCATTTAACTGGGTTCTTTCGGTAACAAAGAAAAAGCTGAGAATTGCTGGGTTCTTCGCAGCGTTACCTTTCCTAACATATCTTTGTAACAAAAGACTAAAGCCATCAATACTCTTGGTTTAATTATAGAGAAAAATAACGCAGATAGTAAATGAAATGATCGCTCTATTGACGACATGCTTGTTTTTAGCAATCCTTGTGCGTGCGCTGAATGACATCAGCAAAAGCGCGCCACCTTAATGCCTGTCCATCGTTGAACTCACTTACGTAATCAGTATTAAACAAGAGAGATCGGTCTTACCACATTCGCAAACACCGAGGAGAAAGCTGAAAATACGACGCGCCGCGGAATATTCTTGGCAATCCTAGAAGTTTTTGGAAACGTGGTAACACACCCGAGTGTTTGATATATCTTCCTATGCAGTCGAAACTAAAACACTGTCAAGGTTACTGATTTCTTTGGTTTAACATAGGCAAGAAGCACGTTTTCTTTTAATGATTGTTATTGTGAACGAGCAGTAAGCTTACCTCATCAAGTTTTCGTAGCTCGTGTCAGAGTAAGAAAGATTAACTTCAATATGTTCTTCATTGTATACGTAGCGGACTAAACGTTGTGGAATAAGTTCAGTTTCCTCAACATGGTCCTTTTTGAGCCGTGACCACAAGCAAGTTTTGCTACTGACTTGACTCTCGGGTCTCCTAACACATCCGTTTTTAAATAGGAAACTTTCCATGAAAAAAAAAATCCATATTTTATTGCGTACATGAGCCAAGTAAACTTGCCAAATTGTCGTTAAGTTAATTGTACCCGCTCAACTTCCCACGACCGTGTCTATTTTAGTCTCTTATATAACGGCGGACAACAGATTGCCGATTTGAACAGCAAGTCTCCTCAAAATTACAGAAAAATAGATCTCCTCTATCCGCGAATTTTGTACTCACTGCCTCAGCAAAATATAATCAATTCAACTTTGTGTTCAAGACTATTAAATGATTTGTTCTGATGATCTCCGTCAGACGTACGTTCAGTCAGCTGCGACAAATTTAGTTTCGTAATCTATTATCCACGCCATTTATCAACAATTCAACGGGAGAGCAATCTTAATAAAGCAACGAGGAAGTTTGAAAAGTCGCACGACATCCTTTCGTGCTGAAGCGCTTTCAGCTATGAAGTACGTTGATAATCGTTTAATACCTGTCCATCGTCGAACTTATGCCACTTATGTAATCAGTACTAAACAAGAGAGACCGCTCTTACCACATTCGCAAACACCAAGGAGAAAGCTGAAAATACGACGCGCCGCGTAATATTCTTGGCAATCCTAGAAGTTTTTGGAAAAGTGGTAAAAAACTCCAGTGTTTGATATATCTTCTCAGTCGAAACTAAAACACTACCAAGGTTACTGATTTCTTTTGTTTAAGCGGGGAGGCGGGGGAGGGGGAGGGGGAGGGGAGGGGTTAACATGAATTTAAGTGAAATTTTAGGAAGGTTAAAGAGGGATTAAAAGGAAAAAAACAGTTTTGGAACACCACCAGACAGTTGAACGCCCCCGAAAGGGCACCACAGGTTGGTGGACAACTGTTTGGTGTACGTCTATCAATTTTTAACTTTAAATTCTGATTTTAGAATAACATCAAATTTTCAAAATTTCATTTTTCCATAAGTTTTATTAATTCCTTGAGAAAACCTATTTATCCCCAAATATACCCAAAAATCGCCAAAAAAAAAAACTTACAAACCAGCCCAAAACGTAGATATGTGGGATGAGCAGAGAGATTTTTTGACTGCTTGAGACGTGAACGATATATTTGCGTTAAAACTATAATACCGCCTTGTAGGCACGAAGCACGTGCAAGAGTTTTTTTATTTTAGTTTTTCATTGCTTTCTTTTTTGTAAACGAAAAGCCTAAGGAACATTTCAGTAGATTCTTAACTGTAATGGTCAGGTAAGACCAATGCGTTCTATCAACGTTCTATTATTTTAACAACTCGATCAGTAGCTTAATATATTTGGTTGAACTAATATGGTACTGTTCCCTCCGAGACAATAAAAGTCTTGGAGTCTGCGCTGATAGAAAAAGGTTAAGCATGACGCTTACCGAAAAAGGGCAAAAGGCAATAATAACCTCTTATCTTGTGCTCTTTTCTATTAATCCTAACATGAATCAAACAAAAATAGAAAGAGGTCTCCTATTATTCAACGTAGATACAAGTATATTCACTCTACTATACACACAGCTTAGGAAAGACAGCAAAAGTTAAATTTTTTGGCTTTTGCCGTTTGCCTTAAATGTCAGGTTCAACCTTCTTATTAACAGCAAACGGTAAACGGCAGATGGGTGTTGATTCTGGAGAATTTCCTCAACCTCCTTAAGAAAGAACTAATTTAATAATAATAACAATAATAACAATAATAATAATTATTATTATAATTATAATAATAATAATAATGCTTTAGCTTTTACTTGCCTGAATAATAATAATAATTATAATAATAATAATAATAATAATAATAACGTAAACGTGCCGAATTGTTTTAGCCGAGGGATAACCCTCTACTAACAGAGGACACCTATTTAAAAAGAAATAACAAAGCCTAAGAAAAATAATTTAGTTATATTTTTGATTAATAATAATTTAGTCTATTTACAAATTACAAAACCTACGAATAATTTAAAAATTAGTCTACTCACATGTTAAAAAACCTACGAATAATTTAAAAATTAGTTTATTTACAAGTTTCATAAAAAGTACTTAACAATGAAAAAAAAGATAAAAGCATTTAGAAAACCTAATTAATCATTGCATAGATTGTAGCTTCAACATCCCTCATCCAGTAGGCATTGTCACGCACTAGCACGGTCATATTCTGTTGCCACCATTGATCACAGCTTTTTCGATTTTGATGAGAAAACAATTAAAATTAAATTAATATCGATTTTAATAGCCATTTAAACGAGAAGGCTATTTAAACTGATTCCTTAATTATCTTAACCCCGGCAGAGAGAGTCTTGACTATCAATATGCATAGTTTCTTAACAAGTTGTATCGACGATTTGTACGTTCGTTTCAACAATAACGTTTCTTAACAAAATTTACATTTCTGGCCTTAATCGTATCTATAACTGAACAAAATTCTCGATCATGATTGGTTCTCCGCACGCCTGTTTGTCACGTAATCGGCGCGCCATTACGTGGGTGTCCAATTACAGGAATCCAATTTGAACTTTTTGTAATTGGATACCTGCAATTGGATAACCACGTGACTCGCACAACAATTCCGCTCGCTTTAATGGCTTCCTTCGCACTGTTTCCTACAGTTTTCAAAACTTATGAAAAGCGTTACAGACGTTTCCGCTCAAAAGAAGTCCTGAAAAGACATTTTTAAATTCGAAATTTGTCATAGATACGATAAATTAGTAATTGGACCTCGTGCCGAACAATTCAAGGAGTAATCGTGCTAGTAATTTCAAATCGCCCTCGCGCTTCACGCTCGCCCGATTTTGAAATTACTCGCGCGATTACTTCTTCAATTGTACTCCACTCGGTCCAATTACTATTACTAATCACATTACTTCTCGGTTTTCTGATTTGATTTCTATATTTTTCAAATAATTTAGCAACACGCTATCACTGATTAACTATCACCGTTCGTTAAAATTCAAGGACTGTATTACGTCAGTCACTATTATAAATGTAATGGCAGTAGCTTGACTTTAACACTGGTAAGGACACAGAGAGCAAGGATTACGTAAATCGGAAAAGATTGCGCCATGATTTACATCATCAAGTGGTGGTTTTATAATTTACCCAGTTCATTTCTTAAGCCGGGTTTAAGAGGATTTTATCCAAGGTTAACCTTAAAATATTGAGCATTTTTGCTTCAGAAAGATTATCTTGACAAATCTGTGAGTTACTAAAGCAGCAAGGATAGAAAAATTCGCAAAAAACTGATCAAACTAAGGGAATTGTGTGTAAACAACGCTTGGTATGAATTTTGAGACACTGACGTAATTAAGATCTGTTTCGCAGGTTGCCCAATTATAGCGTTAGAAATCTATCACGCGACCAGTTAAAATTCAGTTATTAATTTAAATTCTGTAAATTTTGCAACGTCGCAAATAATGTGTATGGATATATCATAACGGCAACTTGCCGATGACGTAAAATTCACAGATTCTAAAAAGAACTCGGTGGAGTAACTTTAACTTTGTAATACACATCTATTAACTGATCTGCTCGAAAATTTCAAAATAGTTATTTCTTCAGTAAACAAGCCGCTTAGAATAAACCGGGGCCAGTCAAAATACGGTAACAAGAAATCTACGTTACAACAATCATTTGACGAATATCAAATTTAGTAAATCAACGTTTGTGTAATTACGATAATGTTTACGTGTTTGATATCACCAATCACCTGTCGAAAGGTCACTCGCTATATTTAGCGGCACTCTTTCGAGTCGAATGAATGGCAACGCGTTTCAATACTCTCATTCTTGGGTTTTTTGTGTGTTTTGTTTTTGTTCTGGTTTGACTGTTTTTTAACGTCGATATGCCTGCAAACGATATTCTTGGAAGCAGAGACCAAATATATGTCACCAAACGATTCGAGTTGACAAGTGGTTTTCTCAGAAATGTCTGAAGTCACCGTGACCAAGAACACTTATCCAAGTATGATGCATGACGTCATCTCAATGTCAATCAAAAGTGAAGTTTCGATTTGCTGACTTTCCGGGTCGAAAATAAGATTTAAAAACTTGGAACAGTCGACGGTTGCTGAAATTGAGTTCTCTCCAGCGGGAGCAATGACGAAGAAAGTAAATGCAAAAACTGAACATGAGAGATCGAATAACTGGCGATCTAAGAGAGAAAATTGTTTGGCTTACTCTAGACATCTTTGCGTTACCACGAGATTTACAGATGTTATGGGGAGAAGACCTTCATCATCATCCAAAGATGCTGTGTTGACGTCGCCTCTTACGCACGCAGCTGGGTATGAACCATACGATTATTTCGGGAGAAGAAATTTAGCGCTCCATAGACAAGTGAGCCGAGTCCAAGGCAAGGTCGCGAGTGAAGTGTTCAAAAGGGACATGAAATTTTACAGAAAATTCGGCACCATGCCTGCAATGCTAAAAACACACACATTAGCACCAACACCAAATAAAACAAGAAGAACAAATTGTCAAGCCAATTCAAATTCATTATATTTATGCTGCAGCGTGGACGACGATGCGAGCTCGTTCTGTGATTCTGTTTCATCGATCGCTTGCAGCAGTATTAGCCACGTGGAGAAACAGGAAAAATGGACCAAAGATGCTTGTGAGTTATCGGACAAGACCACAAAGTTTGATGCCATCGAAAAGTGGTTACAAGGTTTACCCAAGCCAGTTTTCAAGACTGGTGCAGGACATCTTTAAGTGTACAAGGCTAGTTTAAAAGTAACGCACTCCCACTCGAATTGCATGACTTTGTAAATGTCTAATTACTGTGATATCCGTAGCAAACAGTGCGTAGTAAACTGTAGATAAGGACCTCAGTAAGTAATTTTCGATAATTTCAAGCAAACACCAAACAAGAAGACGTGCACATCATGTTTTAAGTAGGTCTCAAAAATGGACTTCGAAAAATCTTCAATGCTTCCACCTTAGTTTACATTCAGTAATCACCGGCCGTAATTTCTGTTGAGGGTAAATCTTTGTATCAATAGAAAATGTTAACATAGCGTGAAAAGACTCAGTGTTTGTCAGTCAGTCAGTCAGTCATTCTGCAGTCAGTCCGTCATTTTGCAGTCAGTTGGTCAGTCGCTCAGTTAGACAGGTAGCAAGCTAGATTGTTAGTTACTTAGCTAATTTGTTATTCTATGTAATCCATTAGGAAGTCAGGTTATTAGTCACCCTACACAAAAGAGGTAACACAGAAAAAGCCTGGCTGCGTCCTCTGATGTTAAATCTGGTGTAAAACTTAATTCATCAATCTAGATTCTAATACTTTATAATACTTTTTTCGCTGCTTATGTTCCTATGCGAAAGCAACTGATGTTTGACTCCGCTATTATCTAATTTTCTAAATATAGCGCCAGTTTCATTACGAGCATGGGCTGGGTTCATAAGATCGCGGAAAACATTCCAAGCCTTTCAAAACATCAGAAGTGATAGAGTATACGGGTAGTGGCAGTTAGAAAGGTAGCCTACCAAATATGATCTCTAAACGTTGAAGATGGCTATCATCAAATGCACAAATTTATTAAAAATCAACTCTGCTTAAACCGAAGCAGCTTCTACGGTTCCATGTTGTTTACTGTTTCGGAATATTACCTTAACCACGACCTTATCTTTTGACAAATCAATAAAATGCAAAAACAAAGTTTGTGTATTTGATGATGCTTTAAAGCCATATGCGTCATCAGAGTTTATGAGCCAGTTTTTGAACCTTTAAATAAAGATCACTATTTGTGCAAGTTATCCTAATCGAGGATTGGATATGTAACCAAGCGGAACTGTAGCTGTAGTAAATATGGAAATTCAATGTCACTATGTACCGCGGAATATGTAGCACAGCGTAAACTGCTACTAACCAGTCACTCTGAGAACATGGAAATATTACTTGTCGTGTAAGATGACAGAGTTTCAACATCGTAACCTGTTAAGAACTTAACCAATTTACTTTTGTAGTTAGCTTTGATTCCTAATAGATTACGTCAACTTCATGTAACACTACATTTGTCAGAATTATTTAAATAATAATTATTAAAATAACTATGAACTATTTATTTCAGAGCACGTGTCAGAGATTCTCTCTTATAAGTGGGTCCTATGTTAGTCCTCGAGTTCTCGCTGAGCCAGCCAATATTAGAAACACTTTAATATCACTGACTTGTTAAGTATTCTGTTTACATCCACATTCACTCCGAATAAGCCGAATTGGTGTATGTGTAAAAAGAAACGTCTCCGAGCCCCCGGAAACATTACTGTAACGAAACCACAACATCCTTTGTTGTTAAGATGTACAGGAAAAATGGCGTTACCGGGAGCAACTTGAGTTACTCCTTGGATAGAGAGGGAAAAATTTCACTTAACTTTTCAAGACATTTATGTGTAACAACAAGAATGGCAAGATCTTTGGAAAATCAAAAAACTGCAAGAAGATTTAGTTATTCTGAAACCCCGTCAACTCGCAAACGAACAGGTTCTCGGCCATTTGATCTATCACGAAGGCAAGTGTACAATATAGGCGAGACATTTCAGCAAAAATTCGGCCACACGAATGAAATGCAAGGGACGAACACTTTGGTATCCTCTCCTTATTGGACGAACAGAGAAGCGGTTCAGATGGACGATGAGACGAAGTCATTCTGCGATTCCGTTTCATCAATCGCTTGCAGTAACTATGCTAGGACTGATGTGGACAATCGAAAACACTGGAATAAAAATGACCATAAATTTCCTGACAAGATTTCAAAGTTTCAAGCCATCGAAAAGTGGTTACAAAGTTTGCCAGAACCAGGTTCATAATTAAAGGACCACTAAATGTACAGTTGGTTAGATCTCAGAGCATTTTGGATTATAAAATGCCCAGCGTAGTTTTTAGAAGCCTGGACGTGTTGGTACTAAAAAATTAGGTTTATGTGGCATACATGCCATTAGGAGCTAGGTGACCAAATAGAAACGACAGCTGTATGACTCAGCTGCAATATCGTAATGCTCGAATGCTTATAAACTGGTGATCGAGGTATTACGTATAATTAATCACTGTATCTTAACTGGATATAAACTTATGATGAAAATGTGTATGTATAATGTTTGCGACTTCAAAAGTTGTGTTAGTCTTGGAATTGGACAAGACGCCAGAGCTAAATGGTCAGTCGTCATTATCGAGAGGCATTATTCCTATGAGTAGGTAAATTTGTTGATAACCCGCCATTAAGTCACGAAATATTTAGACGCATTGCTAAATTACATCAGCGTAAAAATGCTTCTTCCATGCGCGGTCCAAAAGCTTCAACTCAACTGAGAGTAAGTTATTTGTTGTCAATCCCAAGTAAAGGACCAAAGACGAATAAAAGGGACAATGTAAACAATTAACTCTTATTACTCTATATTCCGTTAAGTGTTTTTCAGTATATAAATTGTCATTTTTATCATTTGTCTTGTTACCGATAAACGATTTTCTTTTCATAAATTAGCTCGAATATCAATCACGGAAACCTAAATTTCGATTAAACTAAATTAAAATTCAATCTGAAATACCTGTACCACCATTACATCGGCATTTGAAAAGTACTAAGGAGGTAATAAACAAACTGTTGTGCTTTCTTTTTTGTTTTCTTTTGCAACGTTTCATGATGGACAGACTACCGCCACTTTATTCAGTTGAACCATTATTTATATTGGTCAAAGTGGCCATTTTGTTTACTTGAAAGCAGATGCTACTTAAAAGAATTGTCAAGTACCCCGGCTGTTTTTGTTCACATTCATAAACCAATCTGAACACTGATTATCGTTAATAATATAACGATAATTTCTAATTATTGAAACTTGGCTCTGTCTTGCTTCTTCTAAATAATGAAGACGAGCGCGAAAAGATACTTCAGACTATCACCACAAAACTAGTCCTGTGTGTTATATTTGACGAACCCTTCCTTACAGCGTCACAGGTCACTAGATCGTTGAAACCAGGATGAAACATTTACGACAAAAAGCAATTGTCTATAGAATCTTTAGTGCGAAAGCATCTAACTGCTCACGCCGAGAGCTGTGATTATTTGAAGGAAATGGATGTTATGCCAAGTGCACATATAACCGAACGGGTGTTGTGGAAACTGGAATAGAACAGTGTCGTTTAATTTATCGCTTTTATAGGACAAGAATGCTAATTGACAACTATCAGCTCTGAGAAGGGTCTGTAGCTATACGACAAAAAGACTAAATTCATCTATGACAAATATCACTTATTTGTTTTTTCCCAAAATACCACCCGCTGGTGACTATCAAAATAAAATGACTTTTTATTTCAAAATATTTAACCTGTTCTCTTCAGATATCGTTAGGTGCTTCCAGTTAGATTTCGTCACTTTTTTAACAGTAAAGAATTTTTATAGCATTATTAAAAGGACACATATAACGTCTCGAATGAGTTGGACGAACATAGCATCTTGTACGGAGCTCTAAAAATATATTACACATAGAACTGAGGTTCAGAAAAAATCAAAGAAAGTTTAATCCCTTGTGGTATATATTTTTAGATTTGGCAGTGCGGACCAGAGCTTTGTGGGTTCTTTTGTGGTTTTCGTAAAGCGTGTAAAGAAAAGCAGAAGGTTCCACGTAAACAAAGAGAAAACAAGTAGTTCACTGATGAAAAGTCTTTTTACTCCGGCAGGAAACGTCGCGAATAACAAGATTACCATGTCTAGATACGACAGCCTGGTATATTTTTGGTGAGATTATAAATGTAGGTCTCAGTCTTCAATGTAAAAAAGTGAACACGTTTATTATATGTGAATTATCCAGCCCAATATCCGTGCATCAACCACAACACGAAGATAACTTTTTATCATCCTTGAAAAGGATCATAGCTTGTTAGACTGAACAAATGTCACCAAATCTTCCAAGTGGATTGTATATTTATTCTTGTATCCTAGTTATCCTAAACAACAAAACACACTTTTTGTCCACGAGACTCAGGCAAACTTTCCATGGTGAAGTACTGGCCTCAGGTACTCTTTTATCATTCGTAATAATAACCTTTTTCTACCAGTAGCGCGCACGCAACATCAACAATTTTTCGTATTTTTCATATAAGCAAAACAAACTCATCTAGATCATTTTATCATGCCAAATTTAGTAAATATACAAAGTTTCATAACAATCCGTTGCAAAATCATGATAATATGAGACCCCAAACTTGACAATTTTTCCAAAGAAATGTTTGCCAAAGGGCTTAATAAAACTGAGTGTACAGATTCTAATCAGTGTTAATTGTTAGAGGCTTCCAAAGTTATTGCGTTAATTGTAGAATTACTGAGCGTCGTATCGCCGTAAAATATTTGATATTTCGTATTGATATCTTAAGTAGATAATTCTGCGGCAAAAACAAAGTTCTTAACCCACTGTTAAATCACGAAATATCAGTAGACTGTTGCCAAATAATTCCCTCTCAGGGTAAAAAGTCTGACCCTGTGAGGCTCGAATGCTTAAATGTAATCACCTACACATTAAAAATTTACTTCCTTTACTTAACCAACAAAGGTAGAAGTGAAACTGCATGAGGGCTTATTTTGAACAATAATATCTGATTGCTACTGATTCCGTGAACCAAGTGCTTTAACAGTTAGTTAATTGCCCTTTTAATCACTCTGTTTTGTCACGGACAAGTGACTCCACATTTCTTTCGCTAAAGTTATTCGTCCAAATGATTTCAGTTTATGGTAATCGCTTATCGCATCTACTATTTCCAAATAATAATAATAATAATAATAATAATAATAATAATAATAAAAACAGTATGTCAATCTTGCAAAATTAGCGGTTAATGTGGTGACATTAATTATATTGACCTCCTCTGGTGTGATATAATGGTTAGTCTGTGTTCAAGTGATTATGACATTCACTTACTCAAACATACTAACCTGCGCTTGCTAGTCTTGTGAACACTTATTAGCAAAATTGATGAAAATTGCTTTCCTTTTGATTGCATTGATGTCTACACTTGTTTTCTGGCAACCAATTCGCGCGCTCCAAGAAATGCCACGTGTATGCCCAGCTAAAAAATAGATTCCATGTTCCCGTGGGTCCGTTAAAAGCCTCAACATTGGAATTGCGACGTCAACATTGGAATTGCCGAGGCAATGTGAATGCAATGCAGTTCGGAAATCCATTGGTATTTCCACACAGAGATCGAGCATTCTCAGCAGGTACGAATAGACACTTCTGTGGAAAAACGGAAAGAATTTCTGACTGGCAGAAAATTTACTCAGCTGCAAAGCCAAAATAATACTTGAAATCGCTCGACATTTCTAAACAAAGATCTACTATTCTAAGTAATGAGTTATTTCGGGGAAATTCTACAATAATTTTAGACTGCTGGGTATCTAGTTTTCTGAAAACAGTTCCCGGCTGCCGGGTCATGATCTAGACACAATGTAAAAATTTTATTGCGTTCAATACGCTTACTTGCGGTACGAAGCCCGAGTAAACGTTCTTAGAGCGTACAACGCTCTATCACGAATGACACGATATCGAACTTACGCGATATATTCTGATGGCTACGAGCCATTGAAAGTCATTTGATTAATATGGTCCGTTAACTATTTGGTTAGTGGTCACGTTCTCACTCACGTGTCTAAAATAAAACAAGCACCACAGGTTACGCAATATCGTTCTGCCTTGGGCTACATTCTAATATTAGTCACATTCAATTTGTCACAAGTACGCCAGCTTCCACCGGGACTATTACGTGACAAAGACCATTGTTGCTCCAAACTAATAGACAAGTCAAACAACAACAACAACAACAACAAAGTTAACATCTGTTGTGAACTACCTAACATGCAATAGCCATGTGGGAAAACGAAACATTCTGTGTATTATGCTTAATTACAGCTGAAACTTCGGGTAAATTCAAATATTTGTTTTCGGTTCAAAGCCTCAACGGTTTTTCCTTTTTGCATAGACACTGATATTGAGTCTCTCTTGTCTCCTACAAAATGCCTCGTGTTGGCCTGTTATATAAAAGCCAACATAACATAAAGACGACATGTAGTTTTCAGCGGTCACGCGAGACTTCACTTGAGAAACTTAGGGTAACTTTTGAGTTCACATGGACTTCTTACTGCAGTTTAATTAACGCCAAACCATTTTCATTTTAATCCCTTTGGAAACGGCTGCTTTTCTTCTATGCATTAGATAATTCGCTATTTAATCGTGGTCTACATCAAGTGACATACAAACATAGTTTCTACAATTTGGAGTATTATGTCGCTAAGGGCAAATGTCCAAAACTTATTTAATCAAAAAGAAACTTTCCAACTGGTTACAAATTGTATTTGGCACAGCAGGAACACTTATTTTCTTCTGCAAAGGGTGATCATGGCGTCACAAAAAGTCCAAGCTAAGGTGGGACGGTGAAGAGAACCGTGCCGGTTCAAGGACAAAATCGTAAGTGACTGGCTTCCTCGAAGAAAGCATGCCAGTCTTAACCGAAACAATACGTGAGGAGGGGGAGGGGAGGCAAGTGGGCTAAATATAGCGAAAACCCACAACGAAACGAAGCCAAGCATGTCGCGTGTCTTCCGTGATTACATAATCAGCCCTGCACGCGACTTGACATCTCCTAGTACAAAGAGACAGGACGGAAAACAAAATTTCAATTTGCGAGCAAATAAAATTTTTGCAAACTTTTCTTCCTCAAAACCCACGTTTAATAACCCGAAACTGATTACAATTGCTCCACGTTGGCAACATCCCGTGCAAATAACTTGAACTTCAGCAATAATAATATAATACCTAATAATAATAATAATATCAGTAGATTTCAATTAAAGTTCAAAAGTTAACTACATACTGAGGACATATTACTGCCCAGTTCTGTTGCCTCTGCATAAAATGACTTTTTTTTGCTTTAGGGTATAACGTCGGTATTTACAGAACATATGCGTATAAACGTGACTTTTTTTGACGAAACATTACGCACGGCAATAAGGTCCTTGCATATTAAAACGACGTAGCTATGTTATGGTCTGCTTAACCATTTTATAGTCTGTTTATCTGTTTGGTCAGTGATAGGTTTTTCAGGTTATTTAATGAAGATCGCATACTGGATGGAACTCTGGTACTTTACAGGAACTTCCACTATGCTGAACCCAGCTGAACACAGTCTTACGTTTTGAGATGAAAAAATCCTCCTCGTCTTCATCTGTTAAAATTGATCGTGAAGAACTTTCCGACGTTATGCTGGAGCATGCAAAGCTCGAGAGAGAATCACAGAAAGATTTTTCGTCGAAGGTGTCCTTGTCTGTGTTGACCGGCGCTGTAACGAGACGAGGAAACATCGTCCATGCGGTCTTTACCTCCTTCTCAAATGTTCCTTTTTGGCTTAAACTGTCCCAGTTTCCAGTATATTCTCCGCTTGGATCACTCCACGATCTGTATTTTCTCTCACATTGTGTGTCCAGGGTGACTATCCCGTTCGATTTCTTTCTCACTGCATTTTGGAAAACCAGCTTTGGAAATCTCGAGCTGCTTTGCAAGCTGCCACGATGGTTGTGGGATCCAATCAACTCTTTGTCTGAAGTCTTCCGAGGGTTTCGAGGAGAATCAGAGTAAGTCGTTCTGCTGTCGAACGTTTTCTCGACAAAAGGTGCTTTACGTTTCTTTTCCTCTAGCGAAAACTGTCTAACAATCTTTCTACTCATGGTACAGTCCAAGCCAGTTTAAGGCACGCAGGCCTATTAGCAGCAGTGAGGAAATAAACTTTGCAGTCCCAACAATCAGCACGTGTATGAGTGCGTGAGAGCACGCACGGATAGCATATACTTATTGACTGAACATTGAAACGCTCAGTGAACCATATTACTACCAATATGAAACGGTTTCTAAGCGTTTTGTGGCAAACTTGCTTGACCTGTTATAAAAAAAAACTGTCAATGAACGTTTCAGTTACAACGACAATCAATCAGTGAATATGTTATCGAGCATTACTTCATGAGATATGGTCGCAAAAAAAAAAACAGTTTCCTCTTTGACGTCACCTTTATAATGACGACAATGGAAAGTTGTTTTTCATTACTTTAATAAGCTTGCCCTAAGCTATAAAATATAACGTATTACGTATTAGTATTTACAAGAACTTCAGAATAATTGGATTGCAGGAGATTTTATTCCGACGCAAAACATTTAAGCTGTAAAACAAAGCGGTACTAACTAAATAAAACTATAAACAATCTCTGTAAGAACGTATGAGACCTGTACGTTTATGATTTGCAGGTCAAGCTATTGCATTGGCCTTGCAAATATTTTTCTCTTAGGAGTGTAGCGTAACTTATCATATCAAGATTAAGCTTTCACCCTTCGATGTTTGTTTTCTAACATTTTGAGCATTGCTTAATTAACACGAACGGAAAGAATCTTCGAACAAGTGTTCATTAAGTGGCTGTCATTAAAAATCA
Organism: Orbicella franksi; assembly: GCF_964199315.1. Classification (NCBI taxonomy): domain Eukaryota; kingdom Metazoa; phylum Cnidaria; class Anthozoa; order Scleractinia; family Merulinidae; genus Orbicella; species Orbicella franksi. The sequence goes on from NC_138153.1 coordinate 18,430,236, forward strand.
CTGATTCATACAATAAATGCTTGACATTTTGAAGATTCAAGGACCGTGAAGCGTTTGCCTCAGCAAACTCCCGGCTGTTCGATATGTCACAAGATAATGGAATCTATGGTAGACCTAAGTAAGATCGAGGCTGACACAATTCCCAGTGAACAATCCGCAGTCTCTCACTTTTCTTCGTGCCAAATGGCCAAGCAATCGACACCACCTTAATTGTTTTTCTTCATGCTCGAGTTGAATAAATAAATTAGGTTCAAATTAAATGCACGTTTACGTCGAGCTATTTCGTGTTTGTCGTTTAGAACTATACTTTGAGAAATTAATTGTGATAATTTGGTCCGTTCTTTTGCAAACCGGTTAATCATTAACTTCGCCAGCACCAAGTAGAATCCGATTTTTAACAAAATACTACCGTTACAAAAGGTGCGAAGGGGGAGGCTCAATTTCTAAAATATCATGAATAATAATTTTGGGTGATTGTGAATTCTCACATCTGCAAAACTACGATACCTGCATTTGTTAGTTCAAGCCTTGTGAGAAATTTGCTCAGAGAAGACCCCTTTCTTAGCAAACATTTATAGGTATATGCAGCTCTTTAAAGGTTATGGTTTTTGAGTCGTTTCGGTCGGAAATAGGGTATAAAGATTGCGGCCGTTTTCATCTGTTTTGAAAATTTGGCCGGGAACAGGTCAAGTTGTTTCGATCAAACCATTTCTTTCCATCCAACTCAGAAACTCATTCCCTTTTGAAATATTTACACAAACTATAAAGGGCATTCCTGGCTAGTTGAGGTCTTGCATGTAGAAGGGACGCACACTACCTTAGAGGCCTGAAAATTGATTTTTTGGGTCAGGCCTAAATAGGCTGCCTCACGTGTGGAGTGCACATGAGTGCTGAACTCATTTGCCTAATTACTTGATCGCGTGATGACTTTAAACAATCGGGCGATTAAATGAACTAAATTAGAAAGTTTGATTTTCAAAAAGTGACCTGGTTGTGCAAGAAGAGTTTAGCGAGACGTGAGTTTATTCGTGAGTTTATTCGCTGACCTTCATCGGTTTGAAAGGTTGTGAGTTTCTCAGAAACTACTCACTCAAGTACAACTGAGCGAAAGAAGACTCCCACCCGGCCCTAACAAGAACATGTTCCTCGCAAAACGACTGCGAGTTTGATTGTTAATTGCCAGATGACGCATTCGGCAAAAATTCGAAACTTGCAGCTGTTGCTCTTCTCGAAACTTCTGCTACTCTGTGACACATAAAAGCTCCTTAAGCAGTGACAATCGCGCCTTGAAATGAAACAATGAATATCGAGGAAACAACAGTTTGTACGTGCTCATTATATAGACAAAAGTTAACACGTGAATAACAAGGTCAAGTTGTTTCTTGACGTAGAGGTTTCAAGGTTGTTCGTAAAGTTTCAGAAAGAACATTTATTTTGGGGTTTGGCCAAGATTACGAGTTGCTAATTAAATTCTTACTCATTTACTCACCCGAGACGTAATTACATAACCAAAAGAGCAATAAGACTTCCACATCGAAACAAAATAATGAACACGGAAAAAGATAGTGTTCTGATTCCACAAATAAGAATTAACTCGCGAATTCGGAATTCAATATTTGGCCTTCCAAATATTGAAAACTCAAGATTTCGAAATTCAGTCTTTCTTCGTTTGGCTTGCCAAATATTGAAAATTTAACAAAATATTTGGAAATCCAAGATTTGATTTGTCGAAGATTGAAAATTAAAGATTTGCATACCCATGATTCCAAATCTTGAATTTTCAAAATTCGGCATGCAGAATCTTGAATTTCAATATTTGGCAAGCCAAACTTTTACTGTCCAAATGAAATGTGGATAGCAAATTCAAATAAGGAAATTTTTCGCAAAATTCAAATGGGGAACTTGAATTTTCAATATTTGGCAATCCAAATCTTGAATTTTCAATTTTTTGGCAGGCCAAATCTTGGAAGTTAAAGACTTGAAAGTTTAATGTTTGACCCGCGAAATATTGAAAATTCAAGTTTCGGAATTCAGTATATTTGGCTTTCCAAATATTGAAAACTCAAGATTTCGAAATTTGCCTTTTCTTGGCTTGCCAAATATTGAAAATTTAAAAGAATATTTGGAAATCCAAGATTATATTTGTCAAATTTTGAAAATTCAGGATTTGCAAAGTCAAGATTCCAAATCTTGAATTTCCAATATTTGGAAATGAACATTTATAGCCTAGAAACACTTAAGCACAAGGACTAGAAAGTACCATTTTAGCATTACAAATAGACCGCGAACAAATGAATATTTCCGACGTTGAATTGCCATTAAAACGACCACATTTCAGTTCAAGCTATTTTGAAAGCTGGACTAGACTCCCTGTACCAAACGAGAAAGAGACTACAGAATCAGTGTTGCGAGGACAGTCACGATTTAACGATGATACGAAACGTTGTCAAAATAGCATTCAAAAACCTGTTTAACAAGTTTGCTTGTCTGTCGACTGTTCTTTATTTGTTATGTAAGCTTATTGTGGATATCACTTGTCATGTAGTCATTGTAAAGAGCTTGTTATGTAATCCTCCGATCTGGTAAAGCTGGCAAAGTGGCTGAATATGACTACAGTTGACGGTACCAAAATTTTTATTTTTCTTTCTTTGGTTTGAGAAAAGGTCGTTGCTGCGAGTCACATGCAGAGTAATAAATCGGTAGTGAACTATGAACACCTTCCGGAAACTGAACGATCAGCTGGTCCCAGACCGCGAGGTCCTGAGCGCCGCGTCCAAACTATATACTGAAGAGGTTGTGACGAGAAAGTCATTTTCTTACAACGAATAATTCAGGCCAGGATGCAAAAGTATTCTGTAACATTTTTATATACACGATTTCAAGCTACCATATTCCTCTACAATCCCAAGCCGCAGTATTTGCTTCAAACCTCGATTATCTATTTTCGAATTCACCATAATTTACTCTCTTTGCCTTCCCCCCTCAAATTTTCCCAAAACCCTTACGAAGTTGTACAAGCGCAGGGCTTGTAGGCGGCAGTTTATACGACAGACAAATTTTGATATGTTAAAATTCTAACCGGGCCTCGAGACTTATTAATTGCTTTTGTTTTGTTTATCTTGCCCTCTGAGCCAAGTTAGAATTTTAATTAACCGAGATTGGCCTATTCCTGCCTTGAGATGCTTCGCTCTCAAACGTTTTTCTTAGTTCACTTGATAAAAGACTGAACATGAAGGGATGTGTTGGTTTGTAAAAAACAGTTTTCTTAAGTGTTTACTTGGCCTACTACTTGAGTGATGTAATCCTTCACTGCAATGTAAGGTGAATATTCACATTTACAAGAAACACAACAGAATTTTATCAATCATGCGTGCACTCTTAATTGCCTTCAAAAGTATGAGGTGTAAATCACTAATGAAGTTAAGAGAAAATGGCACATTTTATGCGGTACGCCCCCAAAGTTGGAATGGTTTAGTAAGCGATCTCACCGCCTCTCACCGGCATAAGAAAATACATCAATTAAGAACATTTGTCAAGTTGTTCCTGTTTTTGCTTTAGATGCAATGAAGGGAACTTCAGCTGAGGAAAAAGCATAATTATAAGCTCAGCATGATATAGATACGTGACTCCAGCACTAACATTAAGGAAGGCCATTTACCTAAAAATAGGTCAAATGGCTGTGAATTGCTGGATAGGTTTGACATTTATTTCAGATACATAGACACGCTGACTACAACCCTTATTTTGCGTTCTTTATTTCTTTCTTTTTTCCGTTCTTAATTTTTTTTTTTTTTTCAGCCGCTTGCTTTTACCTTGTTATGAAGTGTTGGCGACTTTCATTTAGATTACTTGTTTATTTCTCTCTGTTTCCCTATCATTGATGCACAATACAAGAACTTGTCAAATTACTGTGTATTATATTCACTTCTCTTATTGGTTCCATGATCAAAGCACCCGGCTGTGTGTTGGTTTCGGGGTGACGTCTTAACCCGAAGGTGTATCAATTAAAACGTTTAATTCAGCACGGCGTGTAATTTATGACCGCAATCTGTCTAATAAACTGCGGAGTTTTGGAATGCAAATTCATACGAAACAGTTTCATCAGGTCATAGTGTAAGAAAACAATTACCTCCCATGGTGACGTCTACGATTAATCGACAAAAATACTTCCTTTATTTGTAGACTCGGAAATGTGACGACAGCAACTTAAAAGTGTCCACCTTGTATAAAGGAAGCTAAAATAATAAACAGAAATTGCAAAATACCAAAGAAAATTGCAAGGTATGTCAGCTTCCAACAGAACATTACAATGAACAATTTAACGTCGTTAAATTTTAGTGCGTTTCTGTGAACAAAGCAATTTTCGCTGATGAAACATTTGCGTAGACGTGGGTGAAAAGGGAGTTGAATAATTTAAACCCATATTTGTCCACACATAGAACTTTCTCCCAGTGAAGCTGAAAGGATCATAAGTGGATAAAGTTGACATGGGTTGGAACTTCGATGAGGTGCCTTTAATGATAGTAAGTGTTTGATTTCTTCTTTATTAATCGAGTGAATCTTTTTTCCTTCGCTTTTCGATTTACAAATCGCGCGCACTTTAACCGGAATTATTCGTTGTCATAAAAACCAATTTAGCTCTAAAGGCTAGCTTAATTCTTTCAAATACCCTTTAATCTTGAGGCAGCTGAGATAAAGACGCAAAGCTTTTTACAAAAGAGTACCTGTGAGTAAAAAACAAGAATACCAATAAGTATGAACGAAGACATTTACACAACAAAAACAAAAACACAGAACAGTCCGGAGCGAAGAGTGGCGAAACTGAGCGGAAGGAAATTTTAATATTAAAAAATGCCATCGGAACCCTAAAATCTTTAATATCAATACAAGGGCCTAAATTATGACATTTTAAATTAAACGTCAGCCATGTATAAGCGCTATTACACCATAAAATTCGAACTCACAAGGAACTTTTACACTTGAATAGTAATCGTTCGCGCTTGTCTTGAGACTGATAGTTTTCTAAGATCTACTCAAGATAATGAGAACTCATCAAAGATTTTTTTTCTAGGAAACGAATTTCATTTCACCGAGATGCATTGTCGTGAGGAGTGAAAGTTGGCACTTATGAGTTTGATCTACATTTTGAGTTGTTTTTCTTTTGCGTTTACGAGACAGTTCACAGAAACTCGAGGTATGTTAATGTGCTTTATCCATTCTAACACATGCATTGTTTATGAGCTAACATAAAAGGTCTAACTTCTTCTTTTGCAGCTGATAAGCTAAAAGCTTTGCCTGCTGGGACATCTGCGGAGGAAAACTCTTACAGCTGCGAACGGTGTTTTTATTACATGATTTTTTTATTTGCACAATTCTGAATCTGGCAAGTAATAAGGACATTTGAAAAATTCGCCTCATAACAAATACAGAGGGACCGGTTGCTTCGTTTTTCATTGAAGATATCCAAAGATATTGCGACTTTCTCGATAATGTACTCTTGAACTGGGCGCTGTAAATATTTAAAGAAAATAAATTAGCTCAGTTGAAACTTTTAGGTATTAATGTGTTTTGCTGTGAAAACAAAATGCAAGACAAAGGCGATGCGGTCAAGGGCAATGTTTTGCAAAACGTCCAAAACAAGTTTAAAAACGCACGTCATTACAAAAAAACCATTAATATTAAAATGCAACTATTATTAAATTTTGTTATTTTCCACCAGAAAACGTTTCGAAACCGTGAAGAACAATAAGACAAGGCTTTCCTCGACAATACTCCAGCAGTTGAAGAGATAAAATTTCTCACTTGGTTTACAAATGGCAGGTCTTGGTATGAAATTATAGAAAATGAAAGCGACGAACGCAATACTTACTCTCTGCTGTTCGTATATTGTTGGTTTTTTATCAGCTTTACAAAAACGTTTTAATGCTTTAAACATCAGACTGAACAAATAGGTCACAGCACAGGTAAAAAACATGGTTCTGTCTAAATTATAGCTTTGCAATGTTTTTCGCAATCGCTTCATTGCAGAAATAATCTTGAGAAAATTGCAGCAAGTAGTATACCAGCCGCCATGTTGGTGTCCTTCCTTTGGGAACCGATATGGCGGCCAAAAAATTGAACAAGAAAGAAAGTAGATTCTGCCATCAATATCATTCGTTTCACTTCTTTGCTCTTTAGGTATAACTTCTGAATTAACCTCCGTGTCTGAATTTAAAAAAAAGGTATAAAAATATACGTATAACATAAGTGTTTTAAGTATTCTTATACCATGTCATAGAAAATACAGCGAATCAGAATGTAGGAAAGCTATTGTCTATTCGGCGGTATTGCATCCAACCTTCCCATCATGCATGTGTCTCGCGTGTGTCCCTTTGATTCTGTTGGCCTCTGCATTTTCTACGGCGTAGTATAAAATAAAGGCTTGTTTGTATACCAAGAAAATACAGGTGACTCGTGGGATATTCCATGGTTTACCACTCGAAAGCGTGAGCTAACTGCATAACTAGCTATATAGTATGTAGAGAGGTTAATTTCTGTTATGTCTATATTCAGGACATTACTCTTGCCATAACATGAAAAAAAAAAAAAATACTACTATAGGACTCTTTACAAGTCTTTTCTGTCGCAGGATGCCACACAAACGTAACACGTCTAAATGGAACAATAACAAGCCCCACACTTCCCCCGAAGCAAAGCGTCTCCTCAGGGTACACCTGCAACTGGAATATTCAGCTGACAGAAGCTGACAAACCCCGCCACGTTGAGCTGCGTTTCATTTTGTTTGACTTCACGGGTGTAATGCCGCATTGCTCACACGGAACTTACGTGGAGTTAGTCATCGGTTGTAACAGATCGAAATCTATCGGAAAATTCTGCGGCCAGCTTTCACTTCCGGTGATATATTCCTCCGACCACTGTCTCCAAATTGTGCTTCACGCCGGAAGTGGAGTGGGTTTAAAATCGGGTTCAACGTTCCAAGCCGTATTCCAGCAACGCTTACTATCAAGGCGTAAGTAGGAACTTTGTAGATGTCTATCTATCATAAGTAGAAATGGCATCCAAAATTTATTGTGGAAGGGAAATCTTTGTATACAGCATTTGCGTCATTAGCGAAGAGATCCGCTTTCTGATGCTATTGCCCTTTTCCTCTGTTTCAGAAAGATTCCTGGTACATAACCTTTCCTATGGAAATGTGTTCCACTGGCAAGCTCGTTACCTTGCATATCAAACTCATTTCCAACCTAAATTCGAAGAAAACTGTTCTTTACCGGTTTAACTTGTGATATAGAGCATATTTTCGCCTTCTGCTGTCCCTTGCACTGTATAGTAACTTTTCCATTCGAAGCGATTCTACACACTGTACCCAGTCCCCACTCCTTGTGCTGCACCAGTCCCCCAAGTCTGGGCCTGCTGTCCCCGCAGCACAGTTAATCGTGTTATGCTCTGACGAGCATAACACGATTAACTGTGCCAGGGAATTTGAAACCGATATGCGATGTATTACATACTTTTTGTGCGTGTGGGTTTAAAAACTCAGAATTTTCCAAAGAATGCACGGACCCATTAACCAGATATTTAGCAGTTTTTGAAAGTCAGCATCTCTTATCATAATAATATTACTAACTATACACCCGAAGAACTGATGGCGCCATGACGACAGACAGCTTTCGTATAACTCTCCTGCAATGCTCTCGCTGGTCTTTGAATTGTTTGAACGAAGACTTGCCAAACCAGCACTCATTCCTACGACTGGACCAACTTCTTAAACAGATGTAATCTGGTTCATATTCTTAATGCTGTTTTTCTTCTTTGGTCTTTCAGCCGTTTCGCAGCATTACCGTAAGTACCTCAACAATTTTAAAGTTTTAAAATCGCCTTTGACCAGTTCGAAGAGTCTTGGGGAAAGAAGCTTTTACCGTTTGTAAATAATACAACAATTTTGGTCGTCTGTTCTTCCCAAAGAACATCTGCTTGCGATTTCTGTAACGTTTATCTAGACACGTTAGATTTCAATATTACCTCTAACTTAATCGTAATAAACTAATAATTTCCCCACACTTTTGGCCACAACCAACGTGCTTCCTGTAAATTGAAAAAGATGTAACCAAGTACGGCCATTCAAAGGAATGAATTTAAGTCTTAGTCAGGGCACATCTAACAAAATTGAGAGAAAAAAACGGAAAAAAAGTCGAATAAACAAGCAACTTCGACATTAAATCTCCAGAATATAGCTTTCTTTTATGTAATAACTAAAACTGAACTAGTCGGGCGATTGACAGTTCATAATCATGACATCTTTCAGATGGTTGTGGCAAAGAACTCCGCTCCAATGTACGACATGGGAACATCTTCTCCCCACATTGGCCCCTACCCTACCCCCGGTACGTGGACTGCGTGTGGCACGTGACTACCAGGAACGATTTACATTTCAAGCTAGTATTCTTTGATTTTGACGTCAGGCTCACTGACGCGTGCTCAGAAGCTGACTTTGTGGAGGTGAAGACTGGAGGTTCGCTATTAACAGTTTATATTGTCAATTTTTAGAAGATTTTCAACAATTGCGTGGTTTGCTATGAAACGTGAGAGGTCAGAAATACAGCTTATACTCTAATCACCCTGAAACGAATATAATTTTTTTTTAACTAATCTTGATAAACATAAAAACAGCATCAGGAGCGGGCATCTCCTTTATTGATACAGGATACATCTAAAGTAAATACAGCAGTGAATAAACAGAAAAATTAAAAAGTAAAGTTGAAAGAGATGCCTCGAGCGGCTCTTGCGTAACTTACAAATTCTTAAATAGCCTACTAACCTCTAAAATACTTCTACAGTTAACACGAATCATACAAAGGGAACATACTCCAGCGTAATTAGTAAAACCGTCGTTTCAAAATATATATTCAAGGAGGGTTTATGCTTCAGAGTTCCAGCCATTCTTGGCCCCAGTGCCTCAGCTTTTTTTGGTCACGTGCTCGACATTTTGAAACGATTAACACCAGGGACAAGAATGAGTTCTGACAAACACCATTTTACAGGGTACCCCCGGTTACGATCCTCTTTCTCTTTAAACTTACCCTTCTGTCCACAGTTTTATTTTGTTGATTGATTGATTGATTGATTTCTTTTTTCACTCTCACGTTTCTCTATTACTGCATATCCTCTCTGTCTTAATTTCCCAAGGAGTTGGCTTCAGCAACGGAAGATCTGTAACAAAATCCAAAGAATGCGGTACAAAAGAGCCGTTTGTTCTAACTATCGAAGGAGATTCAATATTTATCCAGTTTAAAAGTAACCTGGTCACTGGAAAACGTGGATTCATGGCTGGATTTGTCACTTATAGTGCTGGTATGTGACTGCTGATCTTGCTTCAGATACTAAACTTCAATCGAATTAGACGCCAGCTGCAAAAACCTTTTATACATAATTAAGAACGTGAAGAATTCATTTTGAGGCGAATAAAACAAGGGCATCGTTTAATCAATATAACAAGGGATTGCAAAAGAACTTGGTTGCAAGACATGAAGGGTAAAAACCTCACAAAAACCTAAGGCCCTGAACACACTAATACCGTCCACTCTAAAAGGCCCGACAATGCTGGTGAAAAACGGCGGCTTTCGAAAACGGTTTCTAAAGTGGAGTCATAAATTTGAAAACGCATCATTTTGAAAACGCTGGGCTTCTAGTGTGGACAAGTGAAAACAGAGGCTTTTGAAAAATGCGGTAATTAAAAAAGCGTCATATATAGTCGCTTCCATCAGCATTTTCGGGAGTATTAGTGCGGACGATAGGAGAAAACACATGAAAAAGTACGGGTTTTCGAATGAAAACGTATCGGTGTGGACAGATGAAAACATAACGAAAACGACAGTGTGGGCAAAAATAATATTTGAATTCGTTTTCTTTGGGATGAAAACGGAGACTTTCTAAAACGCATTAGTGTGGCCAGTTTCTGAATTCCACTATTCAACAGTTAATTTAAGAAATTTACATGAATAATAAACCGTATCCCATAATATGGCGCATACCTTTCATCTTGGTTATAAGTACATGCGTGTTCTTTAGTTGTGTACAAACTGACTTTGTCTTAAAATTTTTCTTTCGATGATTTCCCTCAACAGAGAGAGCCGGATTTCAACCTCAAGTTTTGATCATGCTTAGTGTCATATTTTTCACCCTCTTTGCCTTTGCGGGAAAGGCACTGCTTAAAAAGCTATTAGAGAGGAAACGATTCAACAACAAGTCTATTTTCGACCTGTCAGGAGGAGATTGCGAGGTTACCAAGAGTGTTTCACCTGTATTGTATTTACGAACGCCGAGGGAATCAGTGAACGGGCCCAAACTCCTGTCAGCGGCGCAGTCACCAGGCAACGGCTCTGAAAAACATGTAACGTTCGAAACAGCCGCAGCCAGAGACAAGCAAGGTTCAGTGAAAACTATCATTATCGGAAACCACGAACCAGAAATTATCTGATCATCATTTTTACTTGATCCTCAGTCATTCGTAAGCTTTTTGGTGAAATGTCTACTCGGAATCACCCTTTATAAGACGTAAAGCTGAAAGAGGTGTTCGGGGGGGGGGGGTGTTCATTTTTAGCGCGTCGCCATTTTGTACTTGATGCCGTCACATGCTTGATACTTCTGCTAAATAGACCGGCATTTAAAACCAAAATGATTGATGTGTTTACAATTTTTTCTATTTTGAAATTATAATTACAACAATTTTGCACCAGATTGTCTAACAGTAGAGATCTGCTTGTAAGTTAAACAGCGACCAGTCGAGTAGCAGTAAACTGCATATCAAACAAACCTGTTTTATAAAATTTATTAACTACGCGGAAAGAAATATTAAAAAAAAAGTTATACGGAAACAAATGATCTCAGCAAGTTTCAAGTCAAAGAGAATAAGGCAACTAGTATGATGACAATTAAGTAAATTTTATACATTTAAGCACGTCGATCGGATCTCGAAGAATTAGTTATCGTCAAAACATTAGTTGTCGACGAGTCTCGTCGACCCTCGTTTACAAGGACGTAGTTTATTCTTTGTTCAGAAACTCTGAAATTATTGCAACTGAAAGGTTATAAAAAAAACTGGTACTGAAAAATGTAAATTTACATGCATGGTATTTTGTGACTGGTACAATTGCATAGTCGTTTTTCCAACACATCTGGGGAAAATGGAGATAAAGGTGGGAGGGGCTAACAATTAATTTGCGTGGATACTCAACGTTCGAGTTACTTAAACGCGTAAGACAAATTAATGCCCGAAAAGCATGCAACGCAACACCATTGCGCCTCAAATTTTCTCCTCCCAGGTTTTCCCAACCTATTCTTTTTTTGTTCTTTTTGAAACTAAGGAGTTCTTATACAACAAAAAAAGAAAGAGCAGGCTGTTCATGATGAAATTTATTAAGCAAAAAGAAACGCTACAAAATAAATACAAAAATAATAATTAACATGTAAATTCCATGTTGCCGTGCGTCTGTTCAATAATAGATGGCAGCTGACGTCAAAATATGGTAAGAAAAACGTTGCACACGAGGCGATCGCCAAGAGTGTCACTGATGTTCTTACCACATTCTGACGCCTTCTGGGATCTATTACTGAACAGACACACGGCAACACGAAATCCACTTGTAATATTCTCTACTTGCACAAATCCCATAAAATACCTCTTTAACCCCCCACAATTTTGCATAATCATTGTTTGTAATTTCTCCTGGGACATGAAGATGTTCCAACAGAAATCTAAAACAATGCCTATGCAAATTATTGGGGGTAAAAGAGGTGTATTATGGGATTTGTGTGAGTAGGAGAACAAAGAAATACAAAAGAATGTTAATGACGTCATTTATACATGTATCCTCCAATAGATCATCAGTAACAACCAGCAAAAATGCGGACTTTATTATTATATTATTATATTATAAATTTGACGGGTATTTCACAAGAGCCTTTCAAATTTTGTATTCAATCAGTGATTAGGATCAAACTTATTGCAATGGAACCCGCCTCACGGCCACTCCGTTAATACGGCCACCTCGTTATCACGACCACTTTATTCTGGCCTGAACAAAAGTTCAGTCAGTCATTTTCTTACTCCAAGAACCTATTTAATATGGTGACCAGATTAACAGGCTTCCACTGTATAGGAAGACACAGTGAATCCGGCCCCCATGGGCACTAAGCATCATTTACATCAATACAGTCACCAATATCCAAATGAGTTCAAGTTCAGACCATCTGGGACCTGAGATAACTAAGTACCTTCCACATGGAGTTTTGCAAGCCATTCTTTTGATTCTCTCTCGTTATCAGTCACTCAATTGTTTGTATAGCATTGCTACATGTAAAACCACACAAAGTATCTCAAGGATTAAATTGCAACCAAAACTACGGGAATAGAGCGGCAGTCTTCAGTTCACATTTCTGTTATCCACGTTCAACATGATTTGAAGGCAGAAAGATGCAAAACTCTATTAATTATACCGTCTGGAAAATTTGCCAATTAACTTTAAGGACCATTTACATGTATAGTGATCCTCAACTTTTTAATTCTAATAAGCAGCTACTCCTATGCAGACGCAGGCGGTTATGACAGAGTTGTCACAAAACAGGATCTATGTTGAAGAAAAAAAGAAAGAAATAGTCAATACTCTGAACGTTTTGAGAAAATGGGAATATTTGGGCCCTGTTCGTATTGGTATATTAAAACGTCTGTTTTGCAGCTGTGCTAATGAGTAGAACACCAAATGTCATTTACAACATGCAAATAGGCAAGCGTCATTGTTTTACAAGAATTCTCCCAGAGTGTGAAGATATACAGTCAACATAAAATATTGTCAAGCAGAGATGCAACAAGCATAATGGAAATCACTAACCACAGTCTACTATATTCTGGGAACTACCACTGACCTTACTTGATGCATTTGGATGATTACTGTGGGGGGTAAGGTGGAGCAGTTGCAGTAGATGGTGCTGAGGGGTAGGGTGCTACACCTCCAGGTGGCTGCTCCGGTGGGTAGGGAGGCACTCCCCCAGCTTGTCCAGGAGGGTATGGTGGTACTGCCCCAGGCTGTCCAGGAGGGTACGGTGGGGCTCCCCCAGGATAAGGAGACACTCCACCAGGTTGTTCAGGGGGGTAAGGGTAGGGTCCGGATTTGTCTGTGTGATTAAAATTGACAATCAGAACTATGGAAAATGAATCTGCAAGGTCTTAACACAACTCAAGCTTTTCTGTGGGGTGGGGGGGGGGTGTTAGTTGAGCACAAATGCAAGGCAATGGCTGTCACATTGTATGGCTGTTGTTTTGGATTTTGACCCTTTCAAATCAGAGTTGCCTGATTTCATTATAGGTTGTCAGGGCAGAGGTGATAACGATACTTATAATGTGACGACATACACTGTAGGGGATGGAACACTGACAAAATTAATTGCAAACAACCATGCATAATTGCACCTGTTCCAATCATTTCCAAGAGAAACAAGAATTGGGTTGAAAAATCGGACAGTCAATAAATCTAGGGTAAAGTTAGTGTTAGACTGAGCGGAGGGAAATGACTCCCAAAGCATCAGGAGTTTTGAAAAATTGAATGTTCCAAAAATATGCATTCCACTGTAAATGCAACAAGTAATTTTGAATACTAAGACAGTATGTAATGCGACATTGGTAAAGGGATCCTAATCAAGTAGCGAAGAATATACCGAGGCTAAGTCCTGCTGCTTATGTGTATGCCGTAGATTACGAGCAGAATATTAACACATGGTTCAATTCAGACATACATGTATTGTACAATAATGCTGAACTGTGTATCCAAGGCCTTAACATGCATGTTAAAACATAACTGAACAGCAGGCTTTACAGCATGGTTTCATTCGTTTGTTCGTTTGTTCGTTTGTTTGTTTGTTCGTTCGTTCGTTTGTTCATTCATTCATTCGTTTAAACCGCAGAAAAAGTCTTATCAGTAATTAAATCATCATATAGTATATATCTAGTATTAGGACCTCTATGTAAACCACTTTTAGTGATGGAGCTTCCTAATAAAAGATTGTTACTACTACTAAAATTTTACTTCACTGCAAGAAGAGAATAAACTGCTATTAGTCCAAATAGGTTATCAGATTAATATATTAAATTGATCACATGGTTCAAAAAAGTACACAAAACATTGATTTCATCAACTTTACCTTGCGGTGGGTAGCCTGTCCCTGCAACCTGGCTGTAGGGTGGAGGTGCTTGAGTGGGATAGCCTGGCTGTTGAGGGGGTCCATACCCTTGCTGAGGGGGTGGCCCATAGCCAGGTTGTGGAGGAGGTGCATAACCTTGCTGAGGGGGTGGTCCATAGCCTGCTGGTGGGGGTGGAGGAGGATGCTGTACAGTCATTTGTTGTGCTGCAGCTCCTTGTTGTTGTGCCCTCATGGCTTGCTTCCTTCTGTATACACACACATAGCAAATGCAAGCGATAATAACTATTGGAATGATAATGCCAACCACAATTCCAATTATAGAAGTACTTCTGCTGCTTCCTGATCCTGTTTCTGTTGAAGTAAGTGGAAGAAAGATAAAAGTTGCTTTCATCCTTGATCAGTGGTCAAACATATATAAATTACATCGTAAATATACAAAATATAACTAATATTTAACAATAAATTATTATTCACCAAAGGCGAAGTGAACATTAGTGAAAACTCACTGAGACAAAGTTGAGGTGAATATTCACCAATGTTCACTGGGCCTGAGGTGAACAATTGTTTAAGTATAATTTTCAGAGGTGAATATCAAGAACAACAAAATAACGGACTAAAACATAAAAACACAGATGCAATTGTTTGTTTGCATACCGGTCAGTGTAAAACGCAGACTGCAGACGAGTCGTAAAATGCAGACTGAGGGTAAGATAAAATATTAATAATAAAAAACACCAGGATCAAATGCAGATCAAATGAAGACTTGGGGTGTTCGTACGCGTATCCGTAATTTTTTTCCCCAAAATCCTGAAAACTCAAACCAAAGGCATCTCCTAGCCTTATTTAAACGTTACATCAGAGTAAGAGAAAAATTTTGAAATCCACTTGTCTGTCGGACAACCATCATAGAGAATTTGGTTGTCCGAGACCCAAAAGTGCTTGTCCAAAAAGATTTATTCAAACTGTATTTAGAAATAAAATCAATTCAACATGTGGCTTTTGGTGTATTTTAATTTATAGCAACATTAATTGTGAACTATTTACAAGGGTACAAATGTTATTAAAGATAAAAAAAAAAAAACGAACATTTTCGACTTTATTACAAGTAACTCACCTTATACCCAGTCCCTGCAGATACGATGACTTTATTGACTCAAAAACATTCAGGTGTTTTTTTTCTTTTTCATGACATTTTAAGCCTTGTAAGTAATTTAATTCTCCTAAACCTAAAGCGAATATCACTGCGTTTTCTCTCCTTTTCATAATCCTGCTTTGCATGGACCTTGCCTTTCTTCTTGCCATAACTACCCGAAGACTCAGTGGATTCTTTGCTTGATTATTTGGTTGACTGGTTTGGAAGGAAAGAAAACAGCGTGGACTGACGCTTTTGAGATTCCGCCATTATTGACTTAAATTTAGAGCCTGGGGATTAGTCTTAACAGGCCTGGTTACTGAGGCCAGATGAGGTCACCGAAACAAATGAATGGCTGTGGAATAGCGAAATTTATAGGAATCTTTACACTAATTTTTTCAAGTTAAAGGTTTGCTGTTATTACTGTTAGACATATTTCAATTCTAGTGCAACTTGAAGTCAATTTTCCACTGTTTCTGTAGTTGTTTAGACATCAGAAATGTGCTTGTCCCACGGACAAGTCATGTTTAAGATTTACATGTCCAAACTAAATTTCTACTTTTCCTGGACAATCGGACATAGGTTTTGGCACACCCTGTATATTATCAACCTCAAGTTCTTGAACTCCCCATTTTGTTGAAACAAGTTTCCCACAAGTGCCTGAACTAATTGCAATTCTATGCATCTTACCTTTGTTTACGTGTCAGCCATTTTGAATTTTGTCTACGCGATTAGGTCTGGGAACGACCAACTCTTGCAGCGCATTTCTTTTTTTTTTCCTGTTCTCATCGACAAAGTCCTAATGACGTTCAAACCACCGCCTGTCTTAGTTGCTTCAAATGGCCTTGGAGTTGTTCAGAACACAAGGCAAGCAAAACACGACAGCACAACAACTGGGCACGCTAAACTTGTAGGTATCGAGCCTACAATGTTTGTGAAAGACATTCAATCTTTGTACTCAACTTTAATATATCAAGAGGTTTGTAAATTGGTATTTGCTGAAAGGTGATAGTCGGCTATCCAAACATGGGAAAATTAGAACATTTCGCCATTGTCAAATAATCGTTAGTATGACTTTATTGAGTGAGGCCTATGTGTGTTTCATGAGTCCTGACCTGACATTTTACAGATACAAACACTCTTTATTTTATCCTTATGACTCATTTTTTATTATTAAGGTCATTCCACTGAAATAGAACCACGACCAAGGCAGGCAGAGGAGAGAGTGCCTGGGGACAAGGTTGAGATAGAACCTGCACGGAGATTTTTGTCAAACTTTGCCTATTGATTGTCTATGTTATAGGAACTTAAATTTTGAAATAAAAATGAGGGGTCCCCATGTTCGTTTAGGAGCAACAGAACCTTGTTTTACCTCATTAATCCTTATAACAGCACCATGATTATAGTCACGATTGCTTGCTAAATTCACGTTTTCGACGATTGCTTCATGTTCTCCACTGAGAATTGGTCCATATTTATTTTACATAGAGAAATTTGTTACTCAATTCAAAACAACAGAAAAAAATGATAGGTCACCGTACTTGTTTTCGAGGTAATGATGATTTACTTCTATGGCGAGGTCCAGCCGTAAAGAAAAAGGCGCCATTTTTTAATGCGTGCACACTAATCACGTGTGAAATTATGCACAGTAGGGATGCACAGTGCAATACTGGGGAATGACCTTACGGTTTGCATACACGTATGCAGCCGTAGTTTTAATAATAAGCTTACAATTGTACATCGATTGCCAATCAATTTACCCATAGAGCTTGGCAGTTAAACCAACGAGCGAAACACTATGAAAAATAAATTCATCCGGTACCCTGTTTTATCGTTGTTGACTTCATTCACAGTTGTCATCATCGCCTAAAAAGGAGTAGCTTTAGTTTGAAAAAAAAAAATTTCGGTCAATCCATCTGACCTGCTGGCAATCGATACAAACACTGCGTTTACAATTCTTATACGTCTTGAATACGAGTTCTTGAAAAGCTTTTTGGCCCAAGGGTGACAGCAGTCATTTTGAAATTTCTCCATCCCTTCAAATATCCTGGACTTGGAGTAATGTCTTTTGAATAAAATGAAAACTTCATTCAGCAACTGTCTGCCATGTTTACTTGCCACGATGGCAAAGATGACGAGCTTAGTAACCAGGCTCCAGCAGGGTGAATATAGCATTATATGATGAGCTTTTCGACCAATCAGAATGTCCAATTCTTATATTCACCTCTTGAAATTATACTAATAACAAATATTCAGTATCAGTCCTTAAAATACATTTTTCAAAGATTGAATATTCTGAAAGTGCATTTACATGTATTTACCAGTAGATTTTAGATTTGTTTATTTCCTTTAAATATGTCCTTTCAAAGAGGACTGTTTTGTACGCTTAAAGGATATTTACACCTGGTAAACTAAAGGACAATTTGCATTATTGTACATATGACGCATTATTCTCGAACAAAGAAATCTCCTGGTCTTTTACTCCGAAATTAAATGTCCATCAAACTTCATACAGGGTGTTGGACACTCATGTAATAACAAGCAGTACATTTTGTACTACTGAACTGAGTTCTAAAAGTAGCCTTAAGGAATGAAGAACTTTATAATATCACTTACTTGAATCATACATGACATATCCAACAACGAACCCTCGATCAGTAAAAAAACTGTTGGATTTGAACCTGATCCAAATTCTCCTATCAGATGACGTAAAGTAAAATGGATTCCGTTTCCCACACATTGAATCCTTTATTGTGTCTGATCGATCATATGAATCTCCACTTCTTCCCCCTACAAAGGTATTTTATATATATAAAGCACTATTATGAAACACCATACACAGTACATAAATTGAAACGCAACTATTAACATTCTAAATGTTGAATAAATTCACTCCATGATACATGTACAGGCACAGATTTTCAAAATTCTCAAGGGCCAGCACTCTGTCCACCCCCCACCTCCCCCTCCCCCCCCCCCCAATGCAGCAGAGGGTAACCCACTCTGGCAATCTTCCCCACATTGTCACATGTATTGTGACCGAATAGTGCTCCACCTACTTTACAATTTCTGCCTGTTGTTCTTTATTTCAATTTGAAAAGCCTGTATCTCAAGCTACTTTGTGGACCAATCAGGATTAAACAAAACACAACCATCACTCGCTCGCACAAGTTTTACTACAGTCTACGCACTTTGTACTGTCTAGATGTATTTGCGTACAGTTTTGATTGGTTAACTGGATTGTCTGGGTCCTTTATGATTGGCAAGAGTGATTACGCTGCTTTTGGTTTTACGACACTCAATTAAAAACTGCTCTCTAAATGGCATTGTCACAATAAAAGCCACGATGATGGTTTTCAACTTGGGAATTACATGTAAAGCAAATGTTCTACTTACCTTTTATTTTCAGTTTGTCCTTATCACACCCAGAGTGATATTCCAAATCAACGTCCATAACAGCAATTTTAACATTTTTTCCAACCTCAACGTCAATCCTCCAATAACAGTCCCTAAGAGTTGGGTAATCCCTAGGCCATCTTGGAGAACTGAAAACTCCAGAAGTGGAGGTCAGAGTCTTAGGGGAACTCTCGTAGTATGAAGAACACTCGGCTGTTTGTTAAAAGAAAAAAAAAATACAAATTTTCAAAATTTGGTAAAAGATATAAAGCAACACCAGGTTAGAATGAGCAGAATGTTATTAAAATAGCTAAAACAGTTCACAATTTATTAAATACAGGTTAGTTTCATTGAATAAAGATCATTGTATAGCAAGGTACTGTAGTCTCGAGGTACATATAAATCCAAGCATGCTTGCTGGCTCTTTCTTGATCGGAATATTGCCATAGACTATTTCCATGGAATTGGTCATAAGCCATGTATTTTTTTGTTTTTGAAAGCATGGCCTGAGTGCCATATAACAAAATACTTACAAACATAACTTGCTTGAGCCATATTGGGGAACATTGACCCTCAGATGTCTGCACTTGTTCCGTACTGCCACGACCTAGGGCCACTATTCCACAAAACGGCCCTTGTGCGGGGTTAGTAAGAGGTTTCGAATATTACGAATAAAATCTATTAAGTTGCATAAATTAATGTACATGTATTTACATCTACCAACTATATTTGTGCCGACTATTACGCAGGACCACAAGGAAACAGATTAATTAAAATTGAACCTAATCTAAATGTAATCACTTACCCCCAACACCACTTGGCCCGCCTATAATTAAAACAAATGAAAAGCAATCAGTGTGGAGCAGCACATAGAAAAAGATGCAATACATAACCATCCAGCACATTCCATATTGCAATGCACAACGCTTAGTTGCATTTCATAGCACGCCATATTACATGTTTTGTGCTATTAACGTTAGTGATGATCATGGCTAACTCAAGCTGACTGGAATGTGTTGCCTTATTCCACATTCTTTTTCTGGGCGATTGAAAGTTCTGCACAACGAAATACAGTTGAACCTCCCATCGCGACCACCTATCCTCAGGGACCTGTTTTCCAAAATACCAACAGTTTCACAGTCAAATCACTATATTTAGAACCTCCTGTATGCGACCACCTCTCGTAAGTGAAAGCAACCACTTTTAGGGCTAAAAGTTTGAAACTTTCTTTTGTTTTCAACCTCCCGTAAGCCACTTGACAGATAATAGAGCAGAAACTGGATAATAAGGTGTTGTAACATTATCCCATTCCTGGGTTGTAAAAGATACGCAAATTTCTCAATGGGAAGTACCAGATTTTTCTCAAAATTGACTTTTCACACAAATAAAACAATTCAAACTTGGGGTAAGTCTCTTCAGTTAGCATATGCTAATGAGGTAAAATTTTGACCCAATATGGTCTAATCTCTTGCAAGCGACCACCTCCCTTAAACGACCATCTAGGCTTGGCATATTAGGTGGTTGTTTACCGGAGGTTCAACTGCAATGTAAAAATTTGCTGAAAATTTTACTTTTATTATCTTCCATCAGTTCATGGCATCCACACAACATCTTTTAATTCAATACCAAGCACTCTGGGAGCATAATATTATTAATTTCCCATCCCATGCCATAGTAAATTTTTTTCTAAATTAATTTAATTATTTTGGCTTGAAATTGCAGTTTTACACTTAACAAACATGTCCATGTACATGTACACTGTAGTCATATGCCTCCATTTCTTACTCAATTGAACACTGCTTTTTAAGGGTGCACTTAATTCAATGAGTGGGTGTCTCATTGAGGATTTATGGTACATGGAAATCAGTCATGTATGCAGACAAATTCTTTCCATTTACAGTCGTGAAGAATTCCCATTCCTGTGAATTTTTTTAAAATATACAGGGCTCAACGAAAACTTAAATTCCAGCTTGCCCTCGAGACAGGTAGCTCTCAAAGTTTGCTTGCCCTGGGCAAGTCTTAGTTTGCTCTTTTAATCAATGATTTTGTAGACAGATGACTTGCTTGATCTCTTGCCCATCAGGCTGGTGAGAATGAAAAGTTACTTGCTCAGAAGGAAAATATATGTGTACTTGTCTGGGACAATGGGATGGCACTTTTTTCAGCCCTGATACAGGATTTTTATTAATTTTTCACATAGAAGGGCATGTGGTATAAAGTAGGCAGGTACCTGAATTAGTTGAGGGCCAAAGGCCCAAGAAGCTAGGGGGTCCAGGAGCGTGCTCACCCGGAAAATTTTGAAAAATTGAACTCCCAGGAATGCATTTTCCTTGATTCTGAGAGGGAAATTCTTGTTTTGTCATTAGTCCTCGTTTACACAATTCTACTGGAATTAAACAGTGCTAGACATTACAGAATTGCTTGCTAAAAGTGATGTGTTACGCATTCCATTTTGGTTTTATTCTCTGGCACTTTTAGTTTTAGCAGAGCCTGTAAGTCCTGAATTTATGTTTTTCTATTCAGCAGACAGAGAAATGATTTTTAAGCCTGTGTTACAAAACACTTAGCTTTTTATAGGCTATTCAAGTAAAGCAATTGCGTTATGTGTAAATTTCATGTTCAGGTTCAGTGCACTATAATCAGATAATAAATGCAAATTAAGATTAGTGCTCATGTACATATGTTACTGTTACTGATAAACCAGCATGCAAAACTTGAAATGCATTAAATTACTAAAGCTAACCTTTTAACCTTTTGGATACAACTGAAAAAAATTATCCAGGACCCCTTGAGATCTGCGTTTTCTCATCATGATGAATTTGACCATTTTAATGTACAGAACCATGAGAATGCATGGTATTACAAACATGCAGCATGTCACGTGTAAGAGTTATGTAACAGCACAGGCACTTCACAGGAGAAAAGCCTGATGAATGTAAAGTGCAACTGCCCAAAAAACACTTTTCTTACAAAAGAAATCAATGCAAGGTAATTGACAAAAAAGGTTTTTAAAGGTATTACCCAACTCACAAAGAATAGTTAATTTTTGTTAGATGCTGACATGTGTATTTTTGTTTTTTTAATTTTGTACTTCACATACTTAAAGAAGCTGGGTACTCCTTTCAAAGTAGACAGGTGCCGGTAGCCGGCTTCTAATAACAACCCTGCTGATATAAAGTGACCTGTGCCTAATTTAATGTAGCATACCATGTCCAGCTTAATTCACTTACCACAAGTATAATAGCATGTATACATGATTGTATGAAAATAAAATTTCAATTTAATTACCAGAGAAAAGAGAAAACCTTGAATAAGAGCCTCGAAACCCATGGCCAGCGCCAGAGCTGTTCGAATGGAACTTAATATGCAGGCAGTTGTCAGGGGAGTACACATTAAAAGGCATGTCTGGTAAACGATATTCAGCACAGTATTTTCCGATTGAGCGTCTTCCACATCCAATGTATATCTCCACATAATCATCGTAACAGTCTGGCATGTTACCCTTGATGTCAAACGTAGACCACGACAGCTTGATTCCGTAACCAGAAGCAACTTGGATGTCATACTGGCAGTTCAAGTTGTTGGCATAAAAAGAACTAGTCGAAAAGGATGGTGATGATACTATTCCAGTAGAAGCAGTAAATGTCTGGTCACAATAAACTGAAATAGGGGAAAAATAAGTAACACCAGTTACATGTAGTTTAGTTAATGGTAAATAACTTATGGCACAGTGGCAGTTAATGATCTTGCCACATGGAAATCCACAACTAGTGAATTTTTTGGATTTAAATATCTTAAAAAAAATAAATATCTTAATTGACCACTCCCCCAGTGGGGCTTTTCAGGGCCAATGAAACCAAATGATGAAACAAATAATGCAAATGAAAATAACATGGTTAAAAACCCCAACTAGTGAGAGGCAGACCAGTTGGCTATTTACAAGCATGACCAAGGAGTTGAACTAGGGTCTACTGAGAAACAACTCCAGCTAAGTGGTCAGAGCGGGACTTGAACCTGCGGCCTCCAGATTTCAAGTCCAGTGCCCTAACCACTCGGCCATACTGCCTCCGTTACATCTGTCTGGCTGATTGTGTTTTGTTTCTTACATGTTCAAATTAAACCTTTTTATTTTCTGCAGTACTATAAATATACAATTACATTAAACAAATACTAGCTGTTCAAACAGCTCCCACTTTCTATGCTGTACACATCTCATTTTGTACTAGTCAGACTGTCATTAATAGATTGAACTACAGTAGCCAGTACATGTACGTGGAAAGCAATATTATTATTGAAGTTGGCAGGCAGGCAAGCCTTTTTGAACTGAACTATTTATCAGAAATTTAAAAGTTCTGAAGATGTTCAAACCAGGCAAGCAAGGTGGTTCTCGCGACCAGTCAATTTATCTAATGCTACCCTTCCCCCCCCCCCCCACCCGTACCTCTCAGGCCCCATTTATATGGTCTCAGGCACCCGAGACAACCCTCCCCCCTAGTTACTGTATCCAGGCCAAGGTAACTTTTAGCTTTTTTCTTTGCAATATCAACCAGTCGTTTACATTAGAATTGAGAACCTGTCTTGGGGGCGGAGACAACTCGGGTGGGCAAGTTGTCTTCCCTCAGTAGGTAGGGTAACCCTGGCAAGCGTGACCACTTTTCTTGGTACATGTAATATAAATGCTTTGGCTTGCTTGACCAGGACAACTCTAAGTGTGTTGAGTGTCACATAATGCCTAGATTTAGGATTTAAAGCAGAAATTTGTATCAAAGAAGTGAAAATTAACTCGGCAAAACCTACTGTGATCGAACGACCGAGGGAAAGTCAAAGAAAGAGGGATATCTGGATATTTGATTGTTCAATAAGGGTTATAAATAATCACGCAGGGTCAACTTTGACTCAGCCTACAGGGACTGTACATTAATTTTCACATATAATAATAATAAACACTCAGTCAAGTTGCCTCAGGGGGAAAATTGTCTTCGGTACCCGAGACCATAACTGGGACCTCACTGTAATTATTTTCATAGAAAGTAATTTAAATTAATACCATCCTACCTGCAATTGCAACTTTCAACAGTGACAGTGCTGTCAAAACCAGAAAAAGTTTAGTGAAACCTCAGCATCAGATATCAAGATAAAGACGACTCATACTGGCAAGCCAAATAGTTAAATCCTGATTGAAATTACCTTATTGCACAATGATATGGTAAATAATTTGTCTATCACTCAAGTCTTAAAAACTGGACCCCAAAGTACATGTCCAGAGTACAATATGCTTACATTTAGAATAAATCTACTAACATTCATCACATTGCTGCTCTCTGATTGGCTACTGACTACTATCTAATCTGAACATTGTAGATTCATGTATATATGTACATATAGTGAGTAGCCTGTCAGTGTGCCTTTGTTAATAAAATGACAGCCACTTCTTTGCATTTTTGACTAGAAGCTTGGTAAACACTAAAACAATTAGATAATGAGCTTGAGATTTTTTGTGTGATTAAGTTGACTCAGGCTGAGCCTTAGTCAACTATCCACATTACAATCCATCAAATATTTTCCCTCATACACGATTGGTCTAAAGGTGCCATGTGACCAAATATTCCCTTGCTAAGCCTGAGGAATATCCAAGTGAATATTCCCCAATTTTTAGATCCTGCGTGACAAGAAAATTATTTAACAGACAATGAACACAATAGCCTCCAACTGACTTTAAAAACATGCTCAGATAGTCGTCCTTCAATATTACCTGTTCCCCAAAGCTCACTGTTCACGTCTCAGAACAAATAAGGTCCACAGACATATATCCAAGCATATTTTTGTGCCAAATGGATGCTATTGTTTATGTATTTTTGTGTCAGATGGAGGCTATTGTTTATATAGAAATCTTGAGTATATATAATAATATTCTAGTTCCCAAAGGTTAAAAGCTCTTTGCTACATTCGTGAGGTTTGGTAATTACATGTGTGGATTAATTCTGTCTCCTTTTGGTTCAAGTAATGTGAGGACTGTAGCTACTGGCACATTGGCTACAGATATATATATATATATATATATATATATATAGCTGTGTTCTTTACTAAGTTCCAGAAACTACAGACAGGTTGAGTACTCTTGGCACTACAATCTGGATCATCCCAAAGGAATTGAACCTTGAGTCAATTTGCCACAGCCAGTACTACAAAGACAAACCAGTTGTAGTATTTTTGCTTGCCTACTGATTCTCTCCGTCTCCAAGCTACACATCATTAACAGCTTCTCAAATTCCCACCACAAATAATCAGAGCCATGTCTGAATTAATTACTAGTGACTCAGCATTTCCAAATACATGTAATATTGACATCCGTCATTTGCATAATAAAAACAATTTTGGTAAAGGCATCAGCACTTTTAAGGCTTCATTCAAGGTCAATTTTATGTTATGACGGCTACATACCTGTTAGTAGTTG
Organism: Orbicella franksi; assembly: GCF_964199315.1. Lineage (NCBI taxonomy): Eukaryota > Metazoa > Cnidaria > Anthozoa > Scleractinia > Merulinidae > Orbicella > Orbicella franksi. The sequence goes on from NC_138153.1 coordinate 18,455,408, forward strand.
AAGAAACATTATCTTCCTAACTGGAATAAAGTTACCTTCCCTGCAAAATTTAGTCAGATAAAAATTCTGTAAGGGAATTAACGACAGAACCTATCAACGTAGAACTGTAAGCTTGTCATGAGCTTCAAAATTAGTTTATGGCACATATCCAGTCCTACATCAAAGTACACTGAACGTCGAAACTAACAACAAAGCTTTTTGAGCTTAAAAGGGAATCTTTATTCGGAGTAGAAACCCATAGTTTACGACATACAAAATATCTGCATGGCCACCTGGTAGTGCAGCTTTCAAAATTCTAGTTGTTATGCAAACAACTGTCGCTAGCCTGTTATTAACGAACACAGCAAACACACTTCCCGTTACAAAACAGGAACAAACATCTATAGACCCGACTAAAGTTTCCGCAACGATTTCATAAATAAACAAGCTTAAAACAAGGTTTCTGTACATCTTGAAGTTATCGCGATAATGTGAACGCCCTAGCTTCGCCATACACTATGTATCTATGAGGTGAATTTCTGCTCACCGTTCACTGTAGGTTGTCTTCAATCGTTTGTTTTCTTCCAGTGCAATTTCTCATCCACACAACGGGATTAAACAATCCAGATGACGGCGAGAGTGTGTCAGAGAGGGGAAGGTTGTGAAGAACAATGTGAAGAACACGCTTACAAACAGTCAACAAACATCCGCCTCAACCTCGTCCCCAGGGCCTTCTCCACTTTTCATGCATCTGCTACAACGATAGGGCTCAGGGAATGTAAAATCTGGAATATCGTAGGACTTCCGGAACACCAGAATACCTGAGCTGTACAGCGCCGCAAATGATCCCCGACCGCAAATGATCCCCAGACCGGAAATAATCCTCAAATTGGACCGCAAATGATCCCGAACCGCAAATAATCCCCGATGTAGACCGCAAATGATCCCGCCGGAAAACGAGGAATGGCATGGAGCCTCCTTCCATGTTTTTATTTATTGATTTTATTTTCATCATCCAAACGATAAATGTAAAGAAAAGATACTGACAACATAAACTACAATTTAAATATAATTCTCATGGTAATTCTCATTTTCTCTTGACAATTCTTCCAAGATATCACGGAGAAAAACGATCGTAAATAGCGATACCATTTCTCAATTGGCTCAATCTACAACAATAATAGCTTAGTACCACCAGTGAGAGCGATCGTGAGTATTCATGACAATTTGGTCCTACGAATGATATTCTGTGAGCTAGAAAATCCGCATCTCAACACTTCAAGCCGGTTTGGCTTTCGCATCTGCAATTTACAGCCTGAAATTCCATGCTGACGATCTAAACGTGTACTGACTCTGGACAGGAGAGCTGATTGGTCAAATTGCATGGTATGTTGAGCGATCTAACTGTTACCTTCATTACCCGTGGGAAACATAAGCGGAAAACCGAGAAACCGGATATTATTACGAACTAAAACCGTAAGCCGTTTTCGTGTAAGATTTTCAGACCAACGAAGTCTTCCTTCACAAACAACGTTAACCTGATACACGGGTTACCACTGCAACCCGATATCCGCTAAAAATTTCTTGCTACTGATTTTTAAAATCTATAACAAGAGTACCCTGGGTATCAGAGTTTTTTTTAGTTCGCGTGATTAACCAAAACCGGAAACCGCACTTGAAAAGTCTCTAGTAGTCACGGTATGACCAAACGTGCAGGGGAGAAAATTATACACGATTTATAAAATTGAGATGTAGAATATCGAGTGACTGATCTGACTTTTCCGTTCACAATTTTCGTTTCGGTTAAATTGTTATGAAATGTTATGGTTATAAATAGGCAAAGCCGATTACAAGGCATTCCGCGGAGCTTTTACGGTAATTAACCTACCCGAAGAACTATTTCTCCTGAGGGTGTCTGGAAGATCCGAATAGCAAATAGCGAATAGTCGCGAATAGCGAATAGCGAATAGTTCCGAATAGTGCGAATAGTCTCGAATAGTGCGAATAGTGGCGAACAGTCGCGAAAATTGGCGAATAGTGACGAATAGTCGTCAATAGTCACCGCTTTAGATCTAATATACAGCGTTAATTAATTATTCAAATAAGCAACAAAATTTCAGGGAATTTATTACCCTTTCTTCTCCGGACTCAGGCTAGTAGGCCGTTCATCGCCGACATTAAGAAAACAGAAAACACAAGGATAACCTAATAAGCAGCGGTTAAAACAGAAGAAATTACGTTTAGAAACACCTTTCGTACTGATAAGCGTCTGTGCTTTTTAGCGGAAAAATCCCATCCTAAGTTGCTACGAGGCTGACTGCGAGATACTGGGTACCCTATTCGTTACTATTTGTCACTATTTGCCACTATTTGCCACTATTTGCCACAATTCGCTATTCGCTATTCGGGACTATTCGCTGTTCGCTATTCGCGACTATTCGCTATTCGCTATTCGGGTTTTCCAGACACCCTTATGATGAGAATTATATCTTTATAGAATATGGTCACTTATGACTTTTTTCCGGCGGGATCATTTGCGGTCCACATCGGGGATCATTTCCGGTCCAATTTGGGGATCATTTGCGGTCGGGCATCATTTGCGGTGCTGTACATACCTAACCAGAATACCTTGTATTATAGAGGAGAGCTTTGGTATTTTCGGGTTTGGTGTTCATTGCGGTTTGCGGATTTTCTGTTTCTTCGCATTTGGTTTTCGATTTTTGTCAAAAATACTAGCGGGTTTTCGGATATGGTATCCGATGTGGCGTTTGCTTTTTCCTATTTGGGTTTCGGTTTCTCTTCGATCTCAGCGCCTGCACTGATCTCGAATAGCCGCGAAATGCAATTATTGTACCGGTTACCTTCCCATGTACAATCGCATGTTCGACCAAATTACAGGTCACACGTGACTGATTGATTCAACGCTCCGATCAAATCTCCAAACATTCAGTTCTTAGTTCTGAAATGGAAGTGGTAGATGAGGGATTTTCGATGGAAGTTTCCAGAGCTACAGCTTTTTGCGACTGCAAAATTGTAATCCTATAGAGGACTTTGTGCGAATTTTCCTCATTTAACCAGGCTCTATTACCAGCTGCTTTACGATAATGAGACTGCAAAGACTGGGCTCGCGAGAGCGGTGGAAATAAAGCCGATAATTTATGCAGATACCAGCTATGGCATTCACAAATACTGTGATGAAATTATTGTAGTTTACCCTTTATGCTCCATTGTATCAGATCGATTAGGGTTTTACTAATTGGAATGTGAAAAGTTATTCGTTTTGACGATTTTGAATGCGGTTTTTGTTTGTAATTGAGTTTTTTTTCGCGATTCTACGGCTTTGGATGATTTTTTTCGTTATCTAATAGAACCCAACGTCCTCTACATTTTCCGGCGTGGTCTCCTAAGGCTTTACTCCAAACGTTTTTATTTTAGCGCCTGGAAAACTGACACTCTTCGCCCCCTTCCACGTTTTTAAGTCAGCTACAGTTGTAGGACTTGTAGACATCAATCAACCTAGTCTGCCACGCGGGTTATCGGCAACCCAACCGCTTGACCAAGGGCCGGCCACAGAGATTTTGGGCTCCAGTCGACATTGGCTAGGTCAATTGGGCAATTCAACCAGAAGTCCTGGAAGTCTGACACAATTTTTGGACTCCCGACTCCTGATCCAGGCCAGGGAATGAAGATTCTGCCTGCGAGGTTCTTGCCAGAGGTGCTCTAGGCCTTTCCACAAATATCCAGATATTTGAGGGGATATTTAGAAGTTTCCAAGATATGGTAGTAGTTTTACCCATTGGAGTTTTCTTGTGCCAGGTCCAGCGGGTGAACGATTTTGGAAGTGTGAAACTGGCCGTTCACTTTGATTTCTTTCGGTCGGTTTTCCACTTTTCCGCTTCTTCTAGTGTTTTGTTTTTTTTGTTCTTTTTTTAGTGTTTAGGTTTTCGCTCATTTCCCAAAGTTCGGCCATAAAGTCATCATCAATCTTCTCGAAAAGAGATGTCATTGCTGTAAAACAATAGCAAAGCAGTTTTTACCGTTGCCTAGCGACCTGAGAGAGCCAGTCACTTCAAAGTAATCCCTCCGAGCAGGGAAATTTAAGAAAAAATGACCTCTATTTTTTGCGCAGACGCCCTTTGAGATCGTCACGCAATCTTCTTCTTTCGTACATGGCGTGGAAGAGGAAGATTGGTTAACGAGCCAAATGAGCGTTTGCGTAGGAGGCTACTGTTTCGGCCAATGAGAATACAGTAATTTTGCCCTCTATGTTATAAACGGGATTTTTGCCTTCAGAACCTTTATTTGTGGCAAGGCGTGCAAATACAATAGAATACCATTTTCTCGAACCTCCGAGGGAAACGAAAATTGGGTGCCACATTCAAGACAAATGACGTTTTCGTACCCCTTGAGGGTAAAAATTGCGATTCCTCAGCCGACAGTGAACCTGTTACATATCAGTTGAAACTGAATAAAACGAGTAATGGTGGAATCTCCATTTCTTGAGCCTACCCTTCCTCAGACATCGAGAAAACACGAACTAAAAATGGTTTCTCTTGGATTTGCTGCACTGTAATTTTACCCCGAAGTCTTTTTACTCGAACGAATCCTCGTTTCCCTACGAGGATCGATAAATCGGGATTTCTAGTACTCTTCGATAGGCTCTGTACTTTCGAACAGCCAGGCTAGTGCTCTCAACTCTAAAAATAATGCTAGAAAATGAAATCATCTTCTAGGGGTTGCTGTTGATCATTGATAATTTATGCATCAAATAAATATAACTATTACTGAAAAGGGGAAAAAATTGTTCATTTCGTTTTCCAGTCGCGAGAAGTCACGACAACGTTTCTCAATTTTTGGAATAAATCAAATGTAATTTGAATATAAACTGGAAGGAACTATTTTCGCCGGGCCCAAAGTTCCTTGGCGTGCTTTTAGGATCTTCTAGTTTCATAGATGGCACGATGTTCACAGATTTTTATGGCAGTCAGTCTGCTCTGGAGTTTGATGTTGTTAAGCAGGAAATCAGGTATATATGTTTCAAAAGAAACTTGTAGTTGTAAATTTACTCTGCTCAACATCTGTTTAAGGCGAATTTTGCGTCCCTTGGAGGATCAAGAAAGCAAATTACATTGTAAAATTTATCATTGTTCGAAAAATATGCTTGCAAGTTCGGTGTTCAGAGTCAAAGGGTTTGTTTTATCTACCTGTATAGTTGCACGTCTCCTTTTAGAAATCAAGATTTGATTTTGGAAACTAGATGATTTCGTATTGTGTCAACAAGAGCGACCAATATATGTTGGATATTAAGACGCCCGAAACTGAAATCTTCCTTTTATTTCTTGTAAATATTTTCAAAACAAAATATTGATTACGTGTGGAGATATTTTTCAATATATAAGTCAGTTAAAAAACCCTCTTTTATTATAAGTAACTGAATTAAAGACGGTTATTTCCAGGTGTTTTTGTGATGGAACTATCCCGGTTTGATTTTTTCTTGCTGTAACCCATCCTCTACCTAGACCGTAATTATACTTAATTCGGAATTTTTGTTCATCATTTCTGCATCAAATTAAATTATATCAACCTTAAGACCACAATGAAGAGGATATTTTTTTCATCATGCATTGCAAAAAAATTGCAAGGATTAAATAGATCTGAAATGTCTTGTAGACGGGTTACCCAACAAATGTTTCCACCATTTGATGCAGACTGTGAAACCACTATAAATTTTACCCTAAAGCTATAGAGATGAACAGAAATTTCTACAGGCCCCGACTGCTGCGAGTTAATCAGCCAAAACCATACTAGTCAGTATTGTCTATATTTTTTCTTAGCTGTACAGCATCATAGTCACACAGAAGTCTATGTTTCTCTGGAAGGAAATGATTGTGAAAGATGTGGTACAATCACTCACCCATGTCAGTCCATTGCGATGGGAATCCATCAAGTAGATTGGGGCGGACATATTTACCTGGATGGTACTGGAACCGAGCGAATGCCTTACCACTGCAACTCTTCAATGGCGCATGAGCAACATCTAAATATTAACATTCAGAAAAGTTTGAGTTTGATTGGTCTGAAATCCACACCATACATTTCTTGCCCTAGTGGCTTGTATTTTGACAAGTCAAGTACTCAGACAACAACTATTGTTTTATTTCGTGTTGTTTTTCGGCAAACGCCACTATTGTTTCAGGATTCTGATTTCAAAATTTTCAACTGCTCTTTTCAAGATACCTCCAGTGCTCTGAGAATTCACATAACAGATAATGCAAGAAGGCATTTAAATATTCATGGCTCTTTTTTCTTTAACAACAACATTTCATGTGTGGAAATCATTTTGTACCACAAAGATTCAAACCAGGATCAACTTCTTGCTTTAAATATCAGCGAGACGACTTTTATGGCAAATGGATTTCACAAACAGCGGTTTCCAACAGGTGTAGTGACCATTCGCTCACAAACTACGCTGCCATCCAGCAACATACATGTCCAAATATCTTGCTTAAACATCACATCTGTCAATAACGTTGGGTACTTTATGAACCTTGATCTCCCATCAGCTGTGACCAGCGAGGTTTATGATGATGTCAGATTGTTCAACAATACTCTTTCTGATTTGGTCAAGGCATCCACTGGTGGAAAAACACAAAACGTGGTGAATAGTTTGTACAATTCTAATACAAAGAAAACACGTGTTATGTTCAGCAACGTAAGATGTTCTCACAACCATTTATTGCGATGTATAAAGATTCATTCTGAGGAAGCCCAAGCGGAAATCCACAACTCGTCGTTTGTCGGACAGCGTCTTCGAAAGGAAAGAGGGGGAGCGATATTTTTTAACTCGACAGCACACGGGTCAGTGGTCATATTCAACAGCGAGTTTCGTAGGAACATAGCTAAAGGTGGTGGCGCATTGTTTACTCATAGTAAAAACGGAATTTTAACTCTTAACATGACAAGGATTAACTTCACCGAATGTGCAGCAGAAATGGACGGATGTGCAGTTTTGGTTGGCGACCCTGATTCTTCAAAGTTGGAAAACCGATCAACGCACAAGTTTTATGCCAGCATCAGAGAGATGTTAGTGTGGGGTTGCTTTAATTTCCAACAACAAAGCTACATTGTCAGAATCGTTTTATCTAATGGAAAAGTGGCCATCACTGATTCTTCGTGGAAAAACGGCATATCATCAGCACCTAAAGCTTTAATGATATCAAACACGGGTGGCGAAACTGACGTGCTTATTTCTGGCTGCAAATTTCTTGTCAACGCTAAAGTACATGTAAGAAGCGCTGTTGTAATCAGAGCCCGTAAAGCGCAAGCTAAAGGAAGCGTATTGATAGAAAACACTGTTTTTTCTAACCAATGGGTCACAGATCGAGATCGTCACGGTGGTGCCTTGTGGATGAGTCCCCAGTTCTCCATCAAACTGATAAACGTTGTTTTAGCTTCATTTGCGTACTCACTCCAAATACTAGGGTTATATCCAAAAGGACCTTCTGATACTCGCCCATTCCGCATTTCTATCTCAAACTGCAGCTTCCTTGAGAACAGCTTTGATATCTTGGCACATACAAAGGATCCAGCCCGTGTAGAGCTGGGCATCGAGAACACAATTTTCAAGAGCAGTCAAAGGACACATAAAAACTTCGGGCTCTATATCATTATTAGGCCTTTGGATGTACTAAATAGTTCCAGTGCAGTTATTAAAATTAACAATGTCACATTTGAATCGAGACCATGCAACGTTTTATCCTTGTTATTTAAAGGCAACAAAACTTTACAAATACAAAACTCAGTTTTTCGGAATGGTATATGTTTCCAACGATATGCGTGGAAAGGCGATATTTACGAGACCTCGACCGGTGCGATAACGGTCCTCACACCTCGTGATAAAGTCGTAAGTACAGGATGTGTCAAAAGAGCGGAAAGGAAAGAAACTCATCCTCAGTGGAGCTATCGAACTCATGCTTTATTTGAAGACAACATTTTTGAGGGAAACGTGGGGTTAATCGCTGGTGCTGTGCACGTAACCAACGGCTACACAACATTCCAAAGATGCACTTTTAGGAATAACTTTGCCATCGAACATTCTGGACACGTTTATTCCGCATATGGAACTGGCCAGGTGGATTTCAAAGATTGTTTCTTCTCTGCAACGAAGAAGAATATCACGATAAACAATACTACATTTTACAAAACGACCTTCTTCCTTTCCGAAAGTGGAGGACCTATAAATCTTCAAAATACAACTATGTTATCGTCTGCTGCTGAAAGCTATTCCTATCCCGTAATTGACATTTCCAATGGAGGCTTCGTATACATGGATGATAATTCGACCATCCAGTGCGAAATCGGAAATAAGCTCGAGTTGGATAATGCGACACATTTTGTATATACAGAACAAAACAAAAGCTTTTGCCGAATAAATGTCACTGTCTTGAAATACTCTTGCAATCTGTGTGGCCCTGGTTTTTACAGCATGCAAAAAGGAGTTTCACGAGGTGTAGTAGTCAACAATACTGTCAAGTGTCTACAATGCCCATTCGGTGCCACTTGTATAAGACGGAATATAGCTGCTAAACCAAATTTTTGGGGCTATCCGGTAAATACTAACCCACCGTCACTAAGATTCATTCTTTGTCCAGAACATTACTGTCAAAAACCATCATTGGGCTCAAAAGGATATAACAGTTGCCAGGGAAACCGAAGCGGCACCCTGTGTGGTTCATGCATTCCAGGATACAGTGAAACTCTCTTTTCAGCTGAATGCCGCAAGAATGAGGAATGCAATAATTATTATTTTTGGATTTCTATCATTGTGCTAACAACTGGATTGGCTTTGTACCTAATAATAAAACCTCCGATCCTGGTTTTTCTTGGAAATCAGATATTATGGTTTAACGGAAGGAAAGCCTATAACCAACGGGATGACTTGGGCCAAAACCATGATCACAGGGACAGAGGATATATAAAGGTTACATTCTACTTTTATCAAGCTGCCGAGCTGCTGATGGTCAGTTCCATAGAAAACCTCCTTGAAAAGATACCGTTCATCTACATAGTTATTGCCGTTTTTAACTTCCAAGTTCGAACCATCAATAAAGGGTTGGGATGCCCCTTTGTAGGGCTAACTGCGGTAACAAAGGAGTTGCTTCTTTCAGGTACCGTTTTCTTGACAATGGCCGACATTGCACTCGTGTATGTCGTCCATTCTGTCATCAACATATCAAGGCGTAAAGAAAAACCACATCTTCTCCATTACTTGGCCGTTTTCATGGAAGTATTGTTGCTAGGCTATGAACGGCTGGCAGAAACATCCCTGAAACTAATGCACTGCGTTTCGATTGGACCCAGAAAGTGGCTATTCATTGATGCAAATGTCCCATGCATGCAGTGGTGGCAGTATCTCCTTCTGGCCTATATCATAGTTTTTGTGGTTCCTTTCATCGTTGTTCTTTACTGGGGATCGTCCAAGCTCTACAGGGCTTCTGTTACTGCAACTGAGTTTCTTGCTGCGTGCATGATTCCATTGCCATTTCTTATCTACTGGTTTGTTAAAGCAATTTTGAATAGGAGAAACGAAGATTCCACGAATGCACAAGTTGTCAACAAAGATGTTTTGGAAATACTTCATGGTCCTTTCCGTAAACCACAGGGTAATGATAAAGGAACACTCAACTGGGAGAGTGTGCTGATTGCTCGAAGATTTGTTCTTCTTGCTTGCCAAGCGTTCATAACAAACTTGATGTTGCGTATGGTTTGTATGGTCAGCGCATGCGTACTGATAACCATTCATCACATTTTGAAGAATCCATATCGTGATTCATTGGCCAACAAAGCTGAAACACTGTCTCTCGGCGCTTTGTCTATGATTGCCGTGATCAATTTGGCAAAAGCGACCTTAATGTCGTTTGGTACAGCTATCGATGGCCCAGATATACCTTATTTGGAAGTTCTAGACTGGTTTCAGGTGTGCGCCTTAGGTTTTGTTCCAGTGTTGATATCTATCTTGTTCACTTTTGCAATTCTTTCCCAGCTGGCTAGGTTGGTTGTTTTTCTCATCAAGCTGCTTATTCGATGTTGGGAGAAGCTCTGTCGTACTTATTCCAAGCCAACGGCCCAAGAGAGGAGACCTGTTCTAGATATTGCTGAGCAGAACAGTGGTACCAATTCTTAAGACTGGGAGTAAAAACATGTCACTTGTTTTCAAAGCGTTTAACAACGTTCACGATTATCGAAAAGCTCAAGAATATAATGATCGGGCTTTTCCTGGTACACATACTGTTTTCTAATTTGGAAATTGCTCGATGAGGAGTTTAGACTTGCCCTTAGGCGTACGTTTGGCGAAAACAGCATTTTGTGTACCAATCAAATGATAATGAATTTAGGTCAATTAACTATCCTGTTTAGACCGGTTGAAATTTTGACAGAGGTTGATACATTTACACTAAGGATATATGCATGAACTTTCATATACTCACTTGTACATTTATACCAAGTTACAATGAATTTTAAAAAAAAATCAAAGTACCGCAATTACATATATATAAGCACTCAATAGGAATCCCATGGGAAGACAGGGTTGAACATCATGTCTTCATATCTTACTCCGCAGTTCATTTATATAATATTTCATATATTCACTTGCAAGAATAGTTTTTTTCCAATTAACCTAAAAGAGGAAGGTTCTGTTTGCGATAATAATAAACAATAGTATTGTAGACTTAGACTGTAAAATAAGCACTGATGAACTGTCAAACAGCCGAAGCATGTACATCAATGAAAACCTATAAACATGACCTAGTTTTGTTAAAGTTTACTGCACTAGTGCTCTAGTACTATTTTAATAGTTTTAGAGCACTTCTTAAAAGGAGTGTCATCGCGATGTACACGAGCCCAGAGTTTTAATCTCAGATTTATGTAAGATTATGGCCCGGTTTGTTCAAGCCCGACTAAGCTAACCCAAGAATAGAGAGAATTTTGATTTGAGTTTTGTAACTTTTCGGTGAGGGTTCTTGTTTATATTGTTTCTCCTTTATTTCTGAGTTTGAATAGTCTCAAACTTCACAAGATATAAGCTAGCAATAAAAAATATTTTTGTACAAGAAAAATTAGTACTTCGGTTAACTTTTAATCCTAGGTTAGCGCTAACCGGCTTTCGAACAACCCCGTGGCCCTTACTGAGGAAGAAGATTAACATCGCCGAAGGGCGTATGTCATTGCAGATCGAACGACATCATATTTAAGAGACTCGGCAAACAGGGCCTCAAGCAGCACTTATACACAAAATATAATTGTTAAAGAACAGTTCCCTTTTCAACGAATTATATCATATTTTCCTTAACCGAAGGTGTAACGTTCGAAACTTCATTTTTCTGTTTCGAATTTGTCACATGCCATTTTATCTACATTATCAAGTCTCCAAGCGTTTCATTCGACCGGCGACATGGTACTAGTATGTTTTTTTTATTTATTTCCAATTAAGCCGCCTACCAAGCAGTAAAGAAGCTTGAAACTAGAAAAGTCAAGGAATATTCTAATCTCTAGATAACACGTGATTGCGTGTCAATGTGCATTTTAATACATACAGTCGAAGCTCTCGTAAGCGACCACCTCGGAAATTCGAATGAGCTCTCGCAAGTAACCGCGTGGTAAAACAATGGAGGGTGGTCGCTTACGGGAGCTTAAGAAACTCATTAATAATTCACAGAAGAAACTAATGTTTAATGAGTGTCTTTATATCTGATATAGACACGGCTAAACTTTAAGTTTAATTTTTAGACCAAAATAACCATTACCGCAGTGTGCAGTTTCATGAAAGTTTTGATTTACATGTAAGCTTTAAAGACTCTGAGCGGTCGCTTACAAGAGTTAAAAAACAAAGGAAAAGTCCAGTTGGGTAATCGCAAAAGTGGTCGCGGTCGCTTACGGCAGCGGTCGGTTACGAGAGCTTTTCACTGCAAAGTCACAGTTCAAACGGGTTTCACAAAGGTGATTGTAACTATAGAACTGGTCGCTTAAGAGAATGGTCGCAAGGAGAGCTTTCGCATTTCCGAATTACGTTAGTGATTCTCTTTACTGAGTAAACGCATCGTCATGGTTATTAACCTGATGTTGATCCCTTATTTTACTTTCAGTAGCATGTGATGATTCACGGAAACGGAAACGGAAACTTTGCTATACTGCAAAGACCTAGCTGTGCAAGTGGCTATTGCTATCATATTGATTACTTGACAAAAAGCAAATGTTTACTTTAGAAACCTGTTATGGTCTATACCAACACTTTTGTCAGCGGTGAAGGTTTTATGTATAGCCAACTGACTGCAAAGCTGCCCGGCCCAAAGCCAAGATTTTGCATTGAAACTGAAAGATTCGGCAAAACCAAACATTCAGTGATGTCCCGTCAGCTTTTTATAGAATAGAGTATGACCAATAATTATTGAACAGCGATTGGTGAAGAAATTTCTTCCGGGTTCATGAATATTATTTTTTTAATTATTTAGACTGATTGCTCCTCCCCTTGAAACATTTCGGTAGCTCTTTCATCTCCGCAAGGTTTCCTAACTCTAACCACAGAAGAAGACAAGTTTAATGTAACGACATAAACGGGAAAACATTCGAGCTGATTGCTCCGCGTTCCTTGGAGCATTTGACGATGGCTTGTTGGTGGACCTGCATTGTGCTTCTTCTCGGTTTGATGCTGTATATCCGCAAATCAGGTAATTAAAATATTTGTTGTATAGCAGCGTACAGTGTACGTATCCTACAACTATTTTCGCTGAAAAGTTTCTTTAAGGCGGCAACGTAAGAACGTTGTTGTCTGGTGGTTATGACCAAATACTAGTAAGAGACGTATTTACGATTTTTAACGTGATCAGCTCCTCTCAAGGCGTGGTTTATAAAACAATAATCTGGAGTGGTGCTTCAAGTTCTAATTCTGTCGGTACAATAATGTTTTATCCAAATTTTGAAGTTTTCGTGATATTTCAATTTGCGTGTCTCTGATATACTGGGTCTTGCAGGTATAATTTTGTTTGTAACAAAAAACCGAAACAACGCTAGCTTCCTTAGTCATGGGGAACGGTGTGAGCAGATAGCATTTGAGCGCAAAATTAATATACCAGTGATCGATTGGCTATTTCTTGTTTTTGATTTTTTAAATATTTAAAATAGACCGCACTGATCTTGTAATATTTCTCTTAAAAACAAAGAAATAACAAAACCTCCTATGGAGCGGTCAGTTTTCAATTGATTCGCGAAAGCATACTGTGATCAGGCAATTACTCTGGGTTTGGTTTAGGTTTTATTGCCGTTAGAGACTGGTTGAGTAGTCTAACTGGTAAGTAATTGGTTTGATTTTGGTTTTACGATAGTCAATTAAAAACCTCTATATAATGTAAAAATTCAAGAGAGTACTACATCAAAGCATATATTATAATACGACTATGCTTTCCAAGGGTGTGGCAATTGAACATGTACCGTGTCTATATGTTAACCCACAGTATTCTTAGACCAAATCAATCTTAGTTATTTCACACGCTTTCGTGCTGTCACTATAAAATTAAAGCAAAGACAAGATGGAACTTTTAAAATGACACTTCTTTAGGTTTTCATGTTATTAATGTTGAAAGCGAAATTTTCAACAAATCGGCAGAAGCCCCGAGCTTCCCTCTTTTTCCATGTTTCCTCCAGGCGAAGTTTTGCTCAGTTTACTCAGCGAAACCAATCACTGCGATTTAACGAATAAAGTTCACTCTATTGAATTTCCGATAAAAGTGAAAGTTACCGGTTGGCGGAGACAAGAGTTTTGGTTCAGTACATAGAGGATATTACACGGTGGGGAGAAGATATGAATTTTACATTCGAGTGGCGAGAAAAATATCTCACGGGTGAACGCTTTCGTGCTGTCACCACAAAATTAAAGCAAAGAAAAGGTGGAACTTTGAAAATGATACTTCTTTAGGTTTTAGGTTAGGGTTTTTTAGGTTTAGGTTTTAGGTTACGTTAAGTTTAGGTTTTTTCTTAGGAGGCAGTGTAGCCAGGTGGTTTAGGGCGCTGGTGTTGTAATCCGGAGGTCCCGGGTTCAAGGCCTCCGCCCTGCCACTTGCGGAAATTGTTTCGCGGTAGTCCCGAGTTCAAATCCACGGTCACGCTTTGTGAATAGCCAGCTGATCTGCCTCCTACCAGTTGGGATTTTTAACTATGTTACGTTTATTTGAAATATCTGTTTCCTTTGTTTCAGTGGCATGCCTGTAAACTAGCTAAGCTTAGTGCTTGTACAGCTAGGTGCATGACCACTATAAATAAGATTTACATTACATTCCATGTCATGTTATTAATGCTAAAAGCGAAATCTTCAACGAATCAGCAGAAGCCCCGAGCTTCCCTCCTTTTCCCTGTTTCCTCCAGGCGAAGTTTTGCCCAGTTTACTCAGCGAACCAATCACTGCGATTTAACGAATAAAGTTCACTTTATTCAACTTCCGCTAAAAGCGAAAATTACCGGTCGGCGGAGACGAGTTTTGGGTCAGTACATAGAGGATATTACACGGTGGGGAGAAGATATGAATTTTACATTCGAGTGGCAGGAAAAATATCTCACAGGTGAAAGCTTTCGTGCTGTCACATCAAAATTAAAGCAAAGACAAGATGGAACTTTTAAAATGATACTTCTTTAGGTTTTCATGTTTTTAATGTTGAAACCAAAATTTTCAATAAATCGGCAGAAGGCCCGAGCTTTCCTCCTTTTCCATGTTTCTTCTAGGCGAAGTTTTGCCCAGGTTATTCAGCGAAACCAATCACTGCGATTTAAAGAATAAAGTTCACTCTATTCAACTTCCGCTAAAAGCGAAAGTTACCAGTTGGCGGAGACAAGAGTTTTGGGTCAGTACATAAAGGATATTACACGGTGGCGAGAAGATATGAATTTTATATTCGAGTGGCAAGAAAAATATCTCACGGGTGAGCGCAGCGAACGAGTGAGATATTGTTCTTGCCACGAAAACATAAAATTCATATCTTCTTCTTCCGAAAATTTTCAAAGATAACCGAACGTTGCCGAAGGTCACCGAAGATTGCCGAAGACTTTCGAGGAAGACTCGAAGATGTTTCGACGCTACACTAACAAATTTAAGTACAATTTAAGAGGCAAGCTTGATATCAGTGAAATCATCGATATCTTCACTAGTGAGGATATAGAAAATATGCCACTCGAGTCCCGGATGTGGTTTCGCATGAATTTTACGAGTGGTGTATTTTCCAGTAAAACACTCCTGTCTATATAATAAATCCAGGTAGTCGCATACACCCGGTAGTCGGTGGAATTTCTTTTTCTCGCTAACAAGAAATAGTATTACCCCAAATGCTCCCAAAACATGTCGCAAAAAGCTAAATCATAAATTTGCACTATGGCCTTAAATCAATCTCATTCTATATCGTGGAGAAGTAAGTGGAAAACTCAATAAACACATCAAGCCCGTTCTCTGAAGTCAACTAGATGTTAGCGAGACTGAGGCAAGTAAAAGTTCGGCCGGCAACAAATCGGAATCAATATCCATGCCAGATAAAATGAAACACTCGAAAAATAGCTGATCGTTTTGAAAATCCTTGTGAAAGTGCATAACCCTGTGACTGACGAAGTCGCTGCGGCGATCTTGAGACTGGGGCAAACAGCAAGAAAGACAGGGTTTGCCACATCAATGCACCAACTAGAAGTTACCGTAACACAGTAACTGTTGCAAGTTTGGTTATAAATTGGCGTAATATCAGAGTTCTGACATATTCAAAACACCTGTTTAAGAATTCTCCGTGTTCAGTAGACAGATATAAATGTGTTAGAAAGCTTATATTCGCGCCTCCGTTTCTGTAGGTTTCCATTAAGATTCTGCTTCACCTGTTGACCTTCCATTAACTTCATGTTTGGCGTGTCTGCCCCCCTCTCAAAACAACCGCCGCGACCATGAAACATCCTACGTGTAACAATTCATGATCAACATGCACGAACTTCATTTTGTTAGCTTTTACGCCATCCGATTTATTAAGCACTGTTTCCTCCAAAACTGCAGTGGTGTGTGATCTGTCCTCTGACATAATAATACTAACGTGAAAATATAATGGATGACAAATTAATGACAAGTTCTTTGAAAGATTACCAAGGTGCCTTTGTTGTGCTTTTTTATTTATTAAAACAGATAGAAAGGTAAGAAATTAGAACCTGTGAGAGCACGTATCGATTAGTTTTAACCCAGCCAGGTGCACTAGCTGAGATACTGACCAGTCAGCGGTGACTAATTTTGTTTCCTTATTTTCTTTAAACATTGCCAAATCTCAGACTCAAATGATGCCAAATTCAAGAGCGTTTATGTATCACTTTATGGAAACGACTCCAAAAGTTGCGGCTCTCAGAGTCAACCATGTCAGTCGATTGCACAAGCCGTTTGTCAGGTCCAAGCAGGCGGACAAATCTACCTTGACGGAAAAGGAACCGTCCAGCGTCCATACAACTGTTCAAGCAGTCTTCCGGATAGTTCTGGTATCATCATTAGCAAGAATCTGACTTTGAAAGTCTTCTACTCGACCCCTAATGTCTTCTGTGTGGAAGGATTTCATTTCCAGAAGACAAATGGTGAACAGCAGGCATTAAGGCTTGAGTTGTCAGGGATCGCTTTTTGGACAACACCTCTTACCTTTGAAGACTGGCATCAGGTTAAAATTATCAACTGTTCTTTTTATAACACCCCTAGAGCTTTGAGCATTCAAATACACAACACCATGGCTTTCCGGCTGGATATTGAAGGATTTTCATCCTTTCACAATAATTCGCAATGTATCAAACTCCTTTTACTGGAATATATCGGAAACAAAAGCCGCTTGATTTCCATTAATATCAGTAACACACATTTCGAACAAAATGGACTTTATGGCGTACAGAGATCTGAAAGAGGAATTATGAAGATAGCATCCAGCGATCACAAAACTTTAAAACAAGTAGATGTTCACGTTTTCTGTGAGAAGGTCAAGTGCGCTAAAAACCAAGGTCCTTTCGTACACCTCAACGTTTCAACAGCTATTACAAATGAGACATACAAAGATCTTGAGCTAAGCTTTAACAAGTTACCTTCCCGGAAAAACTCATTGGATAAGAAACCAAAACTTGCTGTGAACAGTCTGTGTTTCTCAAATGCAAGAAAAACTCGAGCAAAGTTTGTTAAGCTGAAGTGCCGTAACTATCGGTCCGTCCAGTGCATTAAAACTCAGTCTGACGAAGCAGATGTAGATGTTCAGGACGCCTTTTTCCACAAGCAGTCTACAATGAAAACAGCTGGCTCATGCATATCTATCGAGGCTAATATCCGTGCTTCGTTAAGAATTTTAAACTCTACGTTTAAAGAAAATGAAGCTGACGCCGGCGGATCCCTCTTTGTCGATAGCCCTGATGGTTTCTTATACGTCAACCTTACAAACGTTACATTCACCAGATGTAGAGCAAAGAAGTACGGATGTGCAGTAACAATTGGAAAACCCTCCTGGCGTGGACATCATAATCAATCAAGTCCGCAGAAACTACATTTGACCTTCCGAAATGTAACCATTGAGCGATGGAAAGGTAAATATTTCAAATGCACAGCTGTCCATGTTTTGCTAAAAAGTGGAAACGTTACAGTAGAAGAGTCCAAGTTTCATAAGAAAACGCGAACGACAGTCGAAGGTGCTTTACGTGTGGTTACCACTGGAGGTGAAAGTAATATATCCGTTTCCAAATGCACTTTTAAAGACGAAGCTGTAAAAGCGAGGAAAGGGTTCATTGTCGAGGTAGTTGCTGGGAACGGTAATGCAGGCATCGTAACGATAGCAGACAGTTTCATAATAAACAATGCAAGTGCAAAGAAAAAGGTGGCTCTGTTTATAAGTCCCAAATACCGCATTAGACTGGTTAACATCACATTGATCGCGTTTCGTTGCGGATTTCGTGGAGTATCATCATCTCCTGCAAATACCTCATTTCTAGTCGATATCTCCATTGATAACTGCAATTTTATTAATAATGTGTATGATGTAAAATTGGCAATCTATGATCCAACATTTGCCAAAGTGCTTGTCAAAAACACTCTTTTCACCAGCAGTAGTAGTGAAACAGTGAAAAACAGTAGTGAAACATATGCCTTTGGTCTCCTTATTCCACCACTTAAACACAACATTTCTTCAAGGGCCGTCATCGAGCTTGATAACAATACATTCCACTCCAGACCCTCGAGTTATTTGGTTCTTTTCTTCGAAGGAGATAAAAACGTGACAATCAAACGTACGATATTTCGTAACTGCATCAATGCCCACCGATATAAGTGGTCTCACAGCAACCGAAGTGGGATTTTTTACAAGACTGCTACTGGAGCTATTTCAATTTTAACAAACCCAGACAAACCTCGGATTTTGGGTTGTATTCTCTCAGATTCCTCCAAGGAGATTTACCCATCATGGACATACGACAGTCGTGTGGTATTTGAAGATAGCATCTTTGTGGAAAATGTGGGGTTGGATTCTGGAGCAGTTTACGTCAGTAACGGTTTCACGACATTTCGAAGATGCACCTTTCGCAACAACTTTGGCATTCGAACTGGACATATCTATTCCGCCTATGGAACTGGACAAGTAGATTTTGAAGATTGCTCATTCGCCACAACAAATAACGGAATGACAATTTCTAAACTCTCTACATTCAATAAACCTTCCTATATTCCGATAGCGGAGGTCCTATAAAGCTTAGAAATACATCTATGATCTCGATGGATTCAGACAGAAATTCCTTTCCCATGCTTGATATATCCAGTGGAGGATACGTCGGCATAGACCAAACATCGAAGTTGCAGTGTAGCGAAGGACAACAGCTTCTATTAGAAAATGCAACACACATCGTATACACGGAGAAAAACGGCGGCTTATGTCCATTGAATGTCACAGTTCTAAAGTATTCTTGCACATCCTGCCCCGCTGGTTATTACAGCCTCCAAAAAGGTACATCACGAGGTTTAGTTGTAGCTGCTGCTGTTGAGTGTCTGCCATGTCCGTTTGGAGCCAAATGTATTCAAAGTAACATAGCTGCGAAACCAAACTTCTGCTACCAAGATTCAAACTTTCCACCAGCGCTGCAATTTATTGCTTGTCCAGAACATTACTGCCCTTCTAAAGATTCACAACATTACAACAGTTGTCAAGGTAACAGAAATGGCACCCTCTGTGGACAATGTGCGGAAGGGTTCAGCGAAACTCTGTTCTCAGCTGAGTGCCGAAAATCTGCAAAATGCAACAAATATACTGTGTGGATCCTGACAATATTACTAACAGTTACATTGGTACTTTATCTTTTAATAAAGCCTCCAATCCTAAGTTTCCTTGGAACCCAGATCTTATGGTTTAACAGAAGGGTAGTGAATCAGTCAAGAGATGATTTGGGCGTCGTTGAGGATCCGCCAGAGCATTTAGACAGTGGATATATAAAAATTACCTTTTATTTCTACCAAGTTGCTGAGCTCCTGATGGTCGGATCTATAGAAGAATGCTTTCAGAAGATACCGTTTATGTACTTCTTGATTGCTGCTTTTAATTTCCAGGTTCGAACCCTCAACAAAGGAATCGGATGCCCTTTTGTAGGGTTAACTGCGGTCACAAAGCAGTTGTTACTCTCTGGTACTGTGTTCTTGGCAATGTCTGAAGTTGTCATCATTTATGGCGTCCATTCTGTGATAAACATAATAAGAAGAAAAGAGAAACCAGCCCTCATCCATTACATGGCGGTTATCATGGAAGTATTGCTGCTGGGATATGAACGACTGGCAGAAACGTCTCTTACGCTAATGCACTGTGTTTCGATTGGACCTGGAAAGCGGCTTTTCATTGATGCAAATGTCCCATGCATGCAGTGGTGGCAGTATCTCCTTCTGGCCTATATCATAGTTTTTGTGATTCCTTTCATCGTTGTTCTTTACTGGGGATCGTCCAAGCTCTACAGGGTTTCTGTTACTGCAACTGAGTTTCTTGCTGCGTGCATGATTCCATTGCCATTTCTTATCTACTGGTTTGTTATAGCAATTTTGAATAGGAGAAACGAAAATTCCACGAATGCACAAGTTGTCAACAAAGATGTTTTGGAAATACTTCATGGTCCTTTCCGTGAACCACAGGTTGATGATAAAGGAACACTCTACTGGGAGAGTGTGCTGATTGGTCGAAGATTTGTTCTCCTTGCTTGCCAAGCGTTCATAACAAACTTGATGTTGCGTATGGTTTGCATGGTGAGCGCATGCTTCCTGATGACCATTCATCATGTTATAAAGAATCCATATCGTGATCCACTGGCCAACAAAGCTGAAACACTGTCCCTCGCTGCTTTGTCTATCATTGCCGTAATCAATTTGGTAAAAGCAACCTTCATCTCATATGGTGTCGCTCTTGATGGCCCAGACATACCTTATTTGGAAACCCTGGAGTGGTTTGAGGTGTGCACCTTAACATTTGCCCCAGCATTGGTGTCTCTGTTGGTCACTTTCGCCATTTTGTCGCAGCTCGCAAGGCTCGTGGTATTTCTAGTCAAGAAATGTTATTGCACCTGGCGGCAGTTTCGTTCTCATCGATGGATCATACACCAACTGAGGGAACCTCTTTTGGATAATGCTGAGCAGAACAGTGAGGACAATTAAGACATATATATGTAAATTTTTGCCTGTTGATTTATGCTGGGTAACTGAACATGTTTGTTTTGATCCCACAAGAACTCTTACTGAAGACTGTCCAGAAATTAGGGCATACAAAATAAAGCGCAATGTAGAAAACTGTCTTAGTAAATAACTTCGATTGAAACTCAAAGTATATGAAATCTTAATCAGTCTCTTTTCTTGCCACTGAGCATGTAACGGACAGAGGAATATAGCCTTATTCCTAGCTAGAGCCTACCTTCCCACTATAGTCGTAAAGGGATGGATGATAAAACAGTGTGAGCTGATAATTGATTTGCTTAATATTAGAATAATAAAATATAATATGAGACAAGAGTAATTTGATTCTAAATTCAATTTGCGACAAACGTTTATTTGCTATCGTGAAGAAAATTGTTCTTATTGTGATTAAAATTCTGGAAATTGTTGAAAATGTCTAGTAGTATTCTTATGTTTCTTCACTTGTAGTTCGAGATTTTATTGGAGTTTTTCGAGAGTGTAAACTTATTGACTAGAGCATTTGACTCAAAGTCTCCTTTGCAACCTTTACCTGGCTCGTGTTCTCATGAGAGCTTCGCATGGCAAACCAAATAAGACAAGTAAAGGCTGCAGTTGAGACCATAAGGTAGTCTATTCTGTAATATCTCTTCTAGGACCATATGCCGACAAGATATAGTGTTAACAACCCACAGGGTCAAGCACTCGTCTTACACGTGTAGTTCAAATTAAAGTAAATAGGTTCTTACAAATTAATATCAGAGGTCAGAGATCTTTGAAGGCCGGGTCCCGAGGGGCGGGGAACGACCACATGAAAAGGTCTGGGACTAGATGCGCTCGTTGTCTCGGTTAGGGGTATAACTGAAGGATTCTGGTCTCACTTGGGTGTCCATGACGAAACGCAACTATTTTTAGCTGTCAAAGTACATTTTAGGATACCCTCCAAGAAATAATATTAGAAGAAGACTAAAAGAAACTCTCTTATTTCCGTTATAGTCTCTGCCGGTCTCTCGAGTCCGTTCTACTAGCGCGGGCTCCTTACTTGAAGAGCGGGTGGTAATCGAGGCCGCGCACAATTGAAGTCACGACATTTTAACCGCCCGGTGCGATTCAGACAAACAAACCATTGCATGGGCTACTTCTTTGAGAGCGATGTATGGAACAACGGCGTTCGTGAGCTCTTCAAAGCGATACTCAGCGATTAATTTCGCAATTTCGATGGCCTCTCTAGCTCAAAATGTTAGAGAAAACCCATAACATGCACCTTGGAATAATAATAATAATAATAATAATAATAATAATAATAGAGAGTCTGAAGGGGAGAGGCAAAGTATGATGGGCTGTTTATGAATACACTCCTTACGTCCATGGCAGAAAAAAATACTATCATTGTATCCGACCTTCAGGTGTATCACTCACAAGAACGCCAGCAAGCCAGCAGAGAAATACCATAAAGAAATACCGTAGATCCGATCCAATTCGTTGCCTTCTCGTGATGAAACTGGCCCGCTTGCCTTCGCATAGAAGACATGAAACAGTTATCCCTCGCTATTTATGTTACACTGACGTGTCGCGTAAACATATCTCGTATGAAATATATGCAGTTGAGGTCTGCTCACAGTCACAGATTTGTTTATGTGGTTGGATAAATGGCTCTATTAAAATCTGGTTGTTCAAATTGCACAGTACACCAGGAGCCATAATCGGGGACGGAGACCGTAAGTCCTGAGATCCGCGCGCACCTATGATATGGGACAATTTTTCTATTTTTAGAACAAATTGCGCCATCCTGACGTCATATATCCGCGCGGATCCACGCACATGAGGGGGGCTCTCGCGTGGATGTTGTCACGTTGCGTGATCAAATGATGAGAGTTGAGAGATCTTGAGAGATTATCTTGCGTATTTTTCACGGCGATGGCAGGGAATAAGAACCAGGGCACTTATATGTAGTTTTATGCTCTGAGCTAACGGAAAAGGTGGGTTTTTCGGGGTCGAAAACAAGACTTCAATCTCCCGCTGGGAATGAATAATAAGATCTGGTCGCGCTAGTTGTAAGCTTACGCGTATGTTTTTGCGTTTGTTCTGACTTAAGAATATAGCAAGAAAACTCTCTACTCTGGTATCGAGTTAATTTGTGAGTTTCTCAGACAATGGTTAATCTAACCAAAACCTGTTTTGATGGTTTCTTATTGTTTCTGCTTGTTTGGTGAGTTTGCAAAAGTTTTTGAAAGGAAAGTCTGACGCGTACAATTAGCTCATTTGCATAGTGCAGCTCGTGCACTTTCAAGTCCGAGTCGGTGTTTTCAATTGTCAACAAATCTTGACAAAGATTTCTTTTGTTATCTTTTGTGCTGAGATGCTGCAACAAATTTCACGAACGCAAAAAATGCTACTAACATCATGTGTGTTTCTTCAACATAAGCATAGTGAAGTTTTACACTGCGAAAATGAAAATAAACAAGGATTTTTGATAACTCGATCAACAAAATCGAAATCGTTATTCGAAGTTGATTAAAGAAAGCGTCAATGTAACTTTGCTGATTATTTCTGCTTTATTCACATATTTTTAGCTTAGCTTTTAATATGTTCTCAAACATTTATCAATCTTAAACATATTTAAAAACTATAGAGTTATTGTTTGAGTTCGATGTACGTTTTCGCACGAAAGTGCGGCGAAAGTACAATTTGTCATGTTTACTGACTGTACAAAACAAGCATCGGCGGGCGCTGTCATTCATCGACAACAGAGAATTTAGTGGATTGTTACACGAATAAAACTGAGCAGTATCTACGGACGTAAAGTTATTGGGCCTCGATGAAACAGCAAGCGTTGCTTACAATTCAGGCGAAACTCGAACTGACCAAACTAGCAATTATTTTGTTTTACTTTTCAGTGGCGATAGACTGGCAAATTGCTCGCAAGCGTGTGGCAAGAAGAGCTAGGAAACTATGAAGTCCTAAAGCTCTGCTATATCTAAATATATCCAGCTAGTTTTTTGCTGTGTAATGGAAAAGCAGTTAATCTTCAACATATGTGAAATTTAAAGTGGAGTAATGCACAGCTCATGTAAAAGAAGCATCCGTCGGAACACAACTTGGTCAGCGATATATATAAGCTTGAAGCGGAACACCTAAATTCGACACTGTCTTACTTCACTCAAACTGGAGCAGCTTACGACGAAAATACTTAAGAAAAATTCCAACAAACGTAAACGCGTTGACTTGTGGGCCAAAAACATGAAAAATTTCGGGAATTTCGGTCGCCATTTCCTCCGCGCGACATCCGCAAAAATCCTCGCAGCATGTACGCGCGTGTGCCGCAGGCGATGGCGTAATTTGTTCTAAAAATAGAATTATTGTCCCATATCATGGGGACAACCCCAATACCAGAAATGGCGCGCGCTTACGGTCTCCGTCCACGATTATGGCTCCTGAGTACACCTAATTCGGCTCTGCATTTTGAATTTTTGTATGTCGTCCTGTTCTGTGGTATTCGTTTGAGTGGACAGTTCGGGTTGTCAAATTTGGGAATTTCTGGCAATAAGTCAGCTAATAAGTCTTTTCTTCAAGATCAGGATAAACAGCTGATACGTTTCTTCGTATTACGTTTCCCTGTGAAGTATTCTGATCGCGTAGTAGCAACCGGCCGCCGCGCTAAAAGTTCTCGACTTCCAATTCCTGAGGGTTTTGGGATCTGTCGGACTTTGTAACTGACCCTCGTGTAGTAGGCTCTTTTCTGAACACCATTACCCACGGCAGCAGTGTTTGCTTCCTAACATTATTTATGTATGAGGTATATTTCTACACGGTTTTCGCCCAGTCTGTTCTGCCAAGAGAACATGCTTGATTTCTTTTTTGCGTTCTGCTTCAGGAAAGACCATTTGACCTACGTAGGCTAATGGACCCCTTTATGCCACAAATGGAAGAGGGTATAATGCACGCTTGAGGCGTAGAAAATTTGTTTAACGATGCTCGAGCAGAACGCCGCTTAGGTGGTGTTTAGCAGTTTTCCTAAACTTCAAAATGCCTCTGTCACAGTGATTTGGGTATCCCTGAGTTTTGGGTACCCCCGTACCCAAATCCCTAGTGTTTTGGGTATCCCCAGTGGGGATACCCAAAACACTGAAAGCTTAAGACTGGGACAAGTGAAATCATCCACAAGTGTGCTCAAAACCCAATTATCTTCTTACTAAACTTTGTCTCAATAAATTAAAGCATTATTTTACTTGATATAAAGACAACACGTCGCTGAAAATAGTCGCAATTTAGAACAGACTGTCTGATCCGAGTCCGCAGTATAACGACATGCAAAACCGAATTCGCGCGCCAAAGTGCCTTGTATGAACATGCGCTTGGTGCCTATCGATAACCCTTGAAATGCCGTTATTTTAAACACGAAAGGCACATTCTAAACCTCGTATAGTTCGGCAATTAAATTTAATCAATATGCGAACGAACACACTGAGATACGGTCGTCACGCAATATGCACACTAGTCTCAAGCTGTGACTGACCTCAGTGTATGCTGCCTGTCTGAAATAAATTTTGTCTTAGACTTGTTTATTTATCGCTCTTTCCTTGACCATCCCTCCCATTAGATTTTGCCGGCGAACAGTTCTCTATGCCATTTAACGAGGTTTTTTTTCCTTTGTTTTGGGAAGAAATCTAAAATAAGTATAAATAAAGTGGACAAGGCTTAAATCTTTGGACAGGGGAAACAAGTAAAAGTAGGATACCCAAATTCCTAGTGATTTGGGTATCCCCTTCTGAAGTGTTGGCTTGCAATCATTTCTTTAATTCAGGGTAGCCAAATCGACCGAAGATAGAAAGGCAAAGCAAACTTGCAAAGTCGAACGTCAATCAAGAGAGAAAAGGACTCGAAATGCTAAATTGTAAGGGATACCCAAATCCCTAGTGATATGGGTATCCCCTTCTGGAGTGTTTGTTTGTCCTCGTTTCTTTAATTCAGGGTAGCCAAATGAACCGAAGATTAAAAGGAAAAGAAACCTTACAAAGACGAAATTCATTTAAGGGAGAAAAAGACTAGAAATGCTAAATTGTAAGGGATACCCAAATCCCTAGTGATATGGGTATCCCTTCCTAGAGTGTTTGTTTGTTATCGTTTCTTTAATTTAGGTAGCCAAATCCACCGAAGATTAAAAAGGCAGAGCAAACTTCCAAAGACAAACGGCGTAGAAGAGGGGAAAAGAAAATAGAAATGCGAAAAATTAAGGGATACCCAAATCCCTAGTGATATGGGTATCCCCTCCTAGAGCGTTTATTTGTTATTGTTTCTTTAATTCAGGGTAGCCAAATCGACCGGAGATAAAAAAAAACAAAGCAAACTTGCAAAGACGAAAGTCATCCCGATGAGGAAAGGACTAGAAATGCTGAAATGTAAGGGATACCCAAATCCCTAGTGATATGGGTATCCCCTCCCAGTGTGTTTATTTGTCATTGTTTCTTTAATTCAGGGTAGCCAAATGAACCGAGGACGAAGAGGAAAACAAAACTTACAAAGACGAAATTCATTCAAGGGAGGAAAGAACTATAAATGCCTAAATGTAGGGGATACCCAAATCTCTAGTGATATGGGTATCCCCGTCCAATATGACTAGATGTTATCCTTTCTTTAGTTCGAATTGAGGGTAGCCAAATCGACCGAATATACCATTCACCATTCAACTCGGAAAGGACTGAGATGGGCTCCTTTTGAAATAAAAGTAACAAAAAGAAATTCATGCCTTAAAGTAGACCGAGAGTGTCCCCGGAGATCTTTAGTAAAATTGTTGATTTTTGACTGAAGAAAAATTTACGTGATACAAAATATTTAGTCCAAACATTAACGCGATATTTGCATGGTAAAGTATCCAGTTCATCTTGAATGCTGAATGCATAAACGAGCCAGTAAAACATTACAATCAACGATTATGTCAAGACGATCCCTCTAAATAAAATTTGTTACACCTTTTTTCGAAAGTTTTCCTGAATGTTCCCTACGAAGCACTGTGTCGAAAATTACAATAATGTAGGATAGGTTACCGTGTTTACAAAAGAGATAAGCTGGACCAATATTACTCTATTTATCCTAAATCACGTGCGATATGTCATCGGTTCACGTTACACTTCGCGGTAGCTGTACGCAAAGCTTTGTAATAAAGAAGTTGAAAAAAAAATTGACAGTTAGAACGTCTATTTTTCTGGTCTCGAGCATATGTAATAATGTAATATATATCCGACGGAAAAAACTACACAATTTTAAACTGCATCCACTCAAAACGTTCCTCGAGTCTTTATTCTCATTAGTTAGTCGTTAGTTCGTCGAGGCGTTATTGCATTTTTTGTGCACTTCTAGCTATGCCTTTTTTTCCCTTCCAAACAATCTTTTCTACAATTTTTCAAGTTAAAAGGAATAATTTTTACACCAAATTATATAATAGGAAAATGGTCACCATAATCATTTAAGAGAAAACCTGTGCTTGTTTTGTTGTCCAGCTAAGGAAATCTCTTGATTTTGTGTATGTTCACGCGCTCGTGTTTGCGCGCTAGTGACGAAAAAATCGTGCGCAGTAGGGATGCGCAATATAAGGAATCCCCTTAACGATGGGATGCGCAATATAAGGAATCCCCTTAACGAACTCTTCGCGGTGTTTCGTTGTCATGTGTATGGGAAAGTGGCTGTTGTTTATGGTAAATTGTTTTTACCATCCTTGTTTTTTGGAACAGATGGCCCAGAGCGTATGTGGAAATTGTGAATCTCCATTCAGCAAGGTAAGTAAACCTGAAATGCAATGAAAATGAGGAAAGTATCCTTACTCTCCTTTATCTGTAATAGAAGTCGACCATCTCGACTTGGCCTCGAGAAGGACGACATACATTATTACGATGAAGAAACGATATTTCGTGCTTCTCTTAAATCAAATCTGTACGTATGTTAGCGGCCACAAGGGAAACGCGTAATCTGATTGGCTTATGACAGCGGCCGTCTAACAATCGATAGAAAAATGAAAGGGAAAATGGGGTTTGAACTTCGTATTTTCTTGCAGTTTGCACATCAAAATATTGATTTGCTTTATAGATTGGTCAATGAGTTATGCTAAAAGAACTAAACAGTTCTCCCTCGTGTCCTACCGACTTTGATTAGACAGATGCCATGGAATATGGTGTGACTGACGAATCACGAAACTTTTGCATTCCTTTCAGATAAGCCAGTCAAAGCTGTGGAGCCTAATAATATGTAACGTTCTAAAATGTGATGAGATCATTGATCGTTGCCGGTAGGGAAAAAAAATTACCCCTTATACAAAATAATAGGAAATTTCTCATTTCGCACACTTTACGCGTTCTGATCAGTTTAGATTTATTTTAAAGATAACAATATTGTTTTTTCATTGTATTACTTCAGCAACCGAAACACTCAAATTGAAGAAAAGGTGGGTCCTGACTCACGTAATACGGTGGAAAAAAATCAGACGGTGCTGAAGGAATCTGTCAGTCCGTTGGTAAAGAACGAAGAAGAAAAAGAAAAAGATGAAGGAATGAAGTTGCGACGCAGATCCAAGATTAAGGTCAGTGTTCTTTTCTTTCCACCTGTCAGTTTTTTGTACTTCGTCTTTTCAGTAGTTTAATTTACTGTCAATTTTTGTTATATTGGTTTTAAGAGAGAAAATACAAGTCGTCGGAATGGTTAATGGCACACCATCTAAAACCGAAGCATGCGCAGTAAAAACTAGGGTAAGCTAGTATCATGGTGAACTGTGCACTAGCACTAGCAGTAGCACAAGCGATCTATCTATTTATCCATCCATCCACCCTTCCGTCCGTCCGTCCGTCTGTCTGTCTGTCTGTCTGTCTGGCTGGCTGGCTGGCTGGCTGGCTTTCTGTGTGTCTAACCCAGTAAACTGTATTTCGACGTGCAAGGGCCTTACTATACTTTTCTTAACTTTTTCTTCGAAAACAGTGAATCGGAAAATGAAGCAGCAGCGCAGAAGGAAGCCAAGGAAATGATCGACGAGGTAGAAAAACAGGGCGTGCTTAAAACGATCATCAAGAAAGCTTGTGAAATAAGCGAAGAAGCGCTCGCAGACCTTGGTCGAGGCGGTAAAAGAGGCTATTTAGCTTTCCGTGAGCTTACCACAGAAAAAGAAGGCGACAATCAAGGCGTTGCAAGCTTTCGACAAAGCTTAAACGCACGATTGCAAGCCTCAGAAACCTTGTCAAGTGCCTTGGAAGAACAATTAGCTCGTCGCTTCCCGAAGCACTTGAGATCGGACAGAGAGACAGTTGCTGGCCCAGCGGTGAAAATGATCGCCCACCGTATGACATACGTAACCGGTGAAATACTGCGTCGTTTTAAAAAGTGATTTTTTTTTCTCCTTCTTGTGAACTCAATTTTGACTATGGGTTTGCCGAGACTCCAATCTGGTAGTACGTACCCAACTGTCTCTATACTGCAGAGGACACAAAGATTCCATAATATCATTAGTAAAAACGGTTGAAGAAATTACCGTATTCAGGCAATATTATGAGGTAAAACTAGAAATTTCCTATCCTTACCCATAACATGTCACTGGAAATATGGGTATGATCGGTCGACTAAGGATACCTTAATAATAATAATAATAATAATAATAATAATAATAATTATACATTTATATAGCGCTAATACTATGAAATATTCAAAAGCTCTTTACATATAAAAAGAAGCTCACAAACTAAAACAAAGATCTATAAAAAGGATAAAATGTGCTGGAAATACAACAATATAAAACGGCTCATGCAACAAAAATTATAAACAGTCATAGGCGATTTTAAAAAGATATGTTTTCAATCTTTTTTAAAAATGTCCAAAGACGAGCTTGATCGTATGGCCAAGGGCATACGACCATTTCATTTTTCATCAGGGCATACGACATGTCATTTCTCCTACTTTCCCTAACATTATAAAGCCTAGTTTCAACATTGCCTACTAGATTATATTTTCTTTGTTTTGTTATTATAGTCAACCTAACAGTTGGTTATTTCCCTTTACCCCTATTATATTTTCATAGACCGCGTCTAAAAAACAAGATAATTATATTAGATGGAGTGTGTAACAAACTGCTGATTTGTAAAGCTGTATTCTCGTTTGGAATGTTCTCGGTAGAGAGCCATGTATTGGACGGGGATACCAGTATCACTACAGATTTACATATACCAAATATTCAGCTTTCCCTTACATTTTAACATTTCCAATCATTTCCTCGTTGAATGGTGAAGTCTTTGTAAATTTCCTTTGCCTTTTTATCTTCGGTCGATTTGGCTACCCTGAATTAAAGAAACAATAACAAATAAACATATTGGAAGAGAATGCACATATCACTAGGGATTTGGGTATCCCTTACAGTTTAGCATTTCGATCTAGTCCTTTCCTCGTTGGAATGACTTTCGTCTTTGTAAGTTTTCTTTTCCTTTTAATCTTCGGTGGATTTCCATACCCTGAATTA
Organism: Orbicella franksi; assembly: GCF_964199315.1. Classification (NCBI taxonomy): domain Eukaryota; kingdom Metazoa; phylum Cnidaria; class Anthozoa; order Scleractinia; family Merulinidae; genus Orbicella; species Orbicella franksi. Next base: position 18,485,584 of record NC_138153.1, read on the forward strand.
AAAGAAGAAAAAAAAGAACAACAAACACTCGAGAAGGGGATACCCATATCACTAGGGATTTGTGTATCCCTTACGTTTTAGCATTTCTAGTCCTTTCCACATTGGAATGACTTTCGTCTTTGCAGGTTTGCTTTTCCTTTTTAACTTTGGTCGATTTGGCTACCCTGAATTAAAGAAACAATAACAAATAAACATATTGGAAGGGGATACCCATATCACTAGGGATTTGGGTATCCCTTACGTTTTAGCATTTCTAGTCCTTTCCACGTTGGAATGACTTTCGTCTTCGCAAGTTTGCTTTGCTTTTTTATCTTCGGTCGATTTGGCTACCCTGAATTAAAGAAACGATAAGAAATAAACATATTGCAAGGGGATACCCATATCACTAGGGATTTGGGTATCCCTTACGTTTTAGCATTTCTAGACCTTTCCTCATTGGAATGACTTTCGTATTCGTAAGTTTTCTTTGCTTTTTTATCTTCTGTTGATTCGGCTACCCTGAATTAAAGAAATGATAAGAAATAAACATATTGCAAGGGGATACCCATATCACTAGGGATTTGGGTATCCCTTAATTTTTCGCATTTCTTGTCCTTTCTCCCCTTCAAGGCCTTTCGCCTTTGAAAATTTGCTTTGCCTTTTTAATCTTCGGTCGATTTGGCTGCCTGAAGTAAAGAAACGATAACAAACAAACACCCTAGAAAGGGATACCCATATCACTAGGGATTTGGGTATCCCTTACAGTTCAGCATTTTGATCTTAAGTCCTTTCCTCATTAGAATTAATTTCGTCTTTGTAAGTTTGCTTTGCCTTTTAGATTTGGCTACCCGAAATTAAAGAAACAATAAGAAGCAGGCACATTGCAAAGGAAAGTAATAGGAGAGATAATCAAGGAAAGAGCGATAAATAAACAAGTCTGAGACAAAGTTTATTTCAGACAGGCAACATACACAGAGGTCAGTCACAGCTTGAGAACGGCATGTTGCGTGACGGCCGTATCTCAGTGTGCCCGCTCGCATATTGATTTTATTCAATGGCCGAACTATCCGAGGTTTAGAATGCGCCTTTCTTGTTTAAAATGACGTGCATTTCAAGGATTATCGATAGGCACTAAGGGCATACTCATACAAGGAGCTTTGGCGCGTGAATACGGTTTTGTATGTCGTTATAAATGCGGACTAGGATCGGACAGTCTGTTATAAATTGCGACTATTTTCAGCGACGTTATGTGTTTATATCAAGATTAAGAAAGCTTTTATTTATTGAGACAAAGCTTCGTAAGAATATAAATGGTTTTTGAGCAGAATTATGCATGATTTCACTTGCCCCAGTCTGTGGTATTTAACACTTTCAGTGTTTTGGGTACCCAAAACACTAGGGATTTGGCTACGGGGGTACCCAAAACACGGGGATAGCCAAATCGCTGTGACACCTTATTCTGCGTGCCCGGCATAACATTTGCTCTTCCAGGAGCCTGGGAACGATGTCTTTATTTTGCCGCGCCTTTTCGGTCGGTTGGTAGAAATCTGGAGCTAGCCAAGATGTTGTCGTTCCCAGTTCTTATCGTTCCATCGAATGACGGTTACAAAATGGCGGACGAAGCGTATTTTGAATAGAGTTCAAATTCTCCTGGCGATTGCAAGGGAAAAATACGTTGGAGCAACTTCAGTGCTTAACTTTACCTATGGCACGAGTGACATTGTACATAAGCTTCACACCTTAGACCAGTCCACCGCTTTTTTATCGGTTGGAATGCAATGGCTGCTTCGAATACAACAGATAAGCTTATAACGAAACCGTCCCTAACTGCTTCTGTCACTTTACCGGTGGAAACGACATCAACCGGAACCAGCAACGAGGGAGGTGGAGACGTCCGAGGAGGACGCAATAACTCCTCAGCTTATCCATATCGTTTGGGCTCCGATATTCCCAACATCCCTAACATACCTTCGCCTTTGTTACGACCGCCAAAAATCGGACAGAAGCCGACTGATGTTACTGTGACTGCGGAATCGAACGCTCATTTTCCGTTTTCTTCTGCTTCTGTTACAACTGACGGTGTTGGTAAGTATAATGCAGTCTGTTTAATCGTTTGCGCGATATATCGATGAGTTCTTGTCGGACAACTACATGTATGTCGCAAACTTTAACGTATATACACTTTGACAAGCGCGTACATGCCTGAGGTTGCAGGTTGAGACTATTTTTAGAAATATTACACATGGCTTACCTGGTATGGCGTCTCGTTCAGGCAGCGTAGTAAAGAGTCTGTTTCTAGAATTGTTAGGCCAGTTCCAAACGCCGCTCCATTCATGCGCCAAACCTAACTGATGAGTTAAGTACTGCAGAAGAGCGGCATTTGAATCAGTTTGAATCAGGCAGGTTAGGTTTGGTGCGGCAAACAACATTAAATGCGGCAGGGTATGTCACATGTGACGTTGGAGCAGCAGCTGATTCATACGGCGTTCTCCTCATGTGTCGAACCTAATGCATACAGCTATAAATTACTGTAAGGTATTTTTCATAGAACAGGACTCGTGATTGGCTCAAAATTGAGTGGCAAGACCAGTCATGCATGAAGCTCAAAGTCGTCGCTAAAAATAAAGACAACAAAATACCAGTATGTCTTCGATTTATAAGAAACGGAACTGTATAAGCGAGTTCCTTTAACGCAAATTCAGTTTTTGCCTTTCCTGCATGATAATAGCCCAGCTTATGAGATTTCCCTTTAACAAGTCGAATTACCCAAGAGAAAACCTGTCTAATTGCAAACCCTGAACCTTGAGTTTGAATTTGCTTCCCTAAATATTGCTATAACAGCGAAATTTTTGTCAGCTTTTCTGTTTGGACAGAGTTCTTGAATTCAGAACACATATTTTCTCGTCGAAAATTGTTACCACTGGCTTCCCGAATTAAGTGCGATGCAAGTACGCTGTCTGAACCAGCGGTTGCTCCGAAGTCACTCTAAAGTCGTACTTTATCAAGTTTGGCTCGGCACATGAGTAGAGTGGCGTTTGGACCGGGCCTTAGTCTAGTTTTGGTCAGGTTTTTACTTTAATTGCATTAATAATTATTTCCTCTGTTTGGGTGATGGCATAATTTGCCACTTCTTGGCATTGATTTGGTCATAACAATATGAGCTTAATCAATAGCTGTTATTACAGTTGAGCCCACGTTTCAGCGATATTACTTTCAGTGCGCGCGAAAGCAAGGCTTTCGGGTCAACTGAAAACACCTCAACAAAGAATCGTCCGTTCTTTTGACCTGTGGACTGTTCTCTTCGTTTGTGTTTGTGGATCTGGTCGTTCATCTAGCCATATTCTGTCGTGAAAAGCATGGTAAGGCACTGCATTGCTTATGGATGTGTTAACAGAAGTAACAAGCCCGAATGTTCAAAACTGTCGTGGCATTCTTTACCTGTAAACAATGCTAAGCTTCTTCGAACTTGGTTGCTTAAAATGAAGAGAAAAGACCCTCCTGTGTCGAAAAATTCTTACCTCTGCAGTGAGCACTTTTCTGAAGATTGTTTTATGTGGTGTGTGGGAGGAAAAAGGTATCTGAAAAGTGGATCTGTTCCTAAAAGATTCAGTTTTTCATCGGAGGAAAAGTCAAGGCGGAAAGCTCCTGTTTATCGCTCCGCTGCACATGAGACAACAAAGCACCAAGTCAAAGATGAAGTTATACTGAACTCTCAGTCTAACCCTGTCAATAATTTAGTTGAATTAGAATCTGTTAATATGCCATGTCAAGAATGTGTATTTCCTAGTGTCACTGCTGATAAAGCTGAGGTGGTTAAAAGCAAAGAAGAACTTTCAATGGAGCAGCTTAAAGAAAAGGAAGAAGAAGTGAAGCGCTTAAATGAATGTTTAGAGGTTCAGAGGAAGGAACTCCAAGAAGAACTTATTGAAAAATGAAACAACTTGAACTAGGACGAGAGCTTAGGAAAGAGTTGGAAAGCATGTTCCAACAAAGTCTCTTTAACATTGATAACATTAAGAGTAATTCAAAGTTGTTGAGATTCTATACTGGGTTTCCAAACTATGGAGTTTTCAGCATAGCTCTTAGCTTTTTAGGTAGGGATGCAGCCTCTAAACTTGTGTACAGCAACACTGAACAAAATGATGCTCAAAAAAGAGAGAAGGCAGGCCCAAAAAGGACCTTGTCAGTGGAGGAGGAATTTTTCCTTGTATTATATCGCCACAAAGTTGGTCTACTTGAGGAGGATTTAGCTCCAAGTAACTAATATTGTCACTTGGACAAAGCTTATGTACTACAGATTCAAAGAATTAGATATTTTCCCTGACAGACAAATAATTGAGTTACACAAGCCTGCATGCTTCAAAAACAAGTACAAGGGAACAACAGTAATCATTGATGCAGCTGAAATGTACATAGAAAAACCTAGTAACCCAGAAGCACAGCAGCTCACATTTTCAACTTACAAGAACACTAATACCCTCAAGGCATTGGTCGGTATTACTCCAAGTGGCAGTGTTTGTTTTTATTTCAGATCTCTATGGTGGCTGTATTTCTGATAAGGAAATAACCAGTAAATCTGGTTTTATTGACAAATTACAGCGAGGAGATGAGGTCATGGTAGATCGGGGGTTCAATATTCAAGAAATGTTAGCCTTGAAAGGTGTCAAGGTGAATGTTCCTTCATGAATCAGTCAGGACAGTTTACTAAACAGGAAATTCTGGCAACCCGAAGGATTGCAACCCTCAGAATTCCTGTCGAATGTGCAATTGAATGTGTAAAGAACTACCATATTTTAGACTTCATTCCAACAACTCTATGCAAGAGTGGCCTTATTGACATGATTTTCTTTGTGTGTGCAATGTTCACTAATTTTTTGCCACCTCTTGTAAAGTAAAAGTCTGCCTTTAGATAGTTTTTCCTCTATTATATCTAGTGCCCTAGGGTTTGGTTCAGGCCTCTAGGCCCTTGGTGAGGTATCTTATTAGAAGAGGACTTTGTAGAGTTAAGAAGCTTACAAGCACAGTTGCATTGCATGTTTCATAAATAGATTGTTGCAATTAGCATATTTACTTAAAAAAGTACCTTCCTTGATTAAGATGTGACAAATGAACTCTGCCTTCAAATATGTAATAGTAAAATACAGAATAACTGCGTTGAACACATGGGACAAGGCTACATGCTTCATGTCATTGTTTTCAGTCACACGAGATCCTCTTTTTGTTAGCATTGACCTAAGCTACCAGTTCCAGTAGGGAAGGGGTGGGGTGAAAGGGGTGTGCCCTCAAGTCTTGTGTTGGCAGATTTTCAGCTTATTTACACATCACCATGATCAATGGACAACTACATGTATTTTTCTCTTCTTCATTTCAGTTATATCAAATAATAACAAAACACGTCTTTACTCTTTTCCTAACATAACAGGTTTACATTGCATTTTTGCATTTTTTTTCAGTTTAAGTATTACTGTATTACTGTATACAATAACAACTCTCAGTGGAGTACAATCTTGAAAAAGCTGCATCTCTGGGATGTTACAAAACTAGATCCTGACTGCAGCAGGCATAGGTGATCTCACCAGCTTGCTCTCTGGAATTGATCATGGTAACATTGAGCTTGTACTTTATATGGATCACGTCTCCATTTTCAGTAGTGACAACTTCGATATTTTGTACATGACCATGTCTGAATAATCCAAATGCCTTACTATTTAAATTTAAATTCTTATAGTCTTTATTGCCTTCATTATCTCCTGATTTTCTCTTAATAAAGTGATTCATCATGTTCTCAATTGTGGACAGTGGAAATTCAGCCCTCTGGATGGAACATCAGTTTGCAGCCTGTGGGAACTCGTGTAGAGTGTTCGGAGAACTCGTGCTCGACGAGGAAACAACTTTATTTTTCGCATCAGATGCAAAGTGTTTCCAACTTTCAGTGAAATTGTTTTCCCATCCATTTTTTATGTAAGTCACAACTCTACAAAAAAGAAAACGTTATATACGTTTGAGAGGGCAAAAAACTGTTATTCTTGCACGAAAGTAGGGCAGGAAGAACGATCTTACATCCCACTGCTCACCTGTGCATTAGTTCACGTTTGTAGGCGAAGCGAAGGGCAGTAACAACACTGGCAGGTGAAACACACACCCCGGAAACAAAAGTAACTGTCAGCGACATCTTCAAGAGTTGTTTTCGTTGTCGCATGAGGTTTGCCATCTTTTGCTGTTTCTGCATGGTATGAAAGCCATGATCTCAGCCTAAGCTTTGTCAAATGACGAGGACAGTTTCCGCTGAGTAGTTGTAGCCTCTCTTGTGAGAAAAATGCAAAATCCAGAGAGGAACCCATAATTATTATTATTTTTCTCGAAGTTTTCTCATAAGGCGCTTGTATTCTCTTGGAATGTTGACCCGAAAGCCTTGCTTTCGTGCACTCTGCAGCTAATACCGCTATACCATGGACTCAACTGTAATAACAGCTATTACCTTTAACGTTTGGAGAGCAGAAAAGAATTCTTTACTCTGTTATGATCCTAAAATTTTAATTCTACCTTTTTAAAAAGATTTTGTAAATACCACTTAGTTTAATAACAGTGCTAGTTTAATTGTCCACTGTTCGGTACATGATTATTAGGACAGTGTTTCTGCACTGTAACTGCTTACTTTCTTATCCTCTTCACCTCTCTCCTTGATATTGTATTAACACAAATTTCTTTCACAAAGGGCCGGGCCGCACCGCACTAGAGCGAATTCAAATATTTCCAATTTTTGGGGAGGAAAAAAAATTGGGAAAAAGTTCCAAATTTTGGCAGTGCTCACATTAGACCAACATGTTGGAACCAAAATGTTCCTGATTGAAATATACGTCATAAGATGTATATTTCTCAATTAACTCTTCCCAGATTTTTCTTTACGCTGCATGTTCTTGACTCTCCCCTCTTCAGCAACTCGTGATTTTCGGCCCATTAATGGGACGTGCAGTTTTGCTGGGCTTGCGCATTTGTGTTGTTGCTTGCACCACTTGCAATCGAAGAAGATTGTCTAGCTGAAGCCATCTCTTCAAATTGCTGCCAGTAACTGTATCCAGGGTGCAAGTCACAAGAATTTGAATAAACACACCGCTCATATTCCTCGTTTGCATTGAAATAACTGTAAAAAGCGTCAGATGGACCAGGTAAAAAGAGATCTTGCCCTGCCATCGCACACGCCAAACTGGACTACATGAAGCTGTCAAAGTTATTTTCTCGCCATAATTTTATCCGGACATGTTTTAAAAAATATGACAGTTTAATGGTTAAAAAACAAAACTGTTTGCTTTGCCAAAACTTGGAAACCTCCGAGGCAGCACTTCGGCTTCTTTGAAGATTGGCGAAATTTTGGCAGTCCGCAAAAATTTGGCAAGTTTTTGAAACTGAGGGTCGCACTCATTTTATGCTACTTGTTTACAGATTTAGTACTTGTACAAACAAAATTGGCTCTGGTGCAACGCGGGCCTAAGTAGACACACCATAATGTATCCGCAAGCCATTTCCTGACTATTCCTTCTCTCAATCATGGCTTGAAAAAAATTGATTCCCAGCTTGCCCTTTGGACAATTAGCTCTCAAATTTTGCTTCCCCTGGGCAAAGTCTTAGTTTATTATTTTTTTAATTTAGTTGGCAGATGACTTGCCCTTTTCCATCAGGCAAGTGAGAATGAAAAGTTACTTGTCCAACAGGAAAATCTACTTGTCCCAGATGACCAGACAGTCCTTTTTTCGAACCATGTCAATTTTTTTGTTTTTCTCCTTTTGTTTTAACCAGCTACTCAAAGGCTGGCCAATCCTGCTGGAATTGAAAGAGCACCAGAAGACCTTGACAGCGTGATAAGAAATCAAGTTGGCCGACAAGTGGATAAAGTGTTTGTATGTCATGAAGGAATGTCAACATCCAGTTGCCTTAAACTTACAGATATTTTTTGTAGTTTCAATAATTTTATTTCAGAAATAGAAAACATGTTCTGTGTTTCTATCAAGTTTTAGGTTAAATCTACTAGTGTTCTATCATGAATGCCATTCTCTGATTGGCTGCGCTATTCACTATCTAATCTGTTTTTTATTAAATTAAATGTAATTTAAACTCCATGAAGTTTATTTGTATCACACAAATGATTTTCTCTATCCATTCACCTCATACATTGTAGTTTGGTGCTATCAAAGACCTTCAAGGACACCTGATATCAAAGGCCAGTGAGGTTGACCAACTCAGAGTCGATCTTGAAAACATGGAAGTAAGTTAATTTTGACTAAAGGGTTGACAATGACCAGGCCAAGCAGTACACATGGTCTGGAAAAATGTAATACAATAGTCAACACAATACAATACAAGACCTTCTATCAGTGGGAACTGTAGGACTTCCTTGCATTAAATGTATATTCATCAACAATTTTAGCTATTTGCAGGTGCTTCTGAAATTGGATAATTACTACATACATGTATATATACATGCCCAACATGGTTGCAATGGAAGTCATGAAAGACTGTCATTGGGCCATATTTTGAGTCACCTGTTACCTTGATCTTAAGCTTCACAGGGCTAAAAAAAACCCTTGAATTCCAGCTTGCCCTTGGGACAAGTAGCACTCAAAATTTACTAACCCTGGGCAAATCTTAGTTTGCGCTTTTAATGATTTTGTTTGCAGATGACTTGCCTGGACCCTTACCCATGGTGCAAGTGAGAATGAAAAGTTACTTGCCCAGGAAAATCTACTTGTCTTGGACAACGGGAGGGCACTTTTTTTCGAGCCCTACCTCACTAGTGACAAACTTGTTGTTCTGTTGGTGAATTTTACCAACAACAGGCAACAAGTTCACCTGTAATGACAGGGACCCATCTACATTTTGTAGCATACTCAGCTATAACAGTGTAATGGGTGACAGCCCTTAATGACAGCCCAGTAGCTCATGTGAGAAAACCCTGGACTTCAAGAGTATGCAAGTTAGTTCTCAGTATGTTCTGTGATATATAACACTACTGAAAACACTGATGTTATTCTCATGTTAACAGCACAAGGAGAAAGATCTGTTTTCTGGCATTTCACAACAAACTGATTTCCCTTCCAGGACTAAACCCTCTGGTAACTAGTAAGTTCATACAGTCATTAGATACTTTACAGCGTGTGCTGTTAATAATTAGCAAAATGTATATTGAGTACAAATTATTAGCAGCTATATTGAGACATGTTGTCGCACAAAAGTATGAAAGCATAAAAGCATGCATGGCCATTATAACAGTAGATCTAGGAACCTCTGCTACGGGTAGTAGTGGTTTTTATTTCATCATTAAGTTTGCAGTTTCTGTGTTTCAGCTTGATAGGTGAAGATAGCATTAGTACATGCTTTCATCTTTCCTTTCCTTTCAGCTGAAGCACTGTGAACTCAACTCTGATCTAACAACAGTGAACCAACACTACCCATAATGCATTGTACCTTTCAGCATAATTTCATACCTCGTAAGCATGTATGTCTTGTTGTTTCCTTTTTTCAGGACAGCTTTGGTCAGGAAAGCTGTACATGTATATGGGCAATTCCACATGAGTGATGTCAGAATCCAGACTTTGAAAAGCAGTTGCACATGAAATTATACCCTGTTCTACATTATGGACAAGTTAAAGTACACAGAAAAGTAAATTTCAGCTCCCTTGTGACATGTTATCAGGGGGGGGGGGGGGGTCCCAAAGCAAGTATTTGTTTTTTACAGCAAACAACAGGCAAGAACTAAATTTTTTAACTTGCTGTATCAAACTTGGAAAATATAAGGGACACTTGTATCAGAAAAAGTCCCTCACTGGAGTTAATACATGAGTGATATAAAATTCACCCTGAACTTTTTTAAAAAGTAGATGTACATAAAAAAAATAAGTTTTGTCACCGACATAATGTCCGCAATGCTTTAACAATCTTTTTTCTTTTCCAAAATAACAACCAGAAAGATTTTAAAACCATTCTTGTCGCACAGCTAGATATCCAATAGAAACACTTTGGTAAAAAGAAATTTCTGATAAACAACAACATTTTTAAAATAATGGCAGCAAAACATTGTTCTGGATGTTACATCGTGGACGTTACACTACTTGAAGTTAAGTAAAAACATTTTGAAATGGTTCTTAAAAGCTATTCCATTACACCACAAGACCATATGTCCTTCTAGATTTGCTCTAGTTTGCCTAACAAACATTTTGACAAAGACAGCAGCTTTCAAGTGGGTTGTTAACTATTCTGAAATTTCAACAATAGAGGAGGTTCTGCCATTCTGATGAACATAGTCATTTTTAACAATTTTTATACCCTTTTATGTATCCTATTACTTTCAAGAGTTTTTTTCCACAGAAATGTTTGAAAAGAGGACCCTTTTGTTTCCTTTGTCTAGGCCAATAATAAATAGTTGTGCCAACTCTGTAAAGAAACCTTGAATTGAACAAAACTGCCATTTTTTTCTATTCTCTGACAAAATAAGTTATTATTCTGGTGACCAATGTAAGTTTCCAGGCCCAGAATGCCAAAAGCAGGCTCAAATGCAGGTTATACTTGATGTAAAAAGCATGTTGTGTCCCCCAAACTGTGCTGTGATATTTCAGGGTTTTTACATGAAGGGCCAACCAGTTTCATTCAAAATGACATAAAATATTTGCCTATCTTGCCTTACATGACTGAGAACTATACAGAAAAGCTCATTTGTTTTCTATACTTGGCAATGATTCACACAGTGTAACGTCCATGACATTTAAGTTCAAATACCCTTGCAAAATTGTGAATGTCAGTTCAAATTAAATCAGCCTTGTTGGGTCACACAACCACTAAACTGCATATATTTTGAACAGTTCATTCAAAACCCCCTGATACTTCACAGGAAAATTGTGGTTGTTTTTTTTATGTAACGTCCGTAACAGTGTTTTTTCGCTCTATATCTCTCATTAACAATTAGAACTGTAGCCCTTGCGGGCTACGGGTCAATAGCCCATGAGGCGAAGCCGAATGGGCTATTGACCCATGGCCCTTGAGGGCGAAGGGTCTAATTGTTTTAGTATCACCCAACTACTCAGACAGAAAAGGCAACAATAATGTTATTTAGCAAATGCAAGTTGAAGAAATATTTATTTGGGAATGAAACGAAAGAAAGTGTCACGCTCGATCGCGCCAGTTTCGCTACTCGAGGACTATTACTAATAGTCCTCTAGTAGCGTAGCCAATTAAAATGCAGGATTTGCGTTAGTCCACTCGTTGGGTGATACTAATAGAAATTAGTCAACTGGAAAAATTGTGCAGCCCAATTGACATGTCAGTAGGCACAAACATGTTCATAAATGGAAAACTGGACAACTCCTTTTTATACTCTGTCTGTGCTAAATTAAAGTTTCAAAATTGAGTCTGAATGTAATCTCCGTGATAGTGGAATTGCCCATATGTACATGTACAGTCCACTCTCATTAGTAGGGACACCTGCTAGGCTGTCAATTGGTGTCCATAGTAGTGAGAGTCCGCAAGAGCAGGGTGCAATAAAAATGACAATATTCATTTATAAAGTGTCACTGATACATGTACTGCTATACTCTTAATTCCAGTTGCGTATAATGTGTAGTAAATATTTACTCCAGTTCATAATATGGGTCAAAATAGTGTACAAACTAGTAATAATTATTACTACAAGACTGCAGAATAATTATGTCATTCAAGTTGTTCATTGTAACAAGAGAAAAACAAAAAACAAGTGTCCAAAATTCTGCAATAGTGGGAGACTGTATTAGGGGGAGTCATTTCTGTACATTTTACTGTAGCGTCAACTGGGGATGTAGCTTCTGTTCATAATAGTGGGTGTCCATATTAGCAGGGTGATCACAAGGCGAGAGTTGAGCTGTAAGTACAAAAAAAGTGAATGAACCCCTTGAACTGAACTGTGCCATACTTGAGAACACTCTTTGATACTTGTCTGGCACCCTCAGGAGCTCTTAACCTCCCTGCTCCTCGAAAGGGCTATGTTGTACACACAGTATACTGTCTGCTGTCTAATCCACTAAAGGAAATTAAGTGACACAGTGATGACTCTGTAATTTCTCACCTCAGTCCCAGTATTAGCTCCACTTATGGTGGTGGACCTCTTCGAACTGGAGGTTTGGGTACCAGGACTGTTGGGTACCCGGTTTCAGGATTTGGAAACATTGGAACAGAGTTTGGTCTTCGAGAATCCAATGCTCAGATGGAGGATTTGAAAAGAAAGTTAAAAATGGTAATTATGTCAGTGGGATTCTTATTTTTGAAAGGCATGATATCTCAAACTCTAAATTTAGCAATTTCCACATGTATCTCCTTACAGACCACAGAGCTTTGCGCAAAGCAAGATGCATATTACAGAGAGGTGGTCAGTGAGTTAGAAAATCGCTTGAAAGAAACTGTGGCAGGAAGGGATCACGTTCTTGCCCTCAGGTAAAAAAATGTTCATTGTAAAAAGAAAATGTTAAATTATATTACATTACATGTGAGTTTGTCTTCAAACCTTTGTGGCCAAAACTGAAAAAGATGCGAGGAATTTGAAGCTCAATGAAGTGATGATTTCACCAAATGTGAAATTCCTTTATTGTGCTATTATTTTTGAAATGTAATTGATTTAAAAAAAATGATTTAATCAGATCACATTATGTTTGTAAATGAGAAGTCATTGCCATCTGAGATACATAACAGACATGCAATTTTCGTGACTTAGCCGGCATGACAGCCATTCTTCCTCTGGAATAAATTGTATAATGTACGCAAAAACCAACGCAGCTGCGAAAATGTCTGCTGAGGCATGACACGACTTTCAAGCCCGGCCTTTATGATAAAGGCCGGGCTTGAAAGATCGAAAGGAATCTACATATAATTCAGTAAATTGGTCTTTTGTTAAAAGTAATACATTTAACCTCCTTTGTTGCTTTTATGAAATGTATCTATTGTTCAGAGAAAACGAAGCCGCGGGTCAATTACAGTTAATTCATCAACTGGAAGCTGGACTGAGAAAACAACAACAGATCATAGATGCAAAGGACAAGGTGTGTTCAGCAGTGGTAAACTTTATTGCTCAATGAAAATTGACAGTCTCGTTTCTTCTGAGACCTGCATTTTGTTATGAGGCGGGTTTTTACAAGTCCTGTTAAGAAACATCAGTCATGTACGTGTAGGTGCGTTTTTAGTGACTGTTTCGTCGTTGGGGACTTGATTCATAGAGTACGAGTGTGCCACTCATTCTTCGCAAGATCAGTTAAAAGTGATTTTCACGTGCGTTCACATGCTGGCTCACTCGAATAGCCTGGGAGGAGGCTCACGTTGGAGTACAAGCGCGCGCGGCGTAGCCCTTAGCGCGAAGCCGCGAGACGCCTCTTCACCAGACTCCTTCCCGCCGGATCGCTTTGCTCTTCGCCGCTCACGTGCGTGACTCAAAGGTGAGCCGAACGCTGAAATGCTATACACTGTACATAACCTTCAATAAAATGAACTTTTTCTTGCTTTATTTCAGGACTTAAATTCCATGGAATCCAGTGTGAGCGAACTCGAAAAAGACTTAGCTGGTCACAAGTCTTTCTTTGACAAAATAAAGCGCATATCACTCGAGGAGGAAAAGAGAAGATTTCGTTCAGGCTTAGTAACTAGTGCACTGGAGAGCAATGTTTCTGTGACTCAGATCGGTGACGCGCTTATTGAAATCCTCCAAAAGTGTCTTTTCGAGGATGATAACGAGAAGGAGACACTACAGTCAAAGCTGGATGGGGTAAAGAGCTGGTTGCGTAATGTTTTGTAACTTACAGTGATTGTATACACCTAGATATTACATGGTATGTATGTGTTCATCAAGGAAGCTAACATGAACAAAGAACCTGAACAATAGGCATTTCCGAGTTTGGTTGTGCCTCTGTTTTAAAACTAGTGCTCGTGCAAAACCTGTCACACGGAAATGAGTTTGATTTGCCTGGAAATGAACCTTTAGGGGTAAGAATAGTTTCGCACGAAGACTCGTTTTGACACGGAGACAAAAGGCTACTCGCTTTCAAATAATAAGGACCTCCTTTCATAGTTTAGATTTGCCCATGACAGCTTAAAAGACTTCCATATCAGTCTGAAACAATCTTTCAATTTGGCATTTTACCTTCAATATTTTGTGCTTGTGGCAGGTTGAGGCAGGGCTCAAGAGCAGTAGAGAACAAACGGATAAGAAACAAGACGAAATGCAGAGAGAATTCAAGGCGAAGTAAGAGAATGTTCCATTCATTTGATCTGAAACGGATAAGACAAGTGAAAATAATTGAGGGGTGGACCTAGAGGGTGCTAAAAAAGACAAAAAGAAAACAGGAGGAAGGAGTTAAAAAACGAAAGAAAATTGTCGGGTAGGCTATATAGTATTCAGATACCAAATTTATTGGTTTATGATCTGAACCCAGGAGTAACAATAGGGTAAGGTACATTTATATTTAGTTCTGAATAGAATTAACAGTTCCTTTCAGAACTTTTATCACCGGGGCAATCACTCTTTACGGACATTTTTTTCATAAAGGTGATCCGAGTGTAATTTAATGTGGAATTGAATTTTAAGTTAAGACATATACCTTCTCATTGATTTTTCTACTACTAACTTTAGGATCTCAAAGTTGGAGAAGGAGCATGGCCAAGCGTTAGAATCTTCAGCTAACAAGATAACGCTTGTTAAAAAAGAGCTGGAGACTTTACAACAAGAAACAGACAAACTCAGGTCCGTGGCGTTTCTGTTGACTCACACATTGTTATTCGCTTAGTGCTTATAACTAAATTAATATATATATTTTTTTTACATTAAAATTCACCTTGCCTAGGTGTAGACTATATTGTACATACAGACACGATTATTCACTGCAGAAATTAAAGTGCTTTCGTTATCGTGTCCCACAATGTTAACCAACCGCTATTTTCCGCGACTACGCGCCGGTGGGAAATACTTCATGCCCTGTCGACCTTTCCTTCTTTCATTTTTGCTATCATTTCTAATGTGTTATTACTCAGAGAACAACACCAAACAGAAGTGTCCGCTATGGAAGACAAAGTGAAATGGCTTGAGCTAGAGCTTGAAAAGTCCAAAAAATCAAGCAACGAAAGCACGGAGCAATTTCAAACTAAGGTGGGTACCCTTTTATCTTGTTTCTCAGCGGTTTCAGTCACATGAAAACAGATAACTGGCATATTTGTATACTTGTCTGTTGCTGGATCATTCAGACGCTTTCAATCCAGCATGATACTATATTTTAACTTTAATCCTTGCCAGAATTATAGTGGTTCTTTTATTTTTCGTTTAGTCCAAAGAACTGGAACTTTCTGTTCGTGAATTGACAGCCGAACTTCAAGTCGTAAAAGACGAGAAACAAAACTTACTCGCTCGAGTTTCACAGGAACAAGCAAACGTTATTGCGCTGAACGACAAACTCATTGCACTGGAAAAACTTCGACAAGTAGCAGAGAAAAAGAACGAAGAACTAAGCAAAGAGTTGACTATTCTTCAGGAAAAGTGCAGCGAAGAAGCGAACAATTTAAGAGCCAGTGTCGCAGAGAAGGAAATGTTAGTGACAGACATACGCGAAGAGAGTGCGCGACTGAGGGAAATTGAAGTGGAAAAGGCGCTTAATCAGGAAAGAGAGAGAGCAAACGCTCGGCTCGATGGCATTTTAAACGAGCTTACTAAGTCAAATCAAAATATTTCAACCTTGACAGCGGATTTAGAAAATAAAAGACTCGAATTAGCCAAAGAACAAGAGGAAAACGTCAAACTGAAGAACGATTTAGAACTGAGAACTAAAGAAATGAATGTTGTAAGAGAAGAGAAAATTCGTTTAGCTGAGGAACTTGAGAAAACACGCAGCGGTGTTTCCAATTTGCACAGGCAAGTCGAAGAATTAACAAATTCCTTAGAATTAAAATCAAAAGGCTTGCTAGAGGCTGAAAATTGTGTTGAAAAACTTCAGACTCAACTCAATGAAAGGGAGAGGACAATAGCGAACTTTCAAGCGCAGGAGACTAATCTGGCAGAAATTCTGGAGAGGAATAGCCAAACGGGTGATTCGCTTCAACGGGAGAGAGAACAGTTAATACGAACGTTGGAAGAAAGAATCGGCGAGGTGGAGGAAATGAAAAGTCATCGCGAAATATTGGCCAAGAAATTGAGAGCCAAGGATAAGCGAGTCAAGGAGTTGGAAGAAGAGAAAAACTCCGTGTCAAACAGTTTACAAATCAAACAAGAAGAATTAGACGCCATGATGGAGGAACGAAGTAACATCATGGCGGAGCTAAAGCTGCGGCAAATTGAGGTGACGAAGTTGAAGGACGAGAATGGCTCGTTGAGTTCTCTGGTTGAAGGAAAACACGGAGAACGCGAGAAAGAGATCACTAAATTGCTCTCTCGACTAAAAGGTATATAATCAGTAATACTTTCTCAAATACCCTTGCCGTCACCAGCATTATGGTACCTACAGGCAGCCAGAGATAAAATACATCATTCTTAAACAAACTCAATATTCTCGAGTCATAATCCTAGTCTCTTTACATTTGACTGGTAGGAGCTTTAGATATTTTATTTCGTATACTTGTCATTGAGTAAAAATCAAAAGAGAGAGTAACAAGGGGAAGTTGTCCTTTTCTCTGCTTGCTCTATCGCTTCCTTCCCCAGGATCTGTAAAAGAAAAGTAAGAACTATTCGCGGTCTTCCGTTTTTGCTTCCTGGTTTATCTCCTGTGATATCTTTTTTCGATGTTGTTGTTGTTTGCACATTTACTTTCATTGGCATTTCCTGGATTTGGAGAAAATTCTGTATGTCAACATTTCACTGCCTTTCTGCAAATGTATTTCTCCTTTGGTTTACAAGGTTCGGAACAAGATTTAGCTTTGACGCGAAAATTACTGAAGACAAAGGGCGACATGAGTGGCAAAGGTATGTCATCTGCATAAGTCGCAGCTTAATATTACTGGGCGCTCTCACTTTGGGCTTCATGTAGAACAACTCATTATCATTATAGTATTGTTTGCTATAGCCAACTTTGCAGCAATATCGGCACTTTTTAGACTATGACATTTGCCTAAAGCTAAAGACTCTTATAATATTGTACTTACATTGCAGCTGTTCGAGTGGCTGGAGCCATGCAACAGGAAGTGACCGCGAAGCGTGGAGAATTGGACGCCCTACAAAACAAGTAAGTTGCCATTGATGTAATCATATTATCAGCCAGACTTACGAGTGTTATTTTACATGTACGTTATTCTGTCACACGCTTGATTGCTTGCAAAAAATGTCGTGTTATTATCTTTTTTAAAGAATCCATTGGTTGACAGAAAGCCTAAATACAGCTTCCAAGGTAGGAAACAATTTTATTGAAGACTGGTAGCGGTGGATGCCATAAATGATATGCTCTCCCGTTGGGCGATAACTCAACTTTTAGTTCTCTCACTGGTTTCTCTGTTGCTTTAGGACGCACGCTATTACGAGAGGAGAAGCAGCGAATTGTCGGGAACGGTTAAACAACTGACGGTTGAGCGAGACCAGCTGGAGTTCGAGCTGCGAACGATCCGAGAACAGAATGATGAATACAAAAAGCAGATTAACCACATGGAGCAAGCGCTTGAAAAGGTGCGATAATAAACGAATGAATGGCTATGGACACCCATGTTCGTAATTTATAATTACTTCTGAATTCCTGTAGATGGACGCCTTCCATAAATAGACAATTAGTGATGTTCCCTGCCAAAAAGTCTGCAGACGAGCCAAGCGGCACATCAGGCCGGCACTTAACTGCGGCTTCAGTAGCATGAAGCGACTAGGAGTATTTTTTCTCTCCCCACCCCTGGATGGGACGCTAGTCCATCTCAGGGCTATCCCCAGCATTTAATTCGCCAGGACCGATTTGTGCACGTCAGAATAGAGTGTCTTCCTAAAGAACACAACACAACAAAATATCCCCTGCCAGAGCTCGAACCCAGAGCGCTCAATCCGGAGTGGAGCGTGCTAACCATGAGGCCAACGCCCCTCCCACGGTCCCAGCTACATAGAAGAATAGATACAGCGAAACTTGTATTAAGCGGACCCCACATTAAGCGAACACCCTCTATTAAGTGGACACCAGCTTGAGTCCCAAACTTTTCTTCCTACATTCACCGTGAAATAAACCTGCATTTAGCGGACACCAATATCAAGCCATTTCGTTGCACAAAACCTGCAATAAGCGGACACTTCAAGAGCTTCTACTTCTGAAAGCTCAGCTCAGACTCCTTTAACATGGTTCAGCGATATTTTTTAAGCTAAATGGATTATTCCAGATTGATTCATTGACTGACTGGACATTGTGCTATGAGAAGTCTTTGATCTTACACTGTGTTACACTGAGTTACAAAAGGATTAATAATTAATTATTATTGCACAATATATTAGAACCTGCTTAGAGGGGACAGCCTGTATTAAGCGGACACTAGTGAGGGTCCCAAGGGTGTCCGTTTAATACAGGTTTGATTGTATATTTAACCTGCCGTAAGCGAACACATTCTAGAACTAAGGGAGTTCAGTTACGACAAGTTCCACTGCCTTCTACCTTTCAAACAGATGGATAATGAGTAATGGATAGCAACATCGCTCATTCAATTGCACATCATAGGGTTGTGAAATGGTCAGGGGAAAAAAATTTCTTCAAGGACAGGGAAAAGTCAGGGAATTGACATTTTGAAGAAGTCAAGTAAAACTCTATATTTCCAAAGTCGTTTGGAAATATAGACTTCTTTATATAATATACGTCTTTCTTTTCGAAGGCTGCTCTCAAACACGCCGACTCGCAAGGTGTGATCGAGAAGATGGAACAAGAGATGGCCAGGCTAAAACTGAAGCACTCGCTCGAAGTTAAGGTACGCCACGAAGTCCGAATCGGACCGAAGCAATTTCATCAGTATTCTAGTAGAATTCTACAGTACCTGTAATTTTAGCCAGTGTAAGCTGGATTCAGATTTCACGTTACCTAGCGTTGCATGCGGGATAAATGGCAATCTCGTTCCCAGAGCTCGCGCGTTTTCGGTCAGCGGAGACCGAACGTACGACGCTCTGTGCTAATAAAAAGCCAAAACCAGAAAATCCTGGTTCCGGTTGATTTTCAACCGATTTTCGTTCAAGTCAAATAACGGCTTCTAAAGACGCGTACTGAGATTAACCGCTGTGTCTAATGATGGCTCATCTTCCAATTTCTCCCAGGGGTCTCAATTTGTTGGTCCTAACTAAAAAGAACGCGGCCTTGGGAACGAGATTGGTAAAATGGGATCTGGGAGCTTTTATATCGAAACACACTTTACAACATGTAATTGAAATCATTGATTGGTTTGTTATTCAAGGAACTTGAGCGGACTTCAAAGGCTCCTCTTTCACTCAGGCCAGAAGCTGCATCGCTGGTTGAGCTTTTGACAAAACTGAACACTGGATTTAGGTATGGATCTTGCACGTATTTGTTCTGTGACCAGGAAGTGAAGTCTAGTTTTAATTCATTGCCGACTGCAAGAGCCAAACGTTGTTTGGATCATCGCACAACAGTTCTCGTCACGCAATACTCTGAAAGATGCAGACTACTGGAGGGTGCCAGAAAATAATTAAAACAATATTATTAATAATACGTATTGTTATTCAGGGTGTGATCGTCACGTGAATTTCCCGTGGGCAACGTTTCCACCGTTAGAACAATCTGGAGAAAAAAATGCGATTTCCCGGTAACTTCTGTTCTTGTTCTATCTTGTGTTATTTACTTGTTACCTCTAGATGGCCTCCGCTGGCGACTCAAGCGAATTTCAGCAATGTTATGTTCCCTCAAAAGAGCGTTTTGCCACGGTCGGTTCTACCTCTTCCCCAAGGCTCACAGCCCGAAGTGGCGGAGTTGGAGACTGGGCAGCTAACACAAGGTGGACAGTCCAGGGAGGTAAGGATTCTGTTGCTGTGTTAGTTTCTCTCGTGGCTATTGGCGGGACTATGCGTTTAGTGAATAAAGATTTGTAGTAAATCGTTTTTGTGCCCGTAAATTCTTATCTGCATTTTAAGTCTACAGACAAGTGAAGCTTCTTCAAGAAAGAACGACGAAGTTACAGAGGACCTGAAGAAGTTACTACATGAAGTACGAAGCCTGATCATAAGTTTTCAAGCTCATGTGTCTCAAAATGGGACCCCTGGCAAGACTCCGACTACTGCGTTTGCGTCCCACGGGCCTCCTACTGAGCGAGCACTGTTGGATGATGGCCCTGTACACCCTGAAGAACCGGAATCTAGGACAAAGGGTCGGAGAAACATCGCTTCTGAGGTCGACCCTGGAAAGGAAAATTGTGATCCAATGACTAAAGGCAAAAGACAAGGCGATGAACGGTCTGAGAGAAAGCATCGAAATACAACCCAAAACGAGCGAATCCTGCGCCCTAAACCTGTTGTTTCTAGTGACTACAAACGTGAATTTGACAGAGAAGAAGCCGCTTCGTCAACAGATTTAAATTCGAGATTAAGCACCAGTTACGAACTCGACGACGTTAGCGAGGATGTTAATGACTTTGCTCTTCCGCTGCACAGTTCATCTCCGAAGAAAGACAGTGCTGCCAGCAGCGACGCACTTAGTGAACATTCACAAATATTTCACAGGCCACCTTCACCACTGTCTTTATCGATTCAAAGCGATAACTCTGATGTCACGTCGCTTTTAGTCAACCAGTCAACGTCTACTGCAGACACTGTAATTTCACGGGAAGTCTTGAACACGGCTCATTCTTGGAATCCGACGTCAAATGCGTCCTCGGTAACCAGTAGTCAGCCGAGTTCAAGTCAAATGTCTGACACTGTGTCTTCATCAAAGAAACACTCGCGCCCAGTTGCCCAGAACGTGAAAGTCAGGAAACGAGGTAGCGATACGAATTCTGCGCGGGATTCATACGGTCACAGAAAACAAGAAGACCTGACTTCAAGGAAACTAGATGAGAGAGCTTTTGGAGCCGGTAATAGTCTGTTTGCCTACATCACTCCACCCTTCCTTACCCGTCTATTTTTTTTTTTTTTTTTTTTTTTTTTGATCTGTTTCGCTTTCTTTTATTCGCAATTCTTTTCTCCTGTTTTGTAGTTTTTGCTGACGTTTAAATTCTTGACAATGTACCTTTCGTTCCAGTATCAGGGCCCATAAAGACAAATCCATCAGCAAACGAACCAGCTTACAGACGCGCAGAGATGATCTTGCAATCTCTTGCACAAACTGGACAGCAACTCACCAAGAAAAACAGAGGTATGCATGCCTTGTACATAGGCACATTTTCATGTTCAACTCTTAAAATAAACCATGAGGTTGAGAATGGTTCTGTCCCATGCAATAATCAGATAAGGATATTGTTCTCTGTTCATGAGGTTACATGACCATGCATTTATGGGAAATTCGAAGATAACAAGCTAGGAGAAGGCATTCATTTATGGGAAAATTAGGCCATGGCGAAGAACAAGTTTTATAACAAATTGATAGAATATGCAAGACGCATAAGGGCGAGCACAAGATGTTCCTTGGTTTAAACTTGATGAATTATAAATGAGTTTCAAAAAAACCTCTTCCATAATCTAAATTTATTGAAAAAAAAAAATAAAATAAAACAATGTGCTCTTTTTGTTAGTATTCCACCAGTTAAATTCTTAATTTTTTGTGCTTGTTCTATTTTGGTTGTTGTTATTATTCGGCTTTCTTTTTTGTATCTGCTTCCATGCACCCTATGTATGATGGCATTGACATTTCATGTTTTCTTCCCTAGAAATCGAACACTTGTTGAAAGAACAAGACAGAAGGATCAAAAAGTGCCGCAAAAATGAGGACAACATACATGCATTGCTGTCATGAATACTACAACATGAACGTTGGGACTTTGGTGATGCCATAAGCCTGCGAGGAAGATCTATTGGAGTAAGGGTGGAGTGAAGGAGCTCCTACCCCCCCCCCCCCCAGCCCCTACTCGAGCTTCTACCCCTCCACTCCACCCCTCCTTCAACAGAGCTTGCTCGAATGCTATGATCCCCTCTGTTTTCAAATTTTACAATTGTTCTTCCCAAAACGAGAGGACGACATAAATTGCATGTTTTGCTGTTTTTAAAACTGCGACGTAGGTAAAAGACATGGAACTTGTTACTCGGTTTTGACTGTTCGTTGCATATTTATTTAACAATTATAAAATTTCCACAGAGAAGAGTGAATAAAACCCTGAATGCCGTTATTATAAAAAAAAATATGTATGCGGATATATTGCCATTTATACCTTCCTCCTTGTTATCCTTGATGCCTCTATCAAGGTCTTTCTTTTGCCCTATTTTCCATCAATAATTGTCTCAATCCTATGTGTCACCTGGTGGTCATATAAGGTCACTAAAATCATTTGCGGTTGAGATAATAGGACTGTCAAAAGCACACTAACGACTGACTGACACGTTTAAAATATTCCCTTAGATTTAATCGGCTGGTTCACACTCTTTACTATTTTAAACTTTCTATTTCCAGTGCGATGTAGGAATAGCTTAATATTCTCTTGATATCTAGTTTGTCTTGCAAACACCCTTCTGTAAAAGTCTCCAGTATCTGATATATACGGTGGCCTACAACTGTCACGGCAAAAAGAATAACCTCACGGCAAAAGAAATAACCTCATGGCAAAACAAGAAGACTCGCGGTAAAAGTAAAAGTCTCACGGCAAAAAGAATAACCACGGCAAAACAAAAAGACTCACGGCAAAGGAAATATCCTCACGGCAACCTCACCGTGAGTCTTTTTGTCCTTTATCTATTTGCCGTGAGTCTTTTACTTTTGCCGTGAAGCTATTTCTTTTGCCGTGAGGTTATTCTTTTCACCGTGAGGTTATATTTCTTTTTGCCGTGAGGTTACTCTTTCTGCCGTGAGTTTATTATTTTTTTTTTGCCGTGAGGTTATTCTTTTTGCCGGGAGGTTATTTCTTTTGCCGTGAGTCTTCTACTGTCGCCTTGAGGTTATTTCTTTTGCCGTGACGGTTGTGGGCCACTGTAGACATATGACACTCTTAATCTGCACACTAAGTTAATGTTCTTTCTAATAAGGCCTCAAACTACTGTATATAGGGAAGTCAATGTTCTCCGTTTTCGCTCATCTGTAAGCCATCATGCCTTGCGAGACTATTTGATCCTTGTTAGTGGAACCATGTGAATCAGCCATCTTTTATTCTATTAGATCAAAGCTTAAGTGGTAGTCCCGCTAAAACCGGTCCACTCGACTTCGGGACCTAAAATAATTTTCCTTCATTTTCTGTCAGTGAAAAGGGTTTGACATATATATAAAAAAGCAATTTATTATTTTCCAATTCCTTATTTCTTCTTTGCTACGAGCCAAAATTGAATTTTGGCCGAACTGAGGTTGCCGACCGTGATCAGAAAGGCAAAAATTCACCGATTTTGTGAAGCGTGCTACGTCGCCAAAAATGCAGCTCACGGAATTTCGTTTTCATACGAATTTTAAGGTACATTCATTACTTTGACTGACGAAATATGGAAACTTTTCGAAAAATTCTAAGCTTACTAGCGAGGCTGGAAGACACCCTACTCCGAGGCCCTTGATCACCTACTAAAATTTAGCCAAATTTGACGGGAAAAATCTCAAAAGTTGGGTCTAAATGAAGCCTAAAAAGTACATCACAGTAAACTTCATACCTTAATAAACCGTTCTATAAGTTCAAACCGGTGGGTATCTCCTTGGATTGCACGCGAGAACAGATTAAAATCTGCCAGATTCAGTGTGTTTACATAGCCATCGCTCGTGTAAAAGCTCATTTGTATAACCCTAGCACCCGGTGAAAATACATCTTCTTCCGTTCAGGTTCGTTTGTTGACCTGAGTAGTGGCACAAAGCTTCCTTTAATAATTGTGTACACTCTAGATCCAGTTTTGAGGTGAAGGTTGCGTTAAAGTTGATCAATTCTCAAGAAACCAAAACCAAACATTCAGTGATGTCCCGTCAGCCTTTTATAGAATAGAGTATGACAATAATTATCGAACAGGGATTGGTGAAGAAATTTCTTCCGAGCTCATGAATATTATTTTTTCAATCTGATTGCTCCTCCCCTTGAAACATTTCGGTAGCTCTTTCATCTCCACAAGGTTTCCTAACTCTAACCACAGAAGAAGACAAGTTTAATGTAACGACATAAACGGGAAATTATTCGAACTGATTGCTCCGCGTTCCTTGGAGCATTTGACGATGGCTTGTTGGTGGACCTGCATTGTGCTTCTTCTCAGCTTAATGCTGTCAATCAGCAAATCAGGTAATTAAAATATTTATTGTATAGCAGCGTACAGTGTACGTATCCTACAATTACTTTGGCTGAAAACTTTCTTTCAGGCAGCAACGTTAGAACCTTGTTGTCTGGTGGTTATGTCCAAATACTAGTAAGAAACGTATTTAAGATTTTTAACGTGATCAGCTCCTCTTAAGGCGTGGTTTATAAAACACTAATCTAGAGTGGTACTTCAAGTTCTAATTCTGTCGGCACAAGTATATTTTATTCAAATTTTGAAGTTTTCGTGATATTTCAATTTCCGTGTCTCTGATGTACTGGATCATGTAGGTATAATTTTGTTTACAATAAAAAACCGAAACAACACTAGCTTCCTTAGTCATGGGGAAGGATGTCAACACATAGCATTTCAGCGCAAAATATACCAGTGATCGACTAGCTATTTTTTGTTTTTGTGATTTTTTAGATATTTAAAATAGACCGCTCTGATCTTGTAATATTACTATTAAAAACAAATTTATAACAAAATCTCCTATAGAGTGGTTTTCAATTGATTCTCGAAAGTATACTGGGATCAGGCAATTACGTACTCTGTGTTTGGTTTAGGTTTTATTACCGTTAGAGACTGGTTGAGTAGTCTAATCGGTAAGTAATTGGTTTGGTTTTACGACAGTCAATTAAAAACCTCTCTATAATGTAAAAATTCAGGGGAGTACGTATGCTTTCCAAGGGTGTGGCAATTGAACGTGTAAAGTGTTTATATGTTAACCCACAGTATTCTTAGACCCAATCAATCTTAGTTATTTCACACGCTTTCGTGCTGTCAACGCAAAATCAAAGGAAAGACAAGATGGAGCTTCCAAAATACGTCTTTAGTTTTTCATGTTATTAATGTTGAAAGCGAAATTTTCAACGAATTGGCAGTAACCCCGAGCTTCCCTCCTTTTCCATGTTTCCTCCAGGCGAAGGTTTGCCCAGTTTACTCAGCAAAATCAACTTACCGAATAAAGTTCACTCTATTCAACTTCCCTTAAAAGCGAAAATTGCCGGTTGGCGGAGACAAGAGATTTGGTTCAGTAAAAAGAGGATATTACAGGGTGGCGAGAAGATATGAATTTTATGTTCCAGTGGCAAGAACAATATCTCACGAGTGAGCGCAGCGATCTCGTGAGATATTGTTCTTGCCGCGAGAATATAAAATTTATATCTTCGAGCTAACGTGTAATGTCCTTTTATTATATAGACATACTAATGACGGCGATTTTGACGATTTTCCGAAGATTTCCGACTACTTGCGAAGATTTACGAAGATTCTCCGAAACTTGTCCGAGAGTCACACGAACGTTGCCGAACAAGTCCGAAAATTTTCAAAGATAACCGAAGATTCCCGAAGACTTTCGGGGAAGACCCGAAGATGTTTCGATCATACACCAACGAATTTAATTACAATTTAAGAGACAAACTTGATATCAGTGAAATCATCGGTATCCTCACTAGTGAGGATATGGAAAATATGCCATTCGAGTCCCGGATGTGGTCGCGTATTAATTTTCCAAGCGGTTTATTTTCCAGTAAAACACTTGTGTCTTTATAATAAATCCCCGTAGTCGCATACACCCAGTAATCGGTGGAGTTTCACTTTCTCGACAACAAGAAATAGCATTACCCCAAATGCTCCCAAAACACGTCGAAAAAGTGAAACCTAAATCATAAATTTGCACTATAGCCTTAATCACTTTTCATTCGATGCGGTGGAGAAGTGAGTAGAAAACTCAGTAAACACATCAAGCCCGTTCTCTGAAGTCAGCTAGATGTTAGCGAGACTGAGACAAGTTCGAGCAACAAACCGGAATCAATATCTATGCCTGATAAAATGAAACACTCGGAAAAGAACTGATCGTTTTGAAAATCCTTGTGAAAGTACATAACTCTATGACTGCCGCGATTTTGAGACTGGGGCAAACAGCAAGAAAGACAGGGTTTGCCACAAATGCACCAACTAGAAGTTAACGTAATACAGTAAGTATGGCAAGTTTGGTTATAAATTGGCGAAATATCCGAGTTCTGACATATTCAAAACACCTGGTTAAGAATTTTCGTGTTCAGTAGACAGATATAAATGTAGTTCGTATTGTGATCGTCCGGGTGAGGTCAGTTCTGAAAAGAACTGTTGTTGGTGACTGACGCTTCGACAACCTGAGCGAAAGTCATCTTCAGACTCAAGTGAATAGTGTTTGTCAGTCGATGATGTTATAAGTCTGGTCGGTTAAACGTGATTGGTCAGTTTAGCCATGATGGTATTGGCTGAAAGACTCGTGTAAAGTTCGTCACCAGTCATTGGTCGGTTTCGATCCGCCTATTGTTAGTCAAATTAGTCGTTTTTAGGTCCGTCTATGGTCAAATTAAGTCGGTCTGTTAAAAGTCCGTTTGTCAGTTTCGTTTACGTCATGGATAAGTCGTTTGTAAGGCGCCAGTAGTTGTTGACATCTGTTAAGAGACGTTTGTTTTAGGTTAGTGTACCAGCTTTCCAGAGTTAGTCGTCGAAAATAGTTTGTACTGTAGGTTAAACAATGAGCAGAATCCCAGTCGATGTTGTGGTTTGTCAGTTGATGATGTACAGCAATGTGATTGTTGGCATCACCATTTCTCGTGGCTCGTTTGTGTTAAGTCAGTCTCGAGTTAAAATTTCTGCCAGTCTCACCAATGTAGGAAGCCTGGCAGTCGGAGCACTTGATCTTGTAAACTGTTCCGTGTCTGTTGTTAGGTTCGTCCCTGTCTTTAACGTTGGTCAGTAAGTGTCGTAACGTAGTTGTAGGTTTGTGTCCTAGAGCTTTGAGCATTCAGATACACGACATCATAACTTTCCGGCTGGTAATTGAAGGATTTTCATCCTTTCACGATAATTCGCAATGTATCAAACTCCTTTTACTGGATTATATCGCACAAAAGCGCTTGATTTCCATTAATATCAGTGGTTCACATTTCAAACAAAATGGAATTTATGGCGCACAGAGTTCTGAAAGAGTTATGAAGATAGCATCCAGCGATCACAAAACTTGAAAACAAGTAGATGTTTACGTTTCCTGTGAGAAGGTCAAGTGCGCTAAAAACGAAGGTCCTTTCGTATACCTCAACGTTTCAACAGCTATTACAAATGAGACATACAAAGATCTTCAGCTAAGCTTTAACAAGTTACCATCCTGGAAAAACTCATTGGATAAGAAACCAAACTTGTTGTGTACAGTTTGTACTTCTCACATGCGAGAAAAGCTGGAGCAAAGTTTGTTAACCTGAAGTGCCGTAACTATCCGTCCGTCCAGTGCATTAAAACTCAGTATGACGAAGCATGTAGATATTCAGGACTCCTCTTTCCACACTGAACCAGTCTACAACGAAAACAGCCGGCTCGTGCATATCTATTCAGGCCAATATCCGTGCTTCGTTAAGAGTTTTAAACTCTACGTTTAAGGAAAACGAAGCTGGCGGTGGCGGATCCCTCTTTGTCGATAGTCCTGATGGTTTTTTAGACGTCAACCTTACTAATGTTATATTCGCCAATTGTGGAGCAAAGAAGTAAGGATGTGCAGTGTTAATTAGAAAACCCTTCTGGCGTGGACATCATAATCAATGAAGTCCGCAGAAACTAAATTTGAACCTTCGAAATGTAACCACTAAGCAATGGAACGTTACATATTCCAACTGCACAGCTGTCCATGTTTTGCTAAAAAGTGGAAACGTTATAGCAGAAGAGTCCATGTTTCATAATTATAAGAAAACACGAACGACACGCGACGGTGCTTTCCATGTGTTTAACACTGGAGGTGAAAGTAATATCGCCGTTTCCAAATGCAGTTTTAAACACGCAGCTCTATCATCGAGGACAGGGCTCATTATCAAGGTATTTGCTGAGAACGGTAATACAGGGATCGTAACGATAGCAGGCAGTTTGTTAATAGACAATGCAATTGTAAAGAACAAGGAAGCGCTGTTTACAAGTCCCAAATACCGCATTAGACTGGTTAACATCACATTGATCGCGTTTCGTTGCGGATTTTGCGGGTTATCATTATCTCCTCCAAATACCTCATTTGTAGTCGATATCTCTATTAATAATTGCACTTTTATAAATAATGTGTATGATGTAAAGTTGGCAATCTATGATCCAACATTTGCCAAAGTCCTTATCAAAAACACTCTTTTTACCAGCAGTAGTAATGAAACAGTGAAAAAAAGTTGTGAAAACTATACCTCTGGTCTCCTTATTCCACCACTTAAACACAACATTTCTTCAAGGGCCGTCATCGAGCTTGATAACAATACATTCCACTCCAGACCTTCGAGTTATTTGGTTCTTTTCTTTGAAGGTCAGAAAAACGTGACAATCAGACGTACGATATTTCGTAACTGCATCAGTGCCCATCGATATAAGTGGTCTCACTGTAAAAGGAGTGGGATTTTTTACGAGGCTCCTACTGGAGCTATTTCAATTTTAACAAACCCAGACAAACCTCGGATTTTGGGTTGTATTCACGAAGATTGCCCCAAGGATATTTACCCATCATCGACATACGGCGGTCGTGTGGTATTTGAAGATAGCATCTTTGTGAAAAATGTAGGGTTGGATTCTGGAGCAGTTTACGTCAGAAACGGTTTCACGACATTTCGAAGATGCACCTTCCGCAACAACTTTGGCATTCGAACTGGACATATCTATTCCGCCTATGGAACTGGACAAGTAGATTTTAAAGATTGCTCATTCGCCACAACAAATAACGGAATGACAATTTCTAAACTCTCTACATTCAATAAACCTACTTTCCTATATTCCGATAGCGGAGGTCCTTTAAATCTTAGAAATACATCTATGATCTCGAATGACTCAGACAGAAACTCCTTTCCCATGCTCGATATATCCAGTGGAGGCTACGTCGGCATGGACGAAACATCGAAGTTGCAGTATAGCGAAGGACAACAGCTTCTATTAGAAAATGCAATACACATCGTATACAAGGACAAAAAGGGAAACTTATGTCCATTGAATGTCACAGTTCTAAAATATTCTTGCACATCCTACCCCGCTGGTTATTACAGCCTCCAAAAAGGCACATCACGAGGTTTAGTTGTAGCTGCTGCTGTTGAGTGTCTGCCATGTCCGTTTGGAGCCAAATGTATTCAAAGTAACATAGCTGCGAAACCAAACTTCTGGGGCTACCAAGATTCAAACTTTCCACCAGCACTGCAATTTATTGCTTTTCCAGAACATTACTGCCCTTCTGAAGATTCACAACATTACAACAGTTGTGACAGCAACAGAAATGGCACCCTCTGTGGACAATGTGGGGAAGGATTCAGCGAAACTTTGTTCTCAGCTGAGTGCCGAAAATCTGCAAAATACAACAAATATACTGTGTGGATCCTGACAATATTGCTAGCAGTTGCATTGGTACTTTATCTTTTAATGAAGCCTCCAATCCTAAATTTCCTTGGAACCCAGATCTTATGGTTTAACAGAAGGGTAGAGAATCAGTCAAGAGATGACTTGGGCGTCGTTGAGGATCCGCCAGAGCATTTAGACAGTGGATATATAAAAATTACCTTTTATTTCTACCAAGTTGCTGAGCTCCTGATGGTCGGATCTATGGAAGAATGCTTTCAGAAGGTACCGGTTATGTACTTCTTGATTGCTGCTTTTAATTTCCAGGTTCGAACCCTCAACAAAGGAATCGGATGCCCTTTTGTAGGGTTAACTGCGGTCACAAAGCAGTTGTTACTCTCTGGTACTGTGTTCTTGGCAATGTCTGAAGTTGTCATCATTTATGGCGTCCATTCTGTGATAAACATGATAAGAAGAAAAGAGAAACCAATCCTCATCCATTACATGGCGGTTATCATGGAAGTATTGCTGCTGGGATATGAACGACTAGCAGAAACGTCTCTTACGCTAATGCGCTGTGTTTCAATAGGACCTGGAAAGCGGCTTTTTATTGATGCAAATGTCCCATGTATGGAGTGGTGGCAGTATCTCCTTCTGGCATATATTATAGCTTTTGTGGTTCCTTTCATCGTTGTTCTTTACTGGGGATCGTCCAAGCTCTACAGGGCTTCTGTTACTGCAACTGAGTTTCTTGCTGCGTGCATGATTCCATTGCCATTTCTTATCTACTGGTTTGTTAAAGCAATTTTGAATAGATGAAATGGAGATTCCACGAATGCACAAGTTGTCAACAAAGATGTTTTGGAAATACTTCACGGTCCTTTCCGTGAACCACAGGCTGATGATAAGGGTACGCTCTACTAGGAGAGTGTACTAATTGGTCGAAGATTTCTTCTCCTCGCTTGCCAAGCGTTCATAACAAACTTGATGTTGAGCATGGTTTCCATGGTCAGCGCATACTTCCTGATGACTATTCATCATGTTATAAAGAATCCATATCGTGATCCACTGGCCAACAACGCTGAAACACTGTCTCTCGCTGCTTTGTCTATCATTGCCGTGATCAATTTGGTAAAAACAACCCTGATCTCATATGGTGTCGCTCTTGATGGCCCGGACATACCTTATTTGGAAACCCTGGAGTGGTTTGCGGTGTGCACCTTAACATTTGCCCCAGCATTGGTGTCTCTCTTGGTCAATTTAATCATTTTGTCCCAGCTCGCAAGACTCGTGGTATTTCTAGTCAAGAAATGTTATTACACCTGGTGGCAGTTCCGTTCTCATCGATGGCTCATACAGTAACTGAGAGAACCTCTTGGATAATGCTGAACAGCACAGTGAGGACAATTAAGACATATCTATTGTCAATTTTTCCCCGTTGATTTCTGCTGGCTAACTGTACATGTTTGTTTGATCCCACAATAACTCTTATTGAAGACTGTTCAGAAATTAGGGCATACAAAATAAAGCGAAATGTACGAAAAAAGGCTCTGTAAATAAGTGCGATTGAAACACAAAGTATATGAGATCTTAATCAGTCTCTTTTTTTTTTTTTTTGCACTGAGCATGTAACGGACAGCGGAAGATAGTCTTATTCCTAGCTAGAGCCCATCTTCCCACTATAATCGTAAAGGGATGGTTGATAAAACAGTGTAAGCTGATAATTGATTTAGTTAATATTAGAATAATAAAATATATAAAGTGAGACAAGAAAAATTTGATTCTAAATTTCCGAAAAATGTTTATTTGCTATCCTGAAGAAAATTGTTGTTCTTGCGATTAAAATTCTGAAATTGTTGAAAATGTCTAGCAGTATTCTTATTTTTCTTTCGTCGTACATCGAGATTTAATTGGAGTTATTCGAGGGTGTTAACTTATTGACTAAAGCATTTGACTCCAAGTATCCTTTGCAACCTTTATCTAACTCGTGTTCTCATGGGAGCTTTGTATGGCAAACCAAATAAGACAAATAAAGGCTGCAATTGAGACTATAAGATATTCTAATCTGTACTATCTCTTCCAGGACGATATGCCGAGAAGATATAGTGTTAACAACCCACAGGGCCAAGCACCCGTCTTACATGTGTAGTTCAAATTCAAGTAAATAGGTGCTTACTAATTAATATTAGTGGTCAGAGATCTTTGAAGGCAGGGGCCCAGGAGTGGAGAATTCCCACATGTAAAGGTCTGGGATGCGCTCCTCGTCTCGCCTTGGGCTGTAACTCAAGGATTCTGGTCTCATTTAGGGTGTAGATGACGAAACGCCACCATTTTTAAATGTCAAAGTATATTTTAGGATGCACTCCAAGAAATAATAAGAAAAGAAGACATAAAAAAACGCTCTTATTGTATTCTGATCGGCTAGTAGCAACCGGCCGCCGCGCTAAAAGTTCTCGACTTCCAATTCCTGAAGGTTTTCGAATGAATGAATGTTGGACATTGAGACGTCCGAAACTGAAATCTTCCTTTAATTTCTTGTAAAGATTTTCAAAACAAAGTATTGATCACATGTGGAGATACTTTTTCAACAAGTCAATTAAAATACCCTCTTTAATCATAAGTAGCTGACATAAAGACATTTATTTCCAGGTGTTTTTGTAATGGACCGATTCCGGTTTGATTTTTTTGCTGTAACCCAGTCTCTATCCACATCGTAAATATACTTAATTCGGTATTTTTGTTCATCAGTGCTGCATCAAATTAAATTAAATCAACCTTAAGATCACAATAAAGAGGAGATTTTTTCATAATGCATTGCAAAAAATTGCAAGGATTAAATAGTTCTGAAATGCCTTGGAGACGAGTTACCCAAAATATTTTTTCCGCCATTTGATGCAGACTGTTAAACCACCATAAATATTACCCTAAGCCGATAAAGATGAACAGAAATTTCTACGGGCCCAGCCTACTGCGAGATAATCAAGCAAAACCAGACTAGTCAGTACTTTTTATCTTTTTTTTTAGCTGTGCAGCATCATGGTCACTCAGAAGACTATGTTTCTCTGGAACGAAGTGATTCTAAAAGATATGGTACAATCAGTCACCTATGTCAGTCCATTGCTATTGGAATCCATCAAGTAGACTGGGGCGAACATATTAACCTGGATGGTACTAGAACCGAGCTAAAGCCTTACCATTGCTACTCTTCAAAGGCGCGTGAGCAACACCTAGCTATTGAAATTCAGAAAAGTTTGAGTTTGATTGGTCGTAAATCCCCACCATACATTTCTTGCCCTAATGGCTTGCATTTTGACAAGTCAAGTACTCTGAGAACAACTATTATTTTATCTGTTTTTTTTTTCGGCAAATGCCACTATTGTTTCAGGATTCTGATTTCAAGATTTTTGACTGTTCTTTTCAAGATACCTTCACTGCTCTGAGAATTCACATAACAGATAATGCAAGAAGGCATTTAAATGTTCATGGCTCTTTTTTTCTTTAACAACAACATTTCATGCGTGAAAATAATTTTGTACCACAAAGATTCAAACCAGGATCAACCTCTTGCTTTAAATATCAGCGAGACGACGTTTATGAAACACGGATTTCACAAACAGCGTTTTCCAAGAGGTGTAGTGACCATCCGCTCACAAACCACGCTGCCATCCAGCAGTATATATGTCCAAATATCTTGCTTTAACATCACATCTGTCAATAGCGTGGGTACTTTATGAATCTTGATCTACCATCATCTGTGACCAGCGGCGTTTATGATGATGTCAGACTGTTCAACAATACTCTTTCTGATTTGGTCAAGGCATCCGCTGGTAGAAACATTCAAAGCGTGGTGAACAGTTTGTACAGTTCTAATACAAAGAAAACGCGTGTTAAGTTCAGCAACGTAAGATGTTCTCACAACCATTTATTGCGATGTATAAAGATTCATTCTGAGGAAGCCCAAGCGGAAATCCGCAACTCATCGTTTGTTGGACAGCGTCTTCAAAAGGAAAGAGGGGGAGCGATATTTTTTAACTCGACAGCACACGGGTCTGTGGTCATATTCAACAGCAAGTTTCGTAGGAACATAGCTAAAGGTGGTGGAGCATTATTTGCTCATAGTAGAAATGGAATTTTAACTCTTAACATGACGGAGGTTAACTTCACCGAATGTGCAGCAGAAATTTACGGATGTGCAGTTTTGGTTGGCGACCTTGATTCTCCAAAGGTGGAAAACCGATCAACGCACAAGTTTTATGCCAGCATCAGAGAAATGTTAGTGCGGAATTGCTTTTATTTCCAACAACAATGCTACATTGTCAGAATCTTTTCATCTAATGGAAAGGTGGCCATCACGGAGTCTTCGTGGAAAAACGGCATATCATCAGCACCTAAAGCTTTAATGATATCAAACACAGGTGGCAAAACTGACGTGCTTATTTCTGGCTGCACATTTGTCGTCAACGCTAAAGCACATGTAGCAAGCGCTGTTGGAATCAGAGCCCCTAAAGCGCAAGCTAAAGGGAGCGTATTGATAGAGAACACTGTTTTTTTTAACCAGTGGGTCACAGCTCGAGATCGTCACGGTGGTGCCCTGTGGATGAGTCCCCAGTTCTCCATCAAACTGATAAACGTTGTTTTAGCTTCATTTGCGCGCTCACTCCGAATACTAGGGGTATACCCAAAAGGACCGTCTGATACTCGTCCCTTCCGCGTTTCTATCTCAAACTGCAGCTTCCTTGATAACAGCTTTAATATCTTGGCACATACAAAGGATCCAGCCCGTGTAGAGCTGAGCATCGAGAATACCATTTTCAAGAGCAGCCAAAGGACACACAAAAACGTCGGGCTCTATATCATTATTAGGCCTTTGGGTGTACTAAATAGTTCCAGTGCAGTTATTAAAATTAACAATGTCACGTTTGAATCAAGCCCATGCAACGTTTTGTGCTTGTTATTTAAAGGCAACAAAACGTTTCAAATACAAAAATCAGTTTTTCGAAATGGTATATGTTCCCAACTACATGCGTGGAAAGACAATGTTTACGAGACCTCAACGGGAGCAATGACGATCCTCTCACCTCGTGATAAAGTCGTAAGTACAGGATGTGTTCATCGTATGTGGAGCTATCGAACTCATGCTTTTTTCGAAGATAGCATTTTTGAGAGAAACTTAGGGTTAATCGCTGGCGCCGTGTTCGTAAGCAATGGCTACACAACATTCCAAAGATGTGCTTTCAGAAATAACTTTGCCATTGAATATTCTGGACACGTTTACTCCGCATATGGAACTGGCAGGGTGGATTTCAGAGATTGTCTCTTCTCTTCAACGAAGAAGAACATCACGATAAACGATACTACATTTTACAAAACGACCTTCTTCCTTTCCGAAAGCAGGGGACCTATAAATCTTCAAAATACAACTATGGTGTCGTCTGCTGCTGAAAGTTATTCCTATTCTGTAATTCACATTTCCAATGGAGGCTTCGTATACATAGATGATAATTCGACAATCCAGTGCGAAATCGGAAATAAGCTCGAGTTGGATAATGCGACACATTTTGTATATACAGAAAAAAACAACCGCGTTTGCCGAAAAAATGTCACTGTCTTGAAATACTCTTGCAATCTGTGTGGCCCTGGTTTTTACAGCATGCAAAAAGGGGTATCACGTGGTTTAGTAATCAACAATACTCTCAAGTGTCTACAATGCCCATTCGGTGCCACTTGTATAAGACGGAATATAGCTGCTAAACCAAATTTTTGGGGCTATCCAGTAAATACTAACCCACCATCACTAAGATTCATTCTTTGTCCAGAACATTACTGTCAAAAACCATCATTAGACTCAAAAGGATATAACAGTTGCCAGGGAAACCGAAGCGGCACCCTGTGTGGTTCATGCATTCCAGGATAAAGTGAAACTCTCTTTTCAGCTGAATGCCGCAAAAATGCCGAATGCAATAATTATTATTTTTGGATTTCTATCATTGTGCTAACAACTGGATTGGCTTTGTACCTAATAATAAAACCTCCGATCCTGGTTTTTCTTGGAAATCAGATATTATGGTTTTACCAACGGAAAGCCTATAACCAACGTGATGACTTGGGCCAAAACCATGATCACAGGGATAGAGTATATATAAAGGTTACGTTCTACTTTTATCAAGCTGCCGAGCTGCTGATGGTCAGTTCCATAGAAAACCTCCTTGAAAAGATACCATTCATCTACATAGTTATTGCCGTTTTTAACTTCCAAGTTCGAACCATCAATAAAGGATTGGGATGCCCTTTTGTAGGGCTAACTGCGGTAACAAAGGAGTTGCTTCTTTCAGGTACCGTTTTCCTGACAATGGCCGACATTGCACTCGTGTATGTCGTCCATTCTTTCATCAACATATTAAGGCGTAAAGAAAAACCGCATCTCCTCCATTACTTGGCCGTTTTCATGGAAGTATTGTTGCTAGGCTATGAACTGCTGGCAGAAACGTCCCTGAAACTAATGCACTGCGTTTCGATTGGACCCAGAAAGTGGCTATTCATTGATGCAAATGTTCCATGCATGTAGTGGTGGCAGTATCTCCTTCTGGCCTATATAATAGTTTTTGTGGTTCCTTTCATCGTTGTTCTTTACTGGGGATCGTCCAAGCTCTACAGGGCTTCTGTTACTGTAACTGAGTTTCTTGCTGCGTGCATGATTCCATTGCCATTTCTTGTCTACTGGTTTGTTAAAGCAATTTTGAGTAGAAGAAATGGAGATTCCACGAATGCAGAAGTTGTCAACAAAGATGTTTTGGAAATACTTCACGGTCCTTTCCGTGAACCACAGGCTGATGACAAAGGAACACTCAACTGGGAGAGTGTGCTGATTGGTCGAAGATTTGTTCTCCTTGCTTGCCAAGCGTTCATAACAAACCTGATGTTACGTATAGTTTGTATGGTGAGCGCATGCGTCCTGATAACCATTCATCACATTTTGAAGAATCCATATCGTGATCCACTGGGCAACAAAGCTGAAACGTTGTCCCTCGGCGCTTTGTCTATGATTGCCGTGATCAATTTGGCAAAAGCGACCTTGATGTCGTTTGGTACAGCTATCAATGGCCCAGATATACCTTATTTGGAAGTTCTAGACTGGTTTCAGGTGTGCGCCTTAGGTTTTGTTCCAGTGTTGATATCTATCTTGTTCACTTTTGCAATTCTTTCCCAGCTGGCTAGGTTGGTTGTTTTTCTCATCAAGCTGATTATTCGATGTTGGCAGAAGCTCCGTCGTACTTATTGCAAGCCAACGGCCCAAGAGAGGAGACCTCTTCTAGATATTGCTGCATGAGCAGAACAGTGGCACCAATTCTTAAGACTGGGAGCAAAAACATGTCACTTGTTTTCAAAGCGTTTAATAACGTTGACCATTATCAAAAAGCTTAAGAATATAATGATCAGGCTTTTCCTGGTACACATACTGTTTTCTAATTTGGAAATTGCTCGATGAGGATTTTAGACTTGCCCTTAGGCGTACGTTTGGCGAAAAGAGCATTTTGTGTACCAACCAAATGATAATGAATTTAGGTCAATTAACTATCCTGTTTAGACCGGTTGAAATTTTGACAGAGGTTGATACATT
Source organism: Orbicella franksi (assembly GCF_964199315.1). Lineage (NCBI taxonomy): Eukaryota > Metazoa > Cnidaria > Anthozoa > Scleractinia > Merulinidae > Orbicella > Orbicella franksi. The sequence continues at coordinate 18,522,849 of NC_138153.1, forward strand.
TACACTAAGGATATATGCATGAACTTTCATATACTCACTTGTACATTTATACCAAGCAACAGTGAATTACAAAAAAAAATCAAAGTACCGCAACTACATGTATATAAGCACTCAATAAGAATCCCAAGGGAAGACAGGGTTGAACATGATGTTCAAACCTGTATAAATGTACATCATGTACATTTATACCAAGCTACAGTGAATTTAAAAAAAGTCAAAGTACCGCAGTTACATGTATATAAGCACTCAATAAGAATCCCATGGGAAGACAGGGTTGAAAATCATGTCTTCATATCTTACTCCGCAGTTCATATATACAATATTTCATATATTCACTTGCAAGAATAGTTTTTTCCAGTTAACCTCAAAGAGGAAGATAATAATAAGAGGGCGATAATAATAAATAATAGTATTGTAGACTATAAGCACTGATGAACTGTCAAACAGCCGAAGCATGTCCATCAATCAAAAACCTATAAACATGACCTAGTTTTGTTAAAGTTTACTGCACTAGTGCTCTAAAGCTATTAAGGAGTGTTATCGCGATGTACACGAGCCCAGAGTTTTAATCTCAGATTTATGCAAGATTATGGCCCTGTTTGTTCAAGCCCGACTTAGCTAACCCAAGAATAGAGAGAATTTTGATTTGAGTTTTGTAACTTTTCGGTGAGAGTTCTTGTTTAACGCCTTCCAAACTAAAATGTGGTGTTCCAATTTGATAAAATTCAGAGTAAATACTAAGAACCACTTCAAAAATGGCTACTTTTTCGGTGTAAAATAGAAACCTGTCTCGGAGAAAAGTTATTTTTACGTTGCAGGCTTGGAAGTTCCGTTGGAAATGAGTGCAAAATTGGCCTAAAGTCAAACGTGGAGCTTAGACGGAAGTCTATGATTGCCATTTAATTCGAAAGACGATTTTTGCAATATACTAAGAATCTTAAACTGGTGTTAAAACTCAGAAGAAAAGTTTCCCTGTTTGCAAGGAATTAAAAAATTCTTCCAAGCAATTTCCTATTCTTTATTTGAACTGAAATGTAATGTTTAAGTCACGCATAAGACACCAAATGATTTTTTTGAATTTCTTGTCTCGAGAGGTACCTCCATAGAAAACGATTCAAAATTTCTGATCCCCAAACAACACAAGAGAGGATTCAAAATTTATGATTCCCCAAAGAACACTAGAAAGGCTTTAGAATTTCTGATCTCCCAAAGAACATTAGGAAAGGTTCAGAATTTCTGATCCCCCAAAGAACACTAAAAAGGGTTCAGAATTTCTGATCCCCCAAAGAACACTAGAAAGGGTTCAGAATTTCTGATCCCCCAAAGAACACTAGAAAGGGTTCAGAATTTCTGATCCCCCAAAGAACACTAGAAAGGGTTCAGAATTTCTGATCCCCTAAAGAACTCTAGAAAGGGTTCAGAGTTTCTGATCCCCCAAAGAACACAGGAGAAGATTCAGAATTTCTGATCCCCTGCAGCAAAGCCAGTGTTACATCCAATGTAGCCACATTAAATCATAACATTGAAGACAGGGTTTAGATCTTGCTGCCTGCCTGAACAATGTCTAATCAAAATATTTTTTCTTGATAACAATATTCAATTAGAAATTTTATACAAATATAGCATAATTCTTAACAGATTCCATACACTCAGATTATACTGAGAGAGTGATGAAGAACAAGTTTCTTCACAGCAGTCTATTAATATAAGTAAATGTAAACATCACACATTGCATTACAATGATCTATGCACTTCAAAATTACAGTAGCTGTAAGTCTAAAAAAACAATATCAAACAGTACCTAAGAGGATAGGAAAGTTCAGAATTGACCAAAAAAGTGAGATTACTCAAACTGCACAACTGTAGGCATAAATGCAGACTCCACTTTCTCTGTCAGAATTAGCTCACCTTGTGTGAAGGAAAAATTTCTAACAATTTCTGTTTAACATGGAAACAAGGCACCTCACTGTTATCAAACAAAAAGAGCATTCAGGAACACTACAGTACATTACAGGGATGACAATTTAAGACTGCAATTTACATGTACATTTAAATTTGCAGTTGATACATTTAAGTGGGTCAATGTACTCTACATACATGTATACAGTGTCCTCCAAAAACCTGTTGTCATATAGCAGCGGCCATGGACTTTAGCTTTGCCCAACATGTTTTTACATCTTCAGTCTAACTTTTTGAGTGGGCTACCAGTTCATTCACACTTCAGTTACGCAACCAGTTTAACCATGCTCAAAGGAGAAGGGTGTAGGTAAAATTGTTTTTATAAAGATCTGACAGATATGGATGCAAGTATTGTAGCTAATACTACAAGCAATTCTATTCTTTCTTTTTTAATTTGGCACACTCATCTTGGAGATGTTTCCTGGTAGCTGGCAATAGTTTGCTGTCCTCAGTTAAAGAAGCCCTCCCAAAAACGATCATATCTTATTACTACATGTAGTTTATTACTAACTTCATGCTACTTGCAACTATCTCATTCCTGGTTGATGGATGAAAATCTCTATCTTTTTTCTATCCAAGAGGTTTTGTAGATAGAGGATAGCTATCTTTGGCATGGCTTAAAGTTAACTAATATCTATCCATCAGATAGTTAGGAAATAGATAGACTAGCTAAAAACTAGCTTCCTGTATAGATATTCAACAGATACTTAGATGGCCTAGCTATCCACTAACTTGTCTATCCAAAAACCACCACTACTGTAGTAAGCCAAAAACTAGGCTATCTGAAGACTAGTCCTTATATTGAACAATAAAACACTATCCTATCTGAAACCTACCTCTGCTGTAGTTAGTAAAAAGATAGCCTATCTGAAAACTACCCATCACTCATATCGCACTGTGATAACCTACCCAAAAGCCAGAGATAGTAAAAAGATAGCAGCCATTCTAAAAATTATCCATCACTCATGTACACGTAGCACTTTAATATTAGCCTAGCCAAAAGCTTTCTTAGTCACAGGTGGTGAAAATATAGCTAACTATTGAAAACTCTTCATTACTCATTTATATTGAACTTTGATACCTGCCCTTCAAATCCTAAACCTAAGTGAAATCTCTGTATTTACATAGGAAAATGTATAAATAACTCATAGTTTTATTTACACCTGCTACAGTTGTACATTAAAATTTAATACCAAAAACCAGGTACATCCAGATGCAAAAGGAGGACAAAATCTGGCTGGAAATGAGTTTCCATTATGTTGCGATTTATCACAAAACTTACTTAAATTTAACATATATCTTTCAAAAATCCTGTTTGAAACACTTCTCAGCTACTTAAATTGGAGTCTAGTAAATGTTTACATTCTTCAGTAAATTTTCATGAAATGTAAACAGATTTCACGACAGGAAAAGCACAAAATATTCTTGAAATGAATTTCAAATTTCAATTACTTCAATTTCTTCATGAAAGTATTTTTTTAATTAATTTTATCCATGAATCATGTGTTTTTCAAATTATGGTAAGCCTTATGTACAAATTTCTGGAAGTGGTTAAAAGTAATTTTCCGTAACCTAGCTGTAAATTATATCTGCTGTTCTAAATAACCTCTATTTGCATAACGAAATGCCAATTTATAAAAAAACCCTTTGAAATACTGCCCAATTAAAGAGAACTTCAACCACCCTAATAAAAATAACATCAGTCTTTTGCAACTCAAGTAATAAGTGGCAAACAAAAGGTCTTGATAATGTAATATGCACATCTAACATAACCTCAAGAGCACCACCATCAACCTGAAAATCAAAAAGGTGAAGGATGTTGCTTTTTGATATCTTGTGTTTTAGTTGTTGTATAATAAATACATGTATGCCCACTTGATCCTAGACAAGATATACACTAGCTATATGAAGTATATGTAAACCACATGAGAGAGCTCACATTTATTGCACTTATTGCACTTTTACAATGAATGATTTTCCCAACGCGAAATTGTTCGTATATTGTTGTGTTGAATACAGTTGCTTTCATAACTCCTTTAGGAAATGAACATTTGCATTCACGAAATCAACAAGATTTAACAGTGTGTTAAAGCATCTGCGTCTTCTGTAATCTTCCACGATCAATTTAACCGGCCAGAACGTTTCCAGTATTTCAAGAACCTTCACAAATTACGCAAGAAAATCAGTTTACCTTGGAAAGCTGCAGGGACCATAAGCTTTCTGTAAACCTGACGAGTGTAAGAGAAACCGCCAGCTGCTGGCAAATAGTTTGATTGCCACACTGTTTTGCCGACGAAACTTCATACTTTTCCACCTTTACTGGGATTTGACTCAACTGGAATAACAACGGACATCTGTAAACAACTTGTGACTGCTTTCCAACGTAGAGCAAGGCTATAAAATAACAGAGAGCTTTGTTATCGAATTCTAACAACATTCACCACGATCTTTGCCCGCCATTTTGGTGTTTCCGTCCGATCCCATAATCCTTCGGTGAATCTGATAAATGAATACTTTTGACCAGCAGATTCCCTTTCCAAAGTAGTCGGTTATTTGCGCGCAATTTCGAATCCAACATTGTCAATAGCAGCAAGAAACATGGAATGATTTGTCCAAGTTCAAATGAGTATCTTGATTGCTTCGGTGAAAGAAAGGCAAGTCGCAGAAAAGTAAGTATATCATAATTGTTGCTCAACATTAAAGTTAGCTGCTCAATCTTTGAATCGAAATCAATGTTGTGACTGAAGAAATTTCGTTGTTATATTTATTTCGCGATCACTGAAACACAAGAAAAACGTTTGTTCTCCTGATTTTATTAGCACCCGTAACGAGGAAATTATTCACACGCATTTCCTATGTATGAAATGCTTGCATAATAGCTTGTTAGTGTGCTTTTTGAAGAGGTAACTTAAAGTTTACACTGAATTGATTTGAAGCTACAGATCACGCTCGATACACTTCACTACCGCATTGCCTACATACTGCTCTTTATTCTTTACAAAAGAATACACTCCCGATCAATTGATTAATGAAAAACAATGTTAATTCTATCGCTATTTATAAAAATATTTAGCTTCAATTGCTTCATTGCAGAGCAGAGGAAAAAAAAAGGCAAGAATAGCGGCCGTCAATCCGAAACGAACACATTAAAGCAGAAAACGGAGGTGGCGCAGACGGCAGCTGAGTCCTGATTAAAATTCTTGTTATCTTTGATGTGAACTTTAAATAACAGCTTGTAATTCTGTAGCCTAAATTCATATCTTTTTGAATTGAAAATAAAACCTTTCACTGTCCGGCATGAAACTGCAATTTTTGTCTCGATCCTTTGGCGTGGTTTTAAATCGTTATAAATAATGACCTATCTGTGAATATTTCATTTGTGTACTTTTCTGATGCCCTTTGCTCTGTGATCCATTTTGTCTGTAATGTGTTTAAAGTTACTATCCAATCGTTACTTTTTAGCTATCAGACATCTAGTTAATTTCTTGTGAATTATAAATAGACGGCTATTTCTGTCCTGTCACCTGATAAGGGGGATCAGAAATTCTGAATCCTTTTAAGAATTATAGGTAGATGACCGTTTTGTTCTGATAATTTATGCGCTGGGGGATCAGAATTTTTGAATCCCTAAGTCATGTGGGATCAGAAATTCTGAATTGTTGTAGAATTATAAATCGACAGCTCTTTCTATCATGTTAGCAGATTTGGTGGGGGAGGGGGATCAGAAATTCGCAATACTTTTAGAACCATGAACAGATAGCCGTTTTTGTCCCGTGAAGTGACGGGGATCAGAAATTCTGAATGCATTTAGAATTATAAGTAGATGACTGTTTTGCTCTGACGGGTTGTGGACTGGGGATCAGTTTTTTGAATCTATTAAAATCTTGGGGGATCAGAAATTCTGAATCCTTTTAGAATCATAGATAGATGACCGTTTTATTCTGATAAGTTGTGGGCCGGGAGATCAGAAAATCTTAATCTCTCAAAAAGGGAAAGCGCGATGGGTGCACGATCTTTTTTACATTAAATTGTACATTTTGGTGAAATTGGATGTATTGTCCCTGGCGGACTCAACTGAACACTTCTTTTTCTCCTTCCAATAAGCCAAAACCTTTCGGAAACACAAACTTTTTCGGCATCAAATACCAGTACCCTTTGGAATTGTTCCAAATTGGAATGCCACATTTTAGTTTGGAAGGCGTTGTTTATATTGTTTCTCCTTTATTTCTGAGTTTGAATAGTCTCAAACTTCAGAAGATATAAGCTAGCAATAAAAAATATTTTTGTACAAGAAAAATTAGTACTTCGGTTAACTTTTAATCCTAGGTTAGCGCTAACCGGCTTTCGAACAACCCCGTGGCCCTCAAGAAGATTGACATCGCCGGAGGGCCTATGACATTGCAGATCGAACGACATCATATTTAAGAGACATGGCAAACAGGGCCTCAAGCAGCACTCATACACAATATATAATTGTTAAAGAATAGTTCACTTTTCAACGAATTGTATCATATTTTCCTTAACCGAAGGTGTAACGTTCGAAACTTCATTTTTCTGTTTCGAATTTGTCACATGCCATTTTATCTACATTATCAAGTCTAAAAGCGTTTCATTCGCCCGGTGACATGATACTAATATATTTATTATTTTCTTCATTTCGAATTAGGCCGCCTACCAAACCGTAAAGAAGCTTGAATCTAGAAAAGTCATGGAATATTCTAATCTCTAGATAACACGTGCTTGCGTGTCAATGTCTATTTTAATACATACAGTCGAAGCTCTCGTAAGCGACCACCTCGGAAATTCGAAAAAGTGGTCGTAACTAGAAGTGGTCGCTTACAAGACTGAGCTCTCGCAAGTAACCACGTGGTAAAACAATGGAGGATGGTCGCTTACGGGAACTTGAGAAACTCATTAATAATTCACAGGAGAAACTAATGTTTAATGAGTGTCTTTATATCTGATATAGACACGGCTAAACTTTACGTTTAATCGTAAGGCCTAAGTAACCATTAGCGCAATGTGCAGTTTCATTAAAGTTTTGATTTATATGTAAACTTAAAAGATTCTGAGTGGCCGCTAACAAGAGTTAAAAACAAAGGAAAAGTCTAGTTAGGTAATCCCGAAAGTGGTCACTGTCACTTCACTGCAAAGTCACAGTTCAAACAGGTTTCACAAAGGTGGTTGTAACTAGAACTGGTCGCTTACGAGAGTTGCCGCAAGGAGAGCTTTCAAATTTCCAAATTACATCAGTGATTCTATTTACTGAGTAAACACTTCGTCATGGTTATTAACCTGATGTTGATCTCTTATTTTACTTTCATTAGCATGTCACGATTTAGAGAAACGGAAACTTTACTATACTGCAAAGAACTAGCTGTTCAACTGGCTATTGCTATTGATTTCTTAACCAAAAGCACATGTTTACTTTAGAAACCTGTTAAGACCTATACCTATAACCAAGACTTTTGTCATCGGCGAACGTTCTATGTATAGCCAACCTCCTGCCAAGCTGCCTGGCCCAAAGCCAAAATTTTGCATTGAAACTGAAAGATTCGGCAAAACCAAACATTCAGTGATGTCTCGCCAGCCTTATATAGAATAAAGTACTGATGACAATATTTACTGAATAGGGATTGTTTAAGAAATTTCTTCCGAGCTTATGAATATCATTATTTCAATTATTTAGACTGATTGCTCATCCCCTTGAAAGAGTGCGATAGCTCTTTCATCTCCGCAAGGTTTCCTAACTCTAACCACAGAAGAAGACAAGTTTAATGTAACGACATAAACAGGAAAACATTCGAACTGATTGCTCCGCGTTCCTTGGAGCATTTGACGATGGCGTGTTGGTGGACCTGCATTGTGCTTCTTCTCGGTTTGATGCTGTCAAGCAGCAAATCAGGTAATTAAAATATTTATTGTATAACAGCGTACAATGTAGGTATCCTACAATTACTTTGGCTGAAAACTTTCTTTAAGGCAGCAACGTTGGAACATTGTTGTCAGGTGGTTATGTCCCAGTACTAAGAGACGTATTTACGATTTTTAACGTGATCAGCTCCTCTCTAGGTGTGGTTTATAAAACAATAACCTAGAATGGTGTTACAAGTTCTAATTCTGTCGGTACAATAATGTTTTATCCAAATTTTGAAGTTTTCGTAATATTTCAATTCCCGTGTCTCTGATGTACTGGATCATGCAGGTATAATTTTGTTTACAATAAAAAACCGAAACAACACTAGCTTCCTTAGTCATGGGGAAGGATGTTAACAGATAGCATTTCAGCGCAAAATATACCAGTGATCGACTGGCTATTTTTTGTTTTTGATTTTGATTTTTTAAATATTTAAGATATACCGCTCTGATCTTGTAATATTACTCTTAAAAACAAATTCATAACAAAACCTCCTATAGAGTGGTTTTCAATTGATTCTCGAAAGTATACTATGATCAGGCAATCGCTCTGTGTTAGGTTTAGGTTTCATTACCGTTAGAGACTGTTTGAGTAGTCTAATTGGTAAGTAATTGGTTTGGTTTTGGTTTTACGACAGTCAATTGAAAACGTCTCTATAATGTAAGAATTCAAAAGAGGACTACATCAAAGCACCTATTTTAATATATGCGTCTATACTTTCCAAAGGTGAAGCAATTGAACATGTACCGTGTCTATATGTCAACACACAGTATTCTTAGACCCAATCAATCTTAGTTATTTCACACGCTTTCGTGCTGTCACTACAAAATCAAAGCTAAGACAAGATGGAACTTTTAAAATACTTCTTTACTTTTTCATGTTATTAATGTTGAAAGCGAAATTTTCAACGAATCGGCAGTAGTCCCAAGCTTCCCTCCTTTCCATGTTTCCTCCAAGCGAAGTTTACTCAGTTTATTAGTTTACTCAGCGAAAGCAATCCGTCTCTGGCCTGGGATTTAACGAATAAAGTTAAGTCTATTAAACTTTCGTTAAAAGCGAAAGTGGCCGGTTGAAGATAAGAGTTTTGGGTCAGTACATCCCGGTAGTCGCACACTCTACGGTGGAGTTTCACTTTCTCGCTAGCAAGAAATAGCATTACCCCAAATGCCCCCCAAATATGTCGAAAAAGGCTAAATCATAAATTTGCACTATGGCCTTTAATCAATCTCATTCGATACGGTGGATAAGTAAGTAGAAAACTCAGTAGACACGCCAAGCCCGTTCTCTGAAGTCAACTAGGTGTTAGCGACACTGAGACAAGTTTGGGCAACAAACCAGAATCAACATCCATGCCAGATCAAATAAAACACCCGGAAAAGAGCTCATCGTTTTGAAAATCCTTGTGAAAGTGCATAACCCTATGACTGACGAAGTTGCTGCCGCGATTTTGAGATTGGGGCAAACAGCAAGAAAGACAGGATTTGCGATATAAATGCACCAACTAGAAGTTACCGTAATACAGTGTTGCAAGTTTAGTTTTTAATTGGCGTAATATCAAAGTTCTGACATATTCAAAACGCCTGGTTCAGAATTTTCCGTGTTTAGTAGACAGCTATAAATGTGTTAGAAAGCTTTTATTCGGGCCTCCGTTTCTGTAGGTTTCCATTAAGTTTCTGCTTCGCTCGTTGACCTTCCATAAAATAATTAACTTTGTTTTTGGCGTGTCTGTCCTCCACTCAAAACAACGGCCGTGACCATAGAACATCCTGCGTGTAAAAATCCAACACGCACGGAAACGCTTTTTTGCTTTTACGCCATCCAATTACTTAAGCACTGTTTCCTCCAAAATTGCAGTGGTGGGTGATCTATCCTCCGACGTAATGATACTGACGTGAAAATATAATGGGATACCAAATCAATGACATGTCCTTACAAAGAATACCAAGATGCCTTTGTTGTATTTGTCTTATTTATTGAAACTGAGAGAAAGCTAAGAAATTACAACCCCATGCACTAGCTGAGACTCTGACCAGTCAGTTGTGACTAATTTTGCATCCTTATTTTCTTTCAAAATTGCCAAATCTCAGACGCAAAAGATGTCAAACTCAAGAGCGTTTATGTATCACTTTATGGAAACGACTCCAAAAGTTGCGACTCTCAGAGTCAACCATGTCGGTCGATTGCTCAAGCTGTTTACCGGGTCGACGCAGGCGGACAAATCTACCTTGACGGAAAAGGAACCGTCCAGCGTCCATACAACTGTTCAAGCAGTCTTCCGGATAGTTCTGGTATCATCATTAACAAGAATCTGACTATGAAAGCCTTCTACTCGACCCCTAATGTCTTCTGTGTGGAGGGATTTCATTTCCAGAAGACAAATGGTGAACAGCAGACATTAAGGCTTGAGTTGTCAGGGATCGCTTTTTGGACAACACCTCTTACCTTTGAAGACTGGCATCAGGTTAAAATCATCAACTGTTCTTTTCATAACACCCCTAGAGCTTTGAGCATTCACATACACGACATCATAACTTTCCGGCTGGATATTGAAGGATTTTCATTCTTTCACAATAATTCGCAATGTATCAAACTCCTTTTACTGGATTATATCGCAAACAAAAGCCGCATGATTTCTATTAATATCAGTGGTACACATTTCAAACAAAATGGACTTTATCGCGTACGGAGATCTGAAAGAGGAGTTATGAAGATAGCATCAAGCGATCACAAAACTTTCAAACAAGTAGATGTTCACGTTTTCTGTGAGAAGGTCAAGTGCGCTAAAAACCAGGGTCCTTTCGTACATCTCAACGTTTCAACAGCTATTACAAATGAGACATACAAAGATCTTGAGCTAAGCTTTAACAAGTTACCTTCCCGGAAAAACTCATTGGATAAGAAATCAAAACGTGCTGTGCACAGTTTGTACTTCTCACGTGCGAGAAAAACTCGAGCAAAGTTCGTTAACCTGAAGTGCCGTAACTATCCGTCCGTCCAGTGCATTAAAACTCAGTCTGACGAAGCAGATGTAGATATTCAGGACGCCTATTTCCAAAACCAGTCTACGTTGGAAACAGCCGGCTCGTGCATATCTATTGAGGCTAAAATCCGTGCTTCGTTAAGAATTTTAAACTCTACGTTTAAGGATAACGAAGCTGACGGCGGCGGATCCCTCTTTGTCGATAGCCCTGATGGTTTTTTAGACGTCAACCTTACTAACGTTATATTCGCCAATTGTGGAGCAAAGAAGTACGGATGTGCAGTAACAATTGGAAAACCCTTCTGGCGTGGATATCATAATCAATCAAGTCCGCAGAGACTAAATTTGAACCTTCGAAATGTTACCATTGAGCAATGGAACGGTACATATTCCAACTGCACAGCTGTCCATGTTTTGCTAAAAAGTGGAAACGTTACAGCAGAAGAGTCCAAGTTTCATAATTATAAGAAAACACGAACGACACGCGACGGTGCTTTACATGTGTTTAACACTGGAGGTGAAAGTAATATAGCTGTTTCCAAATGCAGTTTTAAACACGCAGCTCTATCATCGAGGACAGGGTTCATTATCAAGGTATTTGCTGAGAACGGTAATGCAGGGATCGTAACGATTGCAGACAGTTTTTTAATAAACAATGCAATTGCAAAGAACAAGGAAGCCCTGTTTTTAAGTCCCAAATACCGCATTAGACTGGTTAACGTCACATTGATCGCGTTTCGTTGGGCATTTCACGGAGTATCAAAATCTCCTGAAAATACCTCATTTCTAGTCGATATCTCCATTGATAATTGCACTTTTATAAATAATGTGTTTGATGTACAGTTGCAAATCTATGATCCAACATTTGCCAAAGTGCTTATCAAAAATACTCTTTTTACCAGCAGTAGTAATGAAACAGTGCAAAACAGTGGTGAAACCTATGCCTTTGGTCTCCTTATTCCACCACTTAAACACAACATTTCTTCAAGGGCCGTCATCGAGCTTGATAACAATACATTCCACTCCAGACCTTCGAGTTATTTGGTTCTTTTCTTCGATGGAGAGAAAAACGTGACAATCAGACGTACGATATTTCGTAACTGCATCAATGCCCATCGATATAAGTGGTCACACAGAGACAGGAGTGGGTTTTCTTACGAGCCTGCTACTGGAGCTATTTCAATTTTAACAAACCCAGACAAACCACGGATTTTGGGTTGTATTCTCTCAGATTCCACCAACAATATTCACCCATCATGGACATACGACAGTCGTGTGGTATTTGAAGATAGCATCTTTGAGGAAAATGTAGGGTTGGATTCTGGAGCAGTTTACGTCAGTAACGGCTTCACGAAATTTCGAAGATGCACCTTTCGCAACAACTTTGGCATTCGAACTGGACATATCTATTCCGCCTATGGAACTGGGCGAGTAGATTTTAATGATTGCTCATTCACCAAAACGCAAAACAAAATGACAATTTCTAAACTCCCTACTTTCAATAAACCCACCTTCCTATATTCCGAAAGCGGAGGTCCTTTAAATTTTAGAAATACATCTATGATCTCGATGGATTCAGACAGAAATTCCTTTCCAATTCCCATGCTTGATATATCCAGTGGAGGCTACGTCGGCATGGACAAAACATCGAAGTTGCAGTGCAGCGAAGGACAACAGCTTCTATTAGAAAATGGAACACACATCATATACACGGAGAAAAACTGCAGCTTATGTCGATTGAATGTCACAGTTCTGAAATATTCTTGCACATCCTGCCCCGCTGGTTATTACAGCCTCCAAAAAGGCACATCACGAGGTTTAGTTGTAGCTGCTGCTGTTGAGTGTCTGCCATGTCCGTTTGGAGCCAAATGTATTCAAAGTAACATAGCTGCGAAACCAAACTTCTGGGGCTACCAAGATTCAAACCTTCCACCAGCGCTGCAATTTATTGCCTGTCCAGAACATTACTGCCCTTCTAAAGATTCGGAACATTACAACAGTTGTCACGGCAACAGAAATGGCACCCTCTGTGGACAATGTGCGGAAGGATTCAGCGAAACTCTCTTCTCAGCTGAGTGCCGAAAATCTGCAAAATGCAACAAATATACTGTGTGGATCCTAACAATATTGCTAACAGTTGCATTGGTACTTTATCTTTTAATAAAGCCTCCAATCCTAAGTTTCCTTGGAACCCAGATCTTATGGTTTAACAGAAGGGTAGAGAATCAGTCAAGAGATGACTTGCGCGTCGTTGAGGATCCGCCAGAGCATTTAGACAGTGGATATATAAAAATTACCTTTTATTTCTACCAAGTTGCTGAGCTCCTGATGGTCGGATCTATAGAAGAATGCTTTCAGAAGATACCGTTTATGTACTTCTTGATTGCTGCTTTTAATTTCCAGGTTCGGACCCTCAACAAAGGAATAGGATGCCCTTTTGTAGGGTTAACTGCCGTAACAAAGCAGTTGTTACTCTCTGGTACTGTGTTCTTGGCAATGTGTGAAGTTGCCATCATTTATGGCGTCCATTCTGTGATAAACATGATAAGAAGAAAAGAGAAACCAACCCTCATCCATTACATGGCGGTTATCATGGAAGTATTGCTACTGGGATACGAACGACTGGCAGAAACGTCTCTTACGCTAATGCACTGTGTTTCGATTGGACCTGGAAAGCGGCTTTTCATTGATGCAAATGTCCCATGCATGCAGTGGTGGCAGTATCTCCTTCTGGCCTATATCATAGTTTTTGTGGTTCCTTTCATCGTTGTTCTTTACTGGGGATCGTCCAAGCTCTACAGGGCTTCTGTTACTGCAACTGAGTTTCTTGCTGCGTGCATGATTCCATTGCCATTTCTTATCTACTGGTTTGTTAAAGCAATTTTGAATAGAAGAAATGGAGATTCCACGAATGCAGAAGTTGTCAACAAAGATGTTTTGGAAATACTTCACGGTCCTTTCCGTGAACCACAGGTTGATGATAAAGGAACACTCAACTGGGAGAGTGTGCTGATTGCTCGAAGATTTGTTCTCCTTGCTTGCCAAGCGTTCATAGCAAACTTGATGTTGCGTATGGTCTGCATGGTCAGCGCATGCTTCCTGATGACCATTCATCATGTTATAAAGAATCCATATCGTGATCCACTGGCCAACAAAGCTGAAACACTGTCCCTCACTGCTTTGTCTATCATTGCCGTAATCAATTTGGTAAAAGCAACCTTCATCTCATATGGTGTCGCTCTTGATGGCCCAGACATACCTTATTTGGAAACCCTGGAATGGTTTGAGGTGTGCACCTTAACATTTGCCCCAGCATTGGTGTGTCTGTTGGTCACTTTTGCCATTTTGTCCCAGCTCGCAAGGCTCGTGGTATTTCTAGTCAAAAAATGTTATTGCACCTGGTGGCAGTTTCGTTCTCATCGATGGATCATGCACCAACTGAGGGAACCTCTTCTGGACAATGCTGAACAGATCAGTGAGGACAATTAAGACATATATATGTCAATTTTTGCCCGTTGATTTATGCTGGGTAACTGAACATGTTTGTTTGATCTCACAAGAACTCTTACTGAAGACTGTCCAGAAATTAGGGCATACAAAATAAAGCGCAATGTAGAAAACTGTCTTAGTAAATAACTTCGATTGAAACTCAAAGTACATGAAATCTTAATCAGTCTCTTTTTTTGCCACTGAGCATGTAACGGACAGAGGAATATAGTCTTATTCCTAGCTAGAGCCCACCTTCCTACTATAGTCGTAAAGGGATGGATGATAAAACAGGGTGAGCTTATAATTGATTTGCTTAATATTAGAATAATAAAATATGAGACAAGAGTAATTTGATTGTAAATTTCCGACAAATGTTTATTTGTTATCGTGAAGAAAATTGTTCTTATTGCGATTAAAATTCTGGAAATTGTTGAAAATGTCTAGTAGTATTCTTGTTTTTTCACTCGTAGTTCGAGATTTTATTGGAGTTATTCGAGGGTGTAAACTTATTGACTAAAGCATTTGACTCCAAGTCTCCTTTGCAACCTTTATCTGGCTCGTGTTCTCATGGGAGCTTTGCATGGCAAACCAAATAAGACAAATAAAGGCTGCAATTGAGACCATGAGGTAGTCTATTCTGTACTATCTCTTCTAGGACCATATGCCGACAAGATAGTGTTAACAACCCACAGGGTCAAGCACTCGTCTTACAAGTGTAGTTCAAATTAAAGTAAATAGGTTCTTACAAATTAATATCAGAGGTCAGAGATCTTTGAAGGCCTGGTCCCGAGGAGCAGGGAACGACCGCATGAAAAGGTCTGGGACTAGATGCGCTCGTTGTCTCGGTTAGGGGTATAACTGAAGGATTCTGGTCTCACTTGGGTATCCATGACGAAACGCAACTATTTTTAGCTGTCAAAGTATATTTTAGGATGCCCTCCAAGAAATAATATTAGAAGAAGACTAAAAGAAACTGTCTTATTTCCGTTATAGGCTCTGCTGGTCTCTCTCGCGGGCTCCTTACTTGAAGAGCGGGTGGTAATCGAGCCTCCGCACAAATGACGTCACGACATTTTAACCGCCCGGTGCGATTCAGACAAACAAGCCATTGCATGGGCTACTTCTTTGAGAGCGATGTATGGAACAACGGCGTTCGTGAGCTCTTCAAAGCGATACTCAGCGATTAATTTCGCAATTTCGATGGCCTCTCTAGCTCAAAATGTTAGAGAAAACCCACAACATGCACCTCGGAATAATAATAATAATAATAATAATAATAATAATAATAATAATGATGATGATGATGATGATGATAATAATAATAATACAGAGTCTGAAGGGGAGAGGCAAAGTATGATGGGCTGTTTATGAATACACTCCTTACGTCCGTGGCAGAAAAAAATACTATCATTGTATCCGACCTTCAGGTGTATCACTCACAAGAAAGCCAGCAAGCCAGCAGAGAAATACCATAAAGAAATACCGTAGATCCGATCCAATTCGTTGCCTTGTCGTGATGAAACTGGCCTGCTTGCCTTCGCATAGAAGACATGAAACAGTTATCCCTCGCTATTTATGTTACACTGACGTGTCGCGCAAACATATCTCGTATCAGGAGCCATACTCGGGGACGGAGACCGTAAGCGCGCGCCATTTCTAGTATTGGGGTTGTCCCAGGGGCGGCGGAGAACACTCTGCGACGCCTGGCACTTTTTTTGTGTTTGGATCATCCGCCAAAAAGTGACGTCACATCCGGTAAAAAAGCGGGCTGAGCGGCAAAATCAAATTTGAATGCGACATAATCGTTCTCTCAGTAAGTAAAATGGCAATATTTCTTAACCGGCGGGATATTTTTAACGTTTTATTTGGTCACGATAAACAAAATTTTATCGTCTTCATTGTCATATCGTTTGTTTGAGGAGCAGAACGATTATTTATTCAAAACCACGCTGTTTTGAAGGCGTGTGTTTTTACGAAATGTCGTCGTTTCTTCTTCGCTGAATTCCACAGGAGTCATCGTTTGCGTGGAAATAACGAGTTCTAGGTAAGTTACGCTCAGTTCAAATATCCTATTCTCTTAGGTAGGCATTACACTAAGAGAAAAGCGAAATGTCAGTTTTCTAGACGAGGGAGAACCTATTTAACAGAAGCCCATTTTTTCAAATTTACGTTGACAAACACTTGACAGTAATGTAGAGGTGTTAATCGTATCACACTGTAAGCTGCTATAAGAATAGACCCACACACAGGGAATGAGAGCACCTAGCAATTCTGACAATTCTCTCTCATAGAGTTCAATTATTTTAATTCATCACTTTTTCAATGTGCGATCTTAACAAACTGTTTGCAAACAGTAATGAAATATCATGCCCCAACACCCAGCCATAATAAAAGGAAGTCTGGGAACAGGTAATAGCAACAATGACACTGCCAGGCTAGTGAATGTTACAAGCTATTATGAACTCATGTCTGACAATGACAAGTGACCATGAAACATGGTGCAGTGGAACTGAACAACCAGACTGCAAGTGACATTGTTAGTGTTAGTGTTGTGAAAGCGATTACTAGCTAGTAGTGTCTGTGAACTTGGACCAGACCAGAAAAGAAAAGGTTCCATACTGGAAGTTGACTGAGAGCAACAAGTTTGCACTCAAAAACTGAAGAAGCTGCCTGATCAGACCAGTCTTGAAGCCAGCTTCATCACTACTTGTGAAGAGTTCCTGAATTGTGTATGTGGGAGGACTCCATGTAATGACATATATGGGGAAGCTCTGCCCAAAAGTTTTCAGGCTTCAGATATAACTATTAAAGGGTAAGGGATTTCTGACAAGTTGAATTCAGGTGTATGAAAGGGTACAGAAATCTCTCTTTTAGGGATTTCCCTTCTTCTGGTTTTAAAATGTTGTTGATAATCCCTCATTTGCTCTCCTGAGCCAGAATGAGGGGATTCTGATATTTTATTCAAAAAGATATTTTAAAACTTCTTTCTAAGGGTTTAGAAAAAGGATACAGTATTACATGTAAGGGGTTAGACCTTGAGATGGAGCTTCCCCATTTAAAACTATGTAGAATACCACCCCCCCCCCCCCACCCTGTTTGTGTAACATAGATGTTTAAATTGTTTTCTGGAGAAAAGCAATTAAAAAACAAATCAATGCCTAGGGATTATGTGATTATCAATGTAAGTTCCCATTTGTATTTTGAATTAAAATGGGCCTAACGTTATCCACAACAGTATAAAATAATAACCAAATTTGCAGCTTCATAGAGAGACTCAATCTGATAATGAAAACATAACTTTTATTTTTCCCCCTTCCTTTGTACCTTGTGATATTTTTAGGGAAATTCTCAAAAAGTCCCTCCCCCAAAGGAAAGAAAATATATAAATAAAAATAACTTTCTTTAATCTTGAAAATGATCTCAGAGATAAAAATGTCATTTTTATGGCTATTTATCATCCAGGGTTTGTATGGGTCCTGGAAAACCTGGAAAGTCCTGGAATTTTATTCTGGCATTTTCCAGGACTGGAAAGTCCTGGAAAAGGGCTACTGGTCCTGGAAAGTTCTGGAAATCTGTTAAACTCAAGTAAAAAACTATGAAATGTATGGTAGACAGTAAGGAGAATTAACATTAAGATCTTGGGAGTGAAAGGGTTAATGTGAATTTTAGAGTCTGGGAAAAATCAATCTGAGTCCTGGAAAAGTCCTGGAAATTTGCTTCTGAAAAAGGGTACGAACCCTGATCATCTTAAAATGTGTTGCAAAGCAACTGCTTATTAGGAAAATATAAATGTTCCACGAAAAGAATGAACAGAAAAAAAACAACAAACTATTTTTCAGAGGAACTCCTATATTTTATAATTTTTGTAAACCTCTTACAGAATGCAACTTTTGTTTAGGTTGCACTTCACTGTCAAGGAAGAAATCACACCTGAGTGGCTTTGTATCTTTATTACAATTTGCATTATCAGTAAAAAAAAAATCACACTTGGACAGGTGCACTGACATTCTTACACGTATGTTAAAGATAGGAAAAGCAGGTTCAGCATCATCTAAATCAAGGAATTGTATGCTAGTGTGGGGTGTATATGCCAGGAGGTAACCACCTAAGAAAATACAAACATAAATGACAGTCACTAAAATTAAACAACAACTGAGAACTTTTAGAGACTTCCATCAGTCACAAAAAGACCAACAACTGGATCTTTTTCAGTTTAACAAATTGATGTCAGTTTTTCATGCATCTATCTTGAACATTATTGATCATGAATTTTGCCATAATGTTGTTACAGTCATTGTGGATCCTCGGGGTGATAGCATACACTCATACACTCATCCTAAAACACAGGAAAAATTGACATCAATTTGTTTTTTTTAAAATAACAAATTCATTGCCAAATTGTACGCTCTCGCTCATTGACACACTTCTTAAATTATAAATTTATGTGCCTACAGGTCCCCTTTTTGACGACGAAAATTAGCTAATGAGTGCACAACAATTTCTACAGTTATCGTAAAAAGTATGATTTTTGTTAGTAATGATTATTTTGTTAGCAAGGGTTTCAGAGGAAAAGTCCAGTGTAAAAATGTTATCTCAACAGAAAAAATAATTTAGTCTAACAAGAGGAATTCAGAAGAACACTGATTAAGAAGAGAAATAGAGGGCTTCTCTTGTTTGTATTTCTCTTGTGGGTATTTGCTCATTTACCACCTATGAAAAGCAAGATGTAATGTATAATTTTTACCTCTGCTGCAAATTCTTCAAACCAGTTTGTTTTCACTTTCAGAGTGGTTCCACACCACCCACCCCATCAGTCCCTATTCCTACCCTACAACAGTACAGCCAGGATCCCATATCAACCCCCCACCATAACTTACCATAATACTCCCATATTACAATACAATCTTTTTTTTTATTTTGTACAGACAGATCTAGATTGAAACATCAGATCTCTGACCTTTTGGTCCACCTCATCTCCACTAGGCCATTAGAGCAATCATAGCAAATTTATTTATATTAATTTTGTTGGTCTAATTTATTATTGCTATCAGATTCCCCCTTCCCCTTTGATTAAATTAAATTGGTTTAAAAAAATAAAATGGTGTAAACAAGGTAAAGCAGAGGTAGAAATTGAGCCATAAAATTACTGTAATTTTGGTAAAATAACTATACTATTAATATCCATATGTTCTATTGTAAAGACAGTGTAACTACTTAAATTGAACTTCATTGTCAGAGACAAAAACCTAAAAACATCTAAACACAGGTCAGTGAGGACATTGCCAGTTTTGCTTTTGCCAACAACCACTCTGCCTAAAAAATATAGAAGATAATGACAACAGCAATAACAAAACTAACCTCTGTCAATTCAATAACCACACCAAATTCCCCTCCAAAATTCTCTTCAATGCCTTACAGTATAATTTTGCCAACAGCATAAATACAACTCAATGCTTTAGCGTGCTTCTCTCATTAAACTTTTACCCCTTGAGTCAGAATTTGTAAGTGTATCACATAGAATTCCACAAAAGATTAAAAATGCTGTTAACCTTTTGCAAATATCTGCATCAGTTCTAAAGATATTTAAATTTAAAAAATGTGTAACATATGCAAATGAGGTGACGGATGATGTCATACACTCAACCCAATATTACATCAAGATGGTAGGCTTATAGTTCTACTGGAAGCACACCTATGGCTATTAAAATTATATACAGCCTGTATTTTCCCATGGCAACTCACTCTTTTCCAGTCCCCTCTAACCTGAGGCCACAACTTCGACCTTACATATTAATATGCTTGCTGGATCATCATGCAGATGAAACATCATTGGCAAATATCAAAATAGAAAGCGAAAGGTGGCCAGAAAAGCTCATATCAGAGAAGGTTGAAACCTAATATGTTGCCATGGTAACAAAACTGTTAAGCTCATATTATGGAGGACATCTGCAAATTTCATCATATAATATGATCCTCTCAAACACCTACTCATAAATAAAAGATTTTGGAAGTATAGTTTGCATAATCAGTTAGACAACACACAACTTGGACCCAGAGCTGACAAGAGATATTCCATTTTCTATCCAACCCACCCCCCCTCCTGCCACACTCCTCCTCCCTCAAGCCACACTCACAAAACAAGTCAAAATTTACCACCTACCAGAAAAGATAAAAGTGCAGAAATAACAGTTTCGTAGCCCTTTCTAAAGCTCTTGTTAACAGAGGAAGAGAGAGTGTGGAAATAAAATAGAATGGCCCTTAGGGCCCATTTATATGGTCCTGGGTACCCAAGCAACCCTTCTCTTGAGTTACCCTGGCCAAGCTAACTTTTCACTTATTTCTTTGAAAAATTCAATCAGCCATTTACATTAATTAGGATCAAGTACCCATCTCGCCAGCAAGACAACAGGGGTGGGTGAGTTGTCTCGCGTTGGCTCGTGTCATGCCTTGGTACCCTGGCAGGCAGGACAACTTTTCTTTATTTAAACACTATGGCTTGGCTAACCAGGGCAACCCTTGGCATGACGAGTGTCACGTGATGCCTAGATTTAAAATTTCAAGCAGAAATATCAATTTTCAAAGAAGAGAAAATTAACTCGCCAAAACACTGTAATTGAATGATTGAGGGAAACTCAAACAGAGGGATATATGCACATTTGATTATTCAATAATCAATAATTGAATAATCATGCAGGGTCAAATTCAGCCGAATGCATGGGGAAATTAATGGCAAACAATCACTTTAAGATCAAACCAAGCTAGAATTTTCAGCCCACCTACAATGGAGCAATCACAACTGACCTTTGTGAATTATTTGATGCATGCATATGAGATAGCCATTTTTCATTTTTTCTTTGAGATGGAAGGTAGATGCCATTTAAACATTGATCAAATAATGAGCAAACATCCTGTTGCTATAGAGCTACATTGTATCCCCACCAGATTAACAGAGGATGAGGTGTTGTAAACAGATCTTTGGAAGAACTAAAAAAAACTGTGTAGACAACCACCAGTGGCCTGTGTTTGCACAGAATCTCTTATTGAGTTAATTTGATATAGAACATGACTTCAAAATCTCAAAATAGTTGAATTAACTAATTATGAAGTCCTACAAGTATGAGAATTTCAGATTGTACGATTACACCCAAGTATGAAGTTTGATAGAGAAACAATGGTAAATCATACAATTCTACTTAACAATATTATTGGATTGCAAGCTCAAGATTCCCATCAGGTGATAATAAGGTTGATACAGCCTCAAACTATCACCTCAAAGAATTCTTCACCTCATAGTCCAATTATTGTTGAATAAAAAGAGAGAAGATGTTCTCTATTTTATTATTAATAGATAATAGTATACAGGTTAAAGCTTATTACAAGATAAAATTTGAATTCAGTCCAGCATTTATTTATGAACCACTTTACAGTACCTGGGAGTGGGGGGGGGGGGGGGGGAGTACTCCCAGAAAAATTTGGTGGGGGTGTGCAGCCCGCTTCCCAAAACCCTTACTCTATTGATCACCAAAATCTGTGATTTTCCCTAGCCTATTTATGACCAGACCAAAAATTTGACAACCTATTTGCAACCGTTGCCACTGACACAGTTGCCCTAAACATATTTTTTGAAGGCCTTTTGTTTATGGTCGTGTCAATAATGATGAAAAAGTAGCTTCTTCCAAACAACATTACCCAATTCAAGACTAGAGTACAAAACCCATACCCTATTTAAGACCAAAGTGGCCAAAATCGATGCCCTATTTATGACCAAAATGGCTGAAAAACCATACCCTTTGGGGCCACACATACCTATATTGTGCATATAAGGGAGTACCTCCACCCCTCTTCGGGTCACAGTAGAAGTGGGTACCTGTCAAAAGCGGGGGTAAAGTTAAGAGGTAAGGATATACCATACTATTCCATTGGGAGCTAACCCTTAACAGGCCAATTCCCTCTTTTTGAACTGCCCAAAGAAGTTGATCCCCAGGTCGGCATTGCAGTTCCGACAATACAGAGGAATATACAATTAACCACTGGATGACTGAAGGAAAGTCTCATCTGGACTGCTTCACCTCTTTGTTGATCTTTTCGGGGAAATCTGATATCCCCAAAGCACGCATTTACAATGAACTCTAGCTCTCAACATAGATTATTTCTTACAGAGAAAGAAAAGTATTCAACAAGAGATAAGGAAATAGGATACTAACCTTGAGTGTACGATTTTCCACCACACTCACGTGGATACAGAGCTTCAACTGTGTTCACTTTTAGAAAAAAACGGCTTCTGTTAAACATGTTCCCGTTGTACGCAGTGCAAACTGTGGCCAGCAATACTTCATCCAGGTTGTTTCCAACATTATAGGCTATTGCACTTAGTGTTATCACCGAATCACGAACAATAAGAACCAAAAGTTGGAACAACACAAGTTTTGCAAATGTTTAAAATCGGCCATTCGATGACAGAAGGCTCTCCGTTATTTTCCTTCAAAACAATACTAAACTGTTCTCTTTGGCCGAACGTTTTGCTTAAAAAGTCGAAGAAATGTGCTTGTAACATCTTTCTATCCTCAGTAAGAAAGGACACGAACCTGATGGTTTGCAAATAGAGGGAAATCTTCCCCAATCGAAACGCCATTTTCTCGCGTTGTGAAACGAGCTGGGCGGCACAGTTTAAACCGGATGTGACGTCACTTTTTGGTGGATGATTTCAGGAGTCTTCCGCCCCTTAGCAGCCTCAACAATACCTTCTAACTGCTTAACATACAAATGTAAGCACGGCGGAAAAACCGCTGCTCATGCGCAGTAGATTTCGGTTCGTCTTCCCGCCTTTCCATTTTCAAAATGGCGGACGACGAATCAAAAACGAACACGTCATTGTCATGGCTTTTGGCAACATCTAGCTCGCTCAAGGCAGTTATAAACAACTGGGCTACTTTGGGTAATGATCCGTGCTGATGTTTTGACTGTGATCGAGAGGATCGAAACGGTGTTGTCAGTTTTCTCAGGCGATAAAGACAGCTCTTCCGAAAGGAAACTTTCAGCTTTTCCAAATTCACCCGAGGTACCGTTTTTCCTTTTCTTAAGGTCGTGTCAAGTTCTTTAAGGTTTTGAACCGCAATTTCTTGTAGCTTGTTTAATTTTACGGGACATATAAAATATGACTTTTTTTTCGTGCTGATGAAAATTTTTAAATGCTGTTTGTTCATGGACTTTTGTATCGTTACCTGAAGAAAGAAAAGTGGAGGACGAATTCGTAAGTAGTACACACCCGGGTACACACTAATGCCTAATTTTGTTGTGCTTTTCGCTTGTGTTGTTCATTCGTGCCTTATTTTGCCGCTTCAGCAGATGCCATGTACTGGCATGAGCTGAAAACTTGTAGTAAGCTTACAGAGGTTTAGTAGTGCATTGTAGAAAGTTGTATTGTATATGTAATACAGCTTGAAGGATAAAATAAATTGCTCTTTGTTTATGTTAGCCTGTGTTTGATATTATGGCTTACGCTACTTCGCACTTACTACGATTCTTGCAGCTTTCCCCGCAGCTGCGGGCTTCGTTATTGCAAACATTTCTCCGTTGTGTTAACGAAAAAAGAAATCCGCCAAAAGGGGTTCTTGTTCCACTTTATACTGGTTTGTACATTCGTTTATGTGAAGGCTTGTAGTTACATCGAAATTCAGTCAGTGTAAAACGCATACTGTACACTGCAGACTGCAGAGTAAGGGGGAAATACATACTGCAGACATCATTATAACTGAATCGTGTTTTATCGAGAGCTAACCTTAAACAGGTTAACTGGAGAAAATATTCAGGCTAACCCTAGGGCGGATAATTTCGAGATACGAACTGCCAAAAGGCGGTCCCCTCTACGGGGACCGGTGGCTTTCACGCTGGAAATTTTTGAAATTGTGGTCCTTGAATTGGAAATGGTATTTCTGTTATTCTGAGGCCAAGTTAGCATGTTACGTTTTATTTCTTTTTGCTTAATCTAGGGGGTTCGACCGAACCAACCAAAGCCCCCTAGATCCTTCCCAGCTAACCCGAGTGATATTCAGTCTAACCCTACAACTATTTATGCTTAACTCTCACTTCTTTTAGCTTGAATTTTGGTCTGTTTACTGTTAACACACAGTAACACTTAAAAAGTCTATAGTCAGCATTTTAACACCTGGCCTGCAGTTCAAAGTCTGCGTCTTACACTGACCACATTGGAAAACATGCCTTTTTGTAAAAAGCACCATTGTGAGAAAAACACATGAAAACTGCACCATCCCTCCTCACCCAATAGTAAGTTTAAGTCTTGTTCCAAGCAAATACCGCATGCCACCTCTCCTAGATACTTTTAAGGAGAAGGTTCAGTAGCCTACACTGCAACAAAATTCTACTGTTTCATATTGTGTTCCAGATAAATTCCACACCCTTGTAGACCCTGCAACCAAATTTTGTTTACTCCCTCCCCCAACTTCCAACCATCCTAAGGGGTCACCACCTGATTGTGGAGGGATGGTTTTTGTATCCATGACCCTATGAGCTATGTCAGCTGGAGTCTTGTACTTCTGGTAGGTTGAAGGATAGGGACCAGACAAATTGTGATCACCTGGCTTTCTAGGTTGGGTGTTGGGCTATGGGTTGATAACCCACTACTGTAGAAAATAAGACTAGCAGACACAGAAGATATTCAAATCTCTATCAACATCAGTGAAGCATCAAGGGCTCATAATTTATCATAACACATGCATTTGGAGCAAACCCCTTCCTCTGAACACCCCACTGAAAATGCAAGTTCACCTTCATACTTTTCTTTTCAAAATTTTAAGTTTTGAATTTCTCCCCCCCCCCCCCCCCCCACTCCTCAGAATTTCTTTGACCTCCCTTAAGGCAGATATGGTTATCTTCTGGCACCACAATTCACTTTTTGGTAAATTAATCACATCAGGCAATGATGTCTCAGCATAATGTTTATCTGATCAAAATGCAACTTAGAGATTTGCAATTCCAAAATAACTACCTGTAAAAACTACTGTTAAGTTAACCTCTCCCATTCCCAAACAAAAAGACCAAACAAGCGTGACTAGAATTGTTTCATCAAAAACACCCCCCCCCCCCGCCAAATACAGAAAACTAAACTGAAATAAAAATAAAATCCAACACAAACACACCAGCAATGAGCATCATTAAAAGACTGGATCATTGGATAATACAATTTGAGAGTTTTCATTGTTTTAGCCATCAGGGGTTATGAGCCATTATACCATGCTCTACAAATATGGAAAGCATATGCATGAGGTTTTGAGCATTTTTTTCGTTATTTAAGTCTACTTTCTATATTTTGGGGGCCTTTTTAATAAAACAATTATTCCACTCGTGCCTGTTGGATATGAGAAGATTAAAGCCAACTCAGCGCTACGTGCCTTGTTGGCTATCTATCATCTCATATCCAACACGCTCTCGTGGAATAATTGATAATTATTCACTCCCTAACGAGTGAATGATGCGTGATCCAAACAATGACAAAATGGCTGGCGAAAACTTATGTTCCGCCAGTGTTTCTAAAATGGAAACCCTGAGAATACAAGAAGATACTGTACCAGAAAATACAAAAAAGTCTTCAAAGTTTCGAATTTTCAATTTTCATTTCAAGTGAAAATGAAAATTTTGATTGAACAACGAAATTGTTTTGCAAACAGACTTTTCATTTAGATTGCTGATTTGAACAGTGTTAAAAGACCATTTTGGTAGATTGTGATCAACGAGGATTTTATCGCAGGTTAACTAGACTTGCCATGTTAGAAGATTCTGTAAAGAATTGTGCACATCTTCATGCCGCTTGCATGCTTTCCATGCATGAATTGAGAGGTCAATTAAATTATCTTTTAATGGTTTCCTTTTCATCTGTTGTTAAGATCACTTTGTACATATACTAAAAACTTGTCAATCTCAGTGAATAACAGCCACTATTCACCTCAATTGCAAAGAATAATTGTTAATTAGTATATTCTCAGCTCCGACTATTGCATTTCTAGCTCTCTGATTGGCTCAAAAACTCCGACTATGAGCCATTAGTCGGAGTTTTACCTTATATGGAAAACAGTGCGCCAAGTTTAAAAATTTTCCGCTCTGTAAAATTGTTGAAATAAAAATCGGCGGCAAAAACCCGATTAAGAATATACTAAAACAATTATTCCATTCGACCTTGTTGGATATGAAGTGATCATAACCAACTCGCGCTACGCGCTCGTTGGTTATTTATCACTTCATATCCAACGCGGTTTCATGGAATAATTGTTAAATATTGCATAAACTTCCACACCAAAATATTATGATCTACAAAATTTTTAAGAAGTCAAATCCCAATCAAGTTGTTTATTAAACTATAACTTTTCTGTCTTCAAACATTTTTCTTTATTAATTACTGGGGAATCCTGAAATACTTGTTCCATGCATTTGGTTCCTTAATTATCCCTTTTCTTATTCCTTAATCTTTTTATAAAGGGGACATATCATTTAGTATCCCCTCCAAGGAAGATGCCATTCATTTCATCCATGAAAAAAACTCTTCGAGTTGATGTACATGGCTACGTCACACTGTCTCCAGCCAGAGAATCAAGTAATTGAAAGAGAGGAGGAGAGCTGTGAAAATGTGAGGTCTAACTGTGTAAAAAAAGAGGAAAAAAAAATGTACAAATTAAGCCATACTTGGGCTTCATCCTTTAAATACTTATTACATTGCAAGAAGTAGCCTGTGTAGCAAGCGTTTCTGTGGGGTGCGGGAGCAAAGATTTACAGCGCAAAAAATGGAGCGAGTAAAAGAGGGGGGAGGGGGAGGGGAAGGAAGGAAGGAAACGCTTGCAGACAAACCCCTGGATTTTGAAAACTGCCCACTTGGCCTTTCATGCCTGAGTGCGCGCACTGAGATTTCGTGCTATCATCGGCTGTCATAAATTAACCAATAAAATCTTCGGCCTTCTGTAGCGGAAGTGAACTTTGAACCAAAATGAACTTTAACTTGTCAAAATATGTCTGAAACAACGAGCGCATGGTGGCAACGGAGAAATCTCGATGAATTAAATTTGGTAATTTATAATCAAGCTGTATTTCTACTCAATCCGTCTAAAAGGAGGGACTGCAAGGGCTAAGTTTTAGCACATATCTGCCAGAAAGTTAAAATGTGAGAAGTATTCAAGTCGCGTTTATACTCCTTGTACTCGCAAGATTCGAAATCTTGGATCACTGTATTCATTATAAACAATCTTGTTCTTTGGCCATTTCAACTGTATTCATTCGTCCAGGAATTGATACAAGGTAAAATTAGCAAGTCAACTCCCACAAAGGCAACTCCAGTAAAGAAGCGTTTGCTGGAAACACCAGATCCGCAAATCGGTTCGAGTGTTATCGTCTGTAGCAAAAACAAACAACGGAAAGTCTTCTCGGAAAACTTTGGAATTTGGGCAGGAGAAGCTTCAAACATCTGAGAGGGAAAATAACGATAATCTTGACCAGTATCTGAATAAAGATAATCTACCCCTAGGTGGCCTCCAAGTTGAAGTTGTTTATAAAATGTCTTCGTAAGAATTCCCCGCGACGAGACGACTAAATTTTTGGTAAGGCAAATATGTAATAAAAACTGGCATGCCGCAGCTAACACGATAACAAATCATTCAGAATTGTACCCAGAGGTTCTAAATGCTGTCATTAAAAAATGCTTCTAATGAAATATCAGAGTACCTACGACAACGTGTTGCTTTGTAACAACCCAGACGAAATCACTAGGTTTTCCTACGCAGTAGTGCGAATTTTCTGTCCCATGGTTTATTATCTTGTCCTTGGCGCATGTGGCATTCAAGAAAGTGATGTTAAAATTAAAGGAACAGCTGAAAATTGTGTCGCGCTTGCTTCTGCAGGCTTCGAAAAAACCAATGCGTCGCCATTGCACTACAGGATTTCTACCGTACTGTCGAAGCTGACAACTAAATCCTTGTTCAGCGAGAAAAGTTAAAGCATTTTGTAAACAAGCTTCGAACGCGTCTTCCCCTTTAGTCTGGCACTCAACAGTATTGAAATACCTTTGATCGACAGATGTCAATAATATTGGACTGGCCCAGCCAATCACAAGCCCCGTTCGCTGGCGAACGGAGGTTTTCAAAATCCAGGGGTTTGTCTGCAAGCGTTTCCTTCCTTCCCCTCCCCCACCCCCTTCTTTGTTTTTTTTTTTTTTGGCTCTCGCCCCATTTTCCGCGCAGACAAAACACCGAAAATCCCGTCCCTTGGTCTTTCTTTGCTTCCAAACCCCACGGAAACACTTGCTACACAGGCTATGCAAGAAGAAATGTCATTAACTTAGTATCTGCACTGTTCATACATTATACAATACTGCGTAGAGCATTGAAGACTACGCAACTTCTTTCAACCTATAGTGTGAATACCTCAGTCATTTTGATAGCTTTGTAACTGGGAAATTTAAATCATGTAGTACAACATAATCATGAAGTACAACAAAAGGATTGTTACTTCTTGAGATTTCACTCAGTAAAAAAAAAAATAAGTAAACACATTTCATTAACCTCATCATCATCAGACTAATTAAACCCAAAAAAGTCTACCTTCATGTCAAAAAATAATTTTACAAGATAACTTTTAAAAACTCTTTCAAAACCACGAAATTAGTCCATTCAATAACAACAAAACAAAAAACTTAGTGTACATCTGTCATATCAGATTCTTGCACCGGTGCAAGAACTGTTAAATTGTAGACAACACAAGCCAGAGGATATATCCAAACGTAGAAAGAAATGTGTCCCCTTGAATAGTATGCTAACATCCGGACTGAACATAAGTTGGCTACGCTTTTAAAACATTCATTGCATGTAAGATTTATATCCTTAAATCTACAAAATTAAGCTCATTTACAGTACAGTGTCAACGGTTTTCGTCACTTATTTATATGAACATGGCAGACAAAAAACCTAACGGGTCATATTCCCAGAGGCAAGTCAAGATATGACCGGTAATTCAAAT
The DNA here is from genome assembly GCF_964199315.1 of Orbicella franksi. Lineage (NCBI taxonomy): Eukaryota > Metazoa > Cnidaria > Anthozoa > Scleractinia > Merulinidae > Orbicella > Orbicella franksi. Next base: position 18,552,206 of record NC_138153.1, read on the forward strand.
GATAGCCAACAAAATCTTCAACTTTTAAAATGTAGACTGATCGAGCCAAAAAGTTTCCGAAGCCACACACGAACTAGAAAATGTTGCCACTTGCAAAAATCAACCATTTACGGAAGGAAAGGAAGGAAAACTTGGCTTACCTTTCAACATAGCTTTCCATTATGCTGTGTTCATTGTGTTAAGTCATCTGTACACCAATATCTGCAGCAGAAGAGTATTGTAAATAAACTAAGTACGTCCTTCCGCTTGGCACAAAATGAACACGACACCAACGGACAAAAGAAATCACAACACAAAGAATAACACTCAAAGAAAGCGACAAAACCAGGATAACATTTGCAACATACTTAATTTTGCTTAATCCGCATTCTCTGTGACAAGTAGCAATTCTAACTGGGTGAAAATCCACAATATTTCTTGCTGTTCGATGCTCCCGCTTGCAAAATGTTCAGAGATTTTCGAAACTCGTTTGCAGCTGCAAATTGTCAGCGGCGAGCGCTTGAGCATGCTCCAAGTCAACGGATTTTTCAGCCAATCAGCGGTTTTTCCGCCGTGCCACAAATGTACTGTTTCATGTTCATATGCCCAATTTCAAACCGAGAGAGACTGGCACTAATTTAAGTGGCCTTTTGGCTTTTCTTTCGTGACCTTATGACTTGCCTTTTCTCGACAACATGGAAAGCAAATCAAGTAAAAAGACCGCGAAAAAGGAAAGCCAGCCCGAAATTTCCCTTGGAGAAGTTAAAACGAAGGTTATTTCCGAGGATCCATCGAAGTGGAGCGTAGAATGCCTTCAGAAGTGCTTACTTAAACTTGGGCAAAGTGTGTCTGGATCGAAGGAACTCTTGGTCAAGAGAATCGTTAACCTAAAAAAAAACCCACTGATCTTGGATAAGATTATATTAAGGAGAAAGAAATCCTTCAAGTTCAAATCACGGCTCTTAGTACGCAACATTCCGCCACCAGAAGCAACCTGGACGTCAGATTCAAGTCATTATCCAAAGGTAATTCATTTTTGTTTTGTTTTGTTTTTTTTTTCACTTTTAATGTTTGCGTGAACAAATGAGTCTTACCTGTTTCTTATTTTGATTTTTTTTTTCTAACCAAGAATTCCCATTGAAAATAAACTGTTGTAAGTTCTATTTAGACTGGTAATTTGCGAGCTGGGACTCAATGAAGTTTATTTTAAGTATAGCTGTTCAATGTATAATGGGTAGAATTTTTGTTTTAGGTTACAGGTGCCATGATCAAAAATTATCAAGCTCTCAAGCGCCAAGGTAGCCTAGGTCAGTACCGGAAAGCTCTCCGCATGTTCAACAGCAGGAAAGTTAAAACCGTTAAAGTCTGCAAAGAAGGAAGTTCTATTTTCGTAAAAGCACATATATTTAGAAGTTTTACACCTACAAACAATGGAGTAACAAGACCTGCAGTTGTTCTGTTCCAGGATGGTACACCTATTAAGGGCCACTGTGAATGTGCAGTGGGACTTTCAGGGTTATGCTGTCATGTTGTTTGCTTACTGATATATTTGCAACATTACACCAGCCATGGAGTTAAATTTCTTGCTCTTACTTGCACTCAGAAAATTCAAAAGTGGCACAGAAAGGGTGTAACAAAGCAAACTGAGCTGTGTCATGTACCTCTGTCCCAACTCCGAAATGTGCGATCATCCAGAAAGACACTGGACAGTTCACGCCCAAAAAGAAAGTTGAATGTTTCAAATGACCAAGCCTTGTCAGATGAGTCATTGGAGAAAAATGATTGGTCGAAACGTGATATCGATGGAATGGTATCTAGAATCAGAAATGGGATTCAAGAAACTAAGGTTAACATTGAGAGCCATATCTATGACCAGCTAAAGAAATATGATGTGAAATCTGGGCTTTTTGAGCAGCTGCATTACAATTATAATTACAGATTAAAACAAGCCCTTCAAGATCACAACTATGCAAAGGACTGCTTTCATGATGAGCAAGTGCTAAAGCCAAGATTTTCTGCGAATGATTGTGATGTTTGGCATGCACCTTTACTATTGACTGATAACATTGTTGAAGATCCAAACACTGAAGATGATCAGCTTGTCACAGGAATGTTAGCCCCAGCTGAGGATCAACATGCCCCTGGTGCTTCAGTGGCAAAGAATCAAACTATGTATGAACATGAAACAGTACATTTGTATGTTAAGCAGTTAGAAGGTATTGTTGAGGCTGCTGAGGGTAATCTTGTTAGTGAGGGGGACAAAAATACCAAAGTTCTGTCCATATCAGTTCCTCCCTTGAAACCAGTTTATGCATTTGGCTTTAATTACCATGAAGTCAAACAAAATACCCAAGAATGGTTTCATCTCCGTATTGGAAAAGTAACCTGCAGTATAATAGGTAATCTGATTGGACTTGCTGGAGAGAAAGAGCACTTGCATTATTTATTATGTGTCAAAAACAAAATAGATCCTAATAAAGTTAACCCAAAGAAATTTGCTAGTTTTACCAGAGGTAGACAGTTTGAGGGTGAAGCTGTTGAAGCTTTTGTAACAGCAACAAAACTGCCAGTCACTTCATGTGGTTTTTTTGCCCACCCAAGTGATATTAACTATGGGGGAAGCCCAGATGGTGTTGGCCTGGGTTTTTTATTGGAAGTTAAAACAAGGGTGGCAGGGAGTGAGGGACCTCTCATCGCTATAACAGCTAACCATCTTCTCCAGACAAATTACCAGATGGCAATCACTGGAGCAACTATTGTGTTTTTGCAATCCTATCATCCTGAAACAAAAAGCTTCAATCTATTTTTAATACAGAAAAACAACTTGCTTCTCACTGTTACAAAAACCATCATTGATCACATGATCACTGAAAGTATTATCTGTGAATGGCCTCATGAAGAGAACGAACTCCTTAAAAAGCTGGGTGAGCTGAATGTTGGCAGGGTGCCAACCTTTCAAAGCACAAAACCATTGAGATCATGGGTAAAAGAAGAAGCCAAAAAAGTAATGAAAATCGACATAAACTCTTCAGATTAATAATCTCAAATTTGTCTTAAAAATAGCTGTGAAGGACATAAGCAAGCTGACAGAGATTATTGTTGGGTTACAAACATGAGCTCTTATTTGTTCTCTGACCATCTGCAGCTCATTTGCATTATGCTACAAATATAGTACTTGTACAAAATGTTAATTTAGAAATCAAATATTAAAACTGTAAAGTGTTTTCTGTTTATGAAGATAGCATGTCTTGTAACAATGCCTGTTAGCAGGATATCGAGTTGTATTTAAATGTCATTTTACTGCACTTTGCTGTCTTGTGTTTCCTTGGGACCAACAGGTTTCTTAGTCAAGTTAACAATGTGTGCCAGTGCAATCCAACAAATTCCAAGAAGGTCAACTCTCCCTGAAGGCCAGCATTTGTTCAAGATTGACCAGTCACGAATTCTGCCAATTGCATTTTCATTATAAATGCGAAGGGTTGCAATATCAAAATTTAGATTTATGTCATTTTCATCATACTGACAATTGTTCTTCAATGGTGGCCTGTTGTGATGTACTCCCATTTCATGACATAAATCACTAATTGCAAAGCCCTTATCAGTCATAACCACCTTTCCCTTAGGACAGTAGTCTATAACTCCAAGTTGTTCAGTGAGTTGTTCATCTGAGATTGACCCAGGAAAAGCATCAGAGCATTTGCATAAAGCACCATGAGGAAAAATCCACACAGATACTTTACCAGTTGTGTGATTTTTGTAATGGCTGAAGGTGAGGTTATTCAACTCAAAATTCTCCGATTGAGCAATCCAGGTCTCTGTGTTGTCTCCAAGAAACCACAGTCAGCATACCCTGCATCAACAAAAACTCTAGGGAGGAAAGCTTCTATAAAGCCAGGCAATGGCTTCAGATTAACTTCGTCTAGCACACAGCGAAGGAAAACCATCCAAGCAACAAACACTCTTGAAATAGTTGAGGAACTTCCACCTACTAACTTGGCCATAATGACTAGATCCACTGCATGTCTTGCCACAGTCAGTGTGACAAGGAGTTCTGTTCTGTTGTCAAGAAGTTTATTATGTGAATCTAATTTTTCCAAAGTTTGATCACAGTCAGGATACAAAATCAGATGTAAGAAAGGAATCACACATGCAAAAAGACAGTCAAATTCATTCACAGTGAGTCCACACATGTCAAAGAATTCCTTTTCCCTGTTCTTCAAGCAGTCATAGGTGAATCTTCTCTTATTAAGGTCGAATTTCATTTCTTTTATTTTCTTTTCGAAAGAATCTATCTCAAACTTCATTTTGTCTTGTAAGGCTATCATTTCCGTTTGAAGCTTTCTTAGCTCTTGTTGCAATTTGTCAATACAACTATTTTTCTGCTCGAGTTCTTTAGTTAAACTCTCAACCTGGCATTTTAAGCTGGAATTCTCAGCTTCCAGTTTCTCTGATAAAATTTTCCTTTTCTTAACAGGGCGTGAAGGAAGCGGCGTCCTACTTGCAGGGGCTTTCCTCGGAGTACTCCTCACGGTATTGGCATTCGACGAAGCAAGAACCGTTTTTGTACAGTCAATCTTCCTTTTCAATTCCCTAGATGGTTTTTGGGAGTACTCTTTTTCCAGATTAGCAGCATATTCTTTTGTACAAATTATGTCTGGCAATTGATTCTTGTTCTCTCGTTTCCCCGAGCTCCAGTGAGCGCTACATATAACATGTTTTCTCCAGTTAATATTTTCCTTCATAAGAACTTTCCTATATCCTTTTTGAAGCTCAGGATCGCTGGGCAAAGTGTAGTACGTTATTCCTTTAGTTCTGTAATTATTCGTACACAAAGAACTGGCACAATTCCAATGCCAAGTTTTCGTGTAAGTCGCCATCTCTACGCCATCAAACTGAAGTGCACTTCCGTCCGGCAAAACCGATAACTTGTGCCAGGCTCCCACGGTATGAAATCAGGCAATGGGACAATAATTCTATTTTTAGAACAAATTGCGCCATCGCCTGCGGCACAAGCGCGTACATGCTGCGAGGATTTTTGCGGATGTCGCGCGGAGGAAATGGCGTCCGAAATTCCCGGAATTTTTCATGTTTTTGGCCCACAACTCAACGCGTTTACGTCTGTTGGAATTTTGCTTAAGTATTTTCGTCGTAAGCTGCTCCAGTTTGAGTGAAGTAAGACAGTGTCGAATTTAGGTATGTTCCGCTGTAAGCTTCTATATATCGCTGACCAAGTTGTGTTCCGACGGATGCTTCTTTTACATGAGCTGTACATTACTCCACTTTAATTTCACATATGTTGAAGATTAACAGCTTTTCCATTACACAGCGAAAAACTAGCTGGATATATTTAGATATAGCAGAGCTTCACGACTTCATAGTTTCCTAGCTCCTCTTGCCACACGCTTGCGAGGAATTTGTCAGTCTATCGCTACCGAAAAGTAAAACAAAATAATTGCTAGTTTGAGTTTCGCTTGAATTGTAAGCAACGCTTGATGTTTCATCAAGGCTTAATAACTCCGTCCGTAGATACTGCTCAGTTTTATTCGTGTAAAAATCCAGTAGATTCTCTGTTGTCCATGAATGAGAGCGCCCGCCGATGCGTGTTTTGTACAGTCAGTAAACATGACAAATTGTACTTCCGCCGCACTTTCGTGTGAAAGCGTACATCGAACTCAAACAATAGCTCTATAGTTTTTAAATATGTTTAAGATTGATAAATGTTTGAGAACATATTAAAAGCTAAGCTGAAAATATGTGAATAAAGCAGAAACAATCAGCAAAGTTACGATGACGCTTTCTTTAATCAACTTGGAATAACGATTTCGATTTTGATGATCGAGTTATCAAAACTCCTTGTCTATTTTCATTTTCGCAGTGTAAAACTTCACTATGCTTATGTTGAAGAAACACACATGATGTTAGTAGCCTTTTTTGCATTCTTTAAATTTGTTGCAGCATCTCAGCACAAAAGATAACGAAAGAAATCTTTGTCAAGATTTGTTGACAATTGAAAACACCGACTCGGACTTGAAAGTGCACGAGCTGCATGCACTATGCAAATGAGCTAATTGTACGCGTCAGACTTTCCTTTCAAAAACTTTTGCAAACTCACCAAACAAGCAGAGACAATACGAAACCATCAAAACAGGTTTTGATTATGATTAAACATTGTCTGAGAAACTCACAAATTAACTCGATACCAGAGTAGAGAGTTTTCTTGCTATATTCTTAAGCATACGCGTAAGCTTACAACTAGCGTGAGCAGATCTTATTATTCATTCCCAGCGCGAGATTGAAGTCTTGTTTTCGACCCTGAAAACCCACCTTTTCCGTTAGCTCAGAGCATCAAACTACATATAAGCGCCCTGGTTCGTATTCCCTGCCTTATTCCCTGCCATCGTTGTGAAAAATACGCAAGAGAATCTCTCAACTCTCACCATTTGATCACGCAACGTGACAACATCCACGCGAGAGCCCCTGACATGTGCGTGAATCCGCGCGGATATATGACGTCAGGATGGCGCAATTTGTTCTAAAAATAGAAATATTGTCCCATATCATAGGTGCGCGCGAATCCCGAGACTTACGGTCTCCGTCCCCGATTATGGCTCCTGCTCGTATGAAATATATGCAGTTGAGGTCTGCTCACAGTCACAGATTTGTTATGTGGTTGGATAAATGGCTCCATTAAAATCTGGTCGTTCAAATTGCACAGTACACCTAATTCGGCTCTGCATTTTGAATATCTTTATGTCGTCCTGTTCTGTGGTATTCGTTTGAGTGGACAGTTCGGGTTATCAAATTTGGGAATTTATGGCAATAAGTCTTTTCTTCAAGATCAGGATAAACAGCTGATACGTTTCTTCGTATTACGTTTCCCTGTGAAGTATTCTGATCGCGTAGTAGCAACCGGCTGCCGCGCTAAAAGTTCTCGACTTCCAATTCCTGAGGGTTTTGGGATCTGTCAGACTTTGTAACTGACCCTCGTGTAGTAGGCTCTTTTCTGAACACCATTATCCACGGCAGCAGTGTTTGCTTCCTAACATTATTTATGTATGAGGTATATGTATGTGTGAAGTTTTAACGATCATTTAAATTTTACGTAGTTTTATTTCTACACGGTTTTCGCCCAGTCTGTTCTGCCAAGAGAACCTGCTTGATTTCTTTTTTGCGTTCTGCTTCAGGAAAGACCATTTCACCTACGTAGGTTAATGGACCCCTTTATGCCACAAATGGAAGAGGGTATCATGCACGCTTGAGGCGTAGAAAATTTGTTTAAAGATGCTCGAGCAGAACGCCGCTTAGGTGGTGTTTAGCAGTTTTCCTAAACCTCAAAATGTCTTATTCTGCGTGCCCGACATAACATTTGCTCTTCCAGGACCCTGTGAACGATGTCTTTGTTTTGCCGCGCCTTTTCGGTCGGTTGGTAGAAATCTGGAGCTAGCCAAGATGTTGTCGTTCCCAGTTCTTATCGTTCCATCGAATGACGGTTACAAAATGGCGGACGAAGTGTATTTTGAATAGAGTTCAAATTCTCCTGGTGATTGCAAGGGAAAAATACGTTGGAGCAACTTCAGTGCTTAACTTTGCCTATGGCACGAGTGACATTGTACATAAGCTTCACACCTTAGACCAGTCCACCGCTTTTTTATCGGTTGGAATGCAATGGCTGCTTCGAATACAACAGATAAGCTTATAACGAAACCGTCCCTAACTGCTTCTGTCACTTTACCGGTGGAAACGACATCAACCGGAACCAGCAACGAGGGAGGTGGAGACGTCCGAGGAGGACGCAATAACTCCTCAGCTTAACCATATCGTTTGGACTCCGATATTCCCAACATCCCTAACATACCTTCGCCTTTGTTACGACCGCCAAAAATCGGACAGAAGCCGACTGATGTTACTATGACTGCGGAATCGAACGCTCATTTTCCGTTTTCTTCTGCTTCTGTTACAACTGACGGCGTTGGTAAGTATAATGCAGTCTGTTTAATCGTTTGCGTGATATATCGATGAGTTCTTGTCGGACAAGTACATGTATGTCGCAAACTTAAACGTATATACACTTTGACAAACGCGTACATGCCTGAGGTTGCAGGTTGAGACTATTTTTAGAACTATTACACATGGCTTACCTGGTATGGCGTCTCGTTCAGGCAGCGTAGTAAAGAGTCTGTTGCTAGAATTGTTAGGCCCGTTCCAAACGCCGCTCCATTCACGCGCCGAACCTAACTGATGAGTTAAGTACGGCAGAAGAGCGGCGTTTGAATCAGTTTGAATCAGGCAGGTTAGGTTTGGTGCAGCAAACAACATTAAATTCGGCAGGGTCTGTCGCATTATGCGACGTTGGAGCGGCAGCTGATTCATACGGTGTTCTCCTCAAGTGTCAAACCTAATGCATACAGCTGTAAATTACTGTAATGTATTTTTGATATAATGGGACTCGTGATTGGCTCAAAATTTAGTGGTGAGACCAGTCATGCATGAAGCTCAAAGTCGTCGTTAAAAATAAAGACAACAAATATACCAGTATGTCTTCGATTTATGAGAAACGGGACTGTATAAGTGAGTTCCTTTAGTGCAAATTCATTTTTTGCCTTTTTTCGTGATAATAGCCCAGCTTATGAGATTTCCCTTTAACAAGTCAAATTAACCGGGAGAAAATCTGTCTAAATACAAACACTGAACCTTGAGTTTGAATTTGCTTCCCTAAATGTTGCTATAACAGCGAAATGTTAATCACAGCTTTTCTATTTGGACAGAGTTCTTGAATTCAGAACGCATATTTTCTCGTCGAAAATTGTTACCACTGGCTTCCCGAATTAAGTTCGATGCAAGTACGCCGTCTGAACCAGCGGTCGCTCAAAGTCACTCTAAAGTTGAACTTTATCAAGTTTGGCTCGGCACATGAGTGGAGCAGTGTTTGGACCAGGCCTTAGTCTAGTTTTGGTAAGGTTTTTACTTTAATTGCATTAATAATTATTTCCTCTGTTTGGGTGATGGCATAATTTGCCACTTCTTGGCATTGCTTTGGTCATAACAATATGAACTCAATCATTTACCTTTAACGTTTGGAGAGCAGAAAAGAAATCTTTACTCTGTTATGATCCTAAAATTTCAATTCTACCTTTTTAAAAAGATTTTGCAAATACCACTTAATTTAACAATCGTGCTAGTTTAATTGTCCACTGTTCAGTACATGATTATCAGGACAGTGTTTCTGCACTGTAACTGCTTACTTTCTTATCCTCTTCACCTCTCTCCCTGATATTGTATTAACACAAATTTCTTTCACAAAGGGCCGGGTCGCACTAGAGCGAATTCAAATATTTCCAATTTTTGGCGTGGCAAAAAAATTGGCAAAAAGTTCCAAATTTTGGCAGTGCTCACATTAGACCAACATGTTGGAACCAAAATGTTCCTGATTGAAATATACGTCATAAGATCTATCTTTCTCAATTAACTCTTCCCAGATTTTTCTTTACTCTGCATGTTCTTGACTCTCCCCTCTTCAGCAACTCATGATTTTCGGCCCATTAATTGGACATGCAGTTTTGCTGGGCTTGTGCGTTTGTGTTGTTGCTAGCGCCACTTGCAATCAAAGAAGATTGTCTAGCTGAAGCCATCTCTTCAAGTTGCTGCCAGTAACCATGTCCAGGGTGCAAGTCACAAGAATTTGAATAAACACGCCACTCATATTCCTCGTTTGCATTGAAACAACTGTAAAAAGTGTCAGATGGACCGGGTAAAAAATGATATTGTCCCACCATCGCACACGCCAAACTGGACTACATGTAGCTGTCAAAGTTATTTTCTCGCCATAATTTTATCGAGACATGTTTTAAAAAATATGACAATTTAATGGTTAAAAAACAAAACTGTTTGCTTTGCCAAAATTTGGAAACCTCCGAGGCAGCACTTCGGCTTCTTCGAAGACTGACAAAATTTTGGCAATCCCCAAAAATTTGGCAAGTTTTTGAAACTGGGGGTGGCACGTATTTTACACTACTTGTTGACAGATTTAGTACTTATACAGACAAAATTGGCTCTGGTGCAACCCAGGCCAAAGTGGACACACCTTAATGTATCTGCAAGCCATTTCGTGACTATTCCTTCTTTCAATCATGGCTTGAAAAAAAATTGATTCCCAGCTTGCCCTTCGGACAATTAGCTCTCAAATTTTACTTCCCCTGGGCAAAGTCTTAGTTTATTATTTTTTTAATTTAGTTGGCAGATGACTTGCCCTTTTCCATCAGGCAAGTGAGAATGAAAAGTTACTTGTCCAACAGGAAAATCTACTTGTCCCACACGACCAGACAGTCCTTTTTTCGAGCCCTGTCAATTTTTTGTTTTTCTCCTTTTGTTTTAATCAGCTACTCAAAGGCTGGCCAATCCTGCTGGAATTGAAAGAGCAGCGGAAGACCTTGACAGCGTGATAAGAAATCGAGTCGGCCGACAAGTGGATAAAGTGTTTGTATGTAATGAAGGAATGTCAACATCCAGTTATCTTAAACTTACAGATATTTTTGTAGTTTCGATAATTTTATTTCAGAAATAGAAAACATGTTCTGTGTTTCTATCAAGTTTTAGGTTAAATCAACTAGTGTTCTATCATGAATGCCATTCTCTGATTGGCTACGCTATTCACTATCTATTCTGTTTTCTATTAATGTAATTTAAAGAAACTCCATGAAGTTTATTTGTATCACACAAATGATTTTCTCTATCCATTCATCTCATGCATTGTAGTCTGGTGCGATCAAAGAATTTCAAGGACACCTGATATCAAAGGCCGGTGAGGTTGACCAACTCAGAGTTGATCTTGAAAACATGGAAGTAAGTTAATTTTGACGAAAGGGTTGACAATGACCAGGCCAAGCAATACACATGGTCTGGAAAAATGTAATACAATAGTCAACACAATACAATACAAGACCTTCTATCAGTGGGAACTGTAGGACTTCCTTGCATTAAATGTATATTTATCAACAATTTTACCTATTTGTAGGTGCTTCTGAAATTGGATAACTACTACATGCATGTATATATACATGCACAACATGGTTGCAATGGAAGTCATGAAAGACTGTCATTGGGCCATATTTTGAGTCACCTGTCACCTTGATCTTAAGCTTCACAGGGCTCAAAAAAACCTTGAATTCCAGCTTGCCCTTGGGACAAGTAGCACTCAAAATTTGCTAACCCTGGGCAAGTCTTAGTTTGCACTTTTAATGATTGTGTTTGCAAACGACTTGCCTGGGCCCTTACCCTTGGTGCAAGTGAGAATGAAAAGTTACTTGCCCAAGAAAATCTACTTGTCTTGGACAACGGGACGGCACTTTTTTTCGAGCCCTACCTCACCAGTAACAAACTTGTTGATCTGTTGGTGAATTTTACCAACAACAGGCAACAAGTTCACCTGTAATGACAGGGACCCATCTACATTTTGTAGCATACTCAGCTATAACAGTGTAATGGGTGACGGCCCTTAACGACAGCCCAGTAGCTCATGTGAAAAAACCCTGGACTTCAAGAGTATGCAAGTTAGTTCTCGGTATGTTCTGTGATATATAACACTACTGAAAACACTGATGTTATTCTCATGTTAACAGCACAAGGAGAAAGATCTCTTTTCTGGCATTTCACAACAAACTGATTTCCCTGCCAGGACTAAACCCTCTGGTAACTAGTAAGTTCATACAGTCATTAGATACTGTACAACGTGTGCTGTTAATAATTAGCAGAATGTATATTGAGTACAAATTATTAGCAGCTATATTGAGACATGTTGTCGCACAAAAGTATGAAAGCATAAAAGCATGCATGGCCATTATAACAGTAGATCTAGGAACTTCTGCTACGGGTAGTAGTGGTTTTTATTTCATCATTGAAGTTTGCAGTTTCTGTGTTTCAGCTTGATAGGTGAAAATAGCATTAGTACAAGTCATGCTTTCATCTTTCCTTTCCTTTCAGCTGAAGCACTGTGAACTCAACTCTGATCTAACAACAGTGAACCAACACTACCCATAAAGCATTGTACCTTTCAGCATTATTTCATACCTCGTAAACATGTGTGTATTGTTGTTTCCTTTTTTCAGGACAGCTTTGGTCAGCAAAGCTGTACATGTATATGGGCAATTCCACATGAGTGATGTCAGAATCCAGACTTTGAAAAGCAGTTGCACATGAAATTATACCCTGTTCTACATTATGGACAAGTTAAAGTACACAGAAAAATAAATTTCAGCTCCCTTGTGACATGTTATTAGGGGGGGGGGGGGGTCCCCAAAGCAAACAACAGGCAAGAAGTAAATTTTTTAACTTGCTGTATCAAACTTGGAAAATATAAGGGACACTTGTATCAGAAAAAGTCCCTCACTGGAGTTAATACATGGGTGATATAAAATTCACCCTGAACTTTTTAAAAAAAAAGATGTACATAAAAAAAAAAGTTTTGTCACTGACATAATGTCCGCAATGCTTTAACAATCTTTTTTCTTTTCCAAAATAACAACCAGAAAGATTTTAAAACCATTCTTGTCACACAGCTAGATATCCAATAGAAACACTTTGGTAAAAAGAAATCTCTGGTAAACAACATTTTTAAAATAATGGCAGCAAAACATTGTTCTGGATGTTACATCGTGGACGTTAAACTACTTGAAGTTAAGGAAAAACATTTTGAAATGGTTCTTAAAAGCTATTCCATTACACCACAAGACCATATGTCCTTCTAGATTTGCTCTAGTTTGCCTAACAAACATTTTGACAAAGACAGCAACTTTCAAGTGGTTTGTTAACTATTCTGAAATTTCAACAATAGAAGAGGTTCTGCCATTCTGATGAACATAGTCATTTTTAACAATTCTTAAACCCTTTTATGTATCCTATTACTTTCAAGAGTTTTTTTCCCACAGAAATGTTTGAAAAGAGGACCCTTTTGTTTCCTTTGTCTAGGCCAATAATAAATAGTTGTGCCAACTCTGTATTCTGGTGACCAACGTAAGTTTCCAGGCTCAGAATGCCAAAAGCAGGCTCAAATGCAGGTTATACTTGATGTGAAAAGCGTGTTGTTTCCCCCAAACTGTGCTGTGATATTTCAGGGTTTTTACATGAAGGGCCAACCAGTTTCATTCAAAATGACATAAAGTGTTTGCCTATCTTGCCTTACATGACTGAGAACTATACAGAAAAGCTCATTTGTTTTCTATACTTGGCAATGATTCACACAGTGTAACGTCCACGACGTTTAAGTTCAAATACCCTTGCAAAATTGTGAATCTCAGTTCAAATGAAATCAGCCTTGTTGGGTCACACAACCACTAAACTGCATATATTTTGAACAGTTCATACAAAACCCCCTGATACTTCACAGGAAAATTGTGGTTGTTTTTTATGTAACGTCCGCAACAGTGTTTTTTCGCTCTATATCTCTCATTAACAATTAGACCCGTAGCCCTTGCGGGCTACGGGTCAATAGCCCATGAGGCTATTGTTTTACTTGTTTGATTGTTTTAGTATCACCCAACTAGTCGGACAGAAAAGGCAACAATAATGTTAACAAATGCAAGTTGAAGAAATATTTATTTGGGAATAAAACGAAAGAAAGCGTCATGCTCGATCGCGCCAGTTTTGCTACTCAAGGACTATTACTAATAGTCCTCTAGTAGCGTAGCCAATTAAAATGCAGGATTTGCATTAGTCCACTAGTTGGGTGATACCAATACAAATTAGTCAACTGGAAAAATTGTGCAGCCCAATTGACATGTCAGTAGGCACAAACATGTTCATAAATGGAAAACTGGACAACTCCTTTTTATACTCTTTCTGTGCTAAATTAAAGTTTCAAAATTGAGTCTGAATGTAATCTCCGTGATAGTGGAATTGCCCATGTGTACATGTACAGTCAACTCTCATTAGTAGGGACACCTGCTAGGCTGTCAATTGGTGTCCATAGTAGTGCGAGTCCGCAAGAGCAGGGTGCAATAAAAATGACAATATTCGCTTATAAAGTGTCACTGATACATGTACTGCTATACTCTTAATTCCAGTTGCCTATAATGTGTAGTAAATATTTACTCCAGTTCATAATATGGGTCAAAATAGTGTACAAACTAGTAATAATTATTACTACAAGACTGCAGAATAATTATGTCATTCAAGTTGTTCATTGTAACAAGAGAAAAACAAAAAACAAGTGTCCAAAATTCTGCAATAGTGAGACACTGTATTAGGGGGAGTCATTTCTGTACATTTTACTGTAGCGTCAACTGGGGATGTAGCTTCTGTTCATAATAGTGGGTGTCCATATTAGCAGGGTGATCACAAGGCGAGAGTTGAGCTGTAAGTACAAAAAAAGTGAATGAACCCCTTGAACTGAGCTGTGCCATACTTGAGAACACTCTTTTATACTTGTCTGGCACCCTCAGGAGCTCTTAACCTCCCTGCTCCTCAAAAGGGCTATGTTGTACACACAGTATACTGTCTGCTGTCTAATCCACTAAAGGAAATTAAGTGACACAGTGATGACTCTGTAATTTCTCACCTCAGTCCCAGTATTAGCTCCACTTATGGTGGTGGACCTCTTCGAACTGGAGGTTTGGGTACCAGGACTGTTGGGTACCCGGTTTCAGGATTTGGAAACATTGGAACAGAGTTTGGTCTTCGAGAATCCAATGCTCAGATGGAGGATTTGAAAAGAAAGTTAAAAATGGTAATTATGTCAGTGGGATTCTTATTTTTGAAAGGCATGATATCTCAAACTCTAAATTTAGCAATTTCCACATGTATCTCCTTACAGACCACAGAGCTTTGCGCAAAGCAAGATGCATATTACAGAGAGGTGGTCAGTGAGTTAGAAAATCGCTTGAAAGAAACTGTGCTCTCAGGTAAAAAATGTTCATTGTAAAAAGAAAATGTTAAATTATATTACATTACATGTGAGTTTGTCTTCAAACCTTTGTGGCCAAAACTGAAAAAGATGCGAGGAATTTGAAGCTCAATGAAGTGATGATTTCACCAAATGTGAAATTCCTTTATTGTGCTATTATTTTTGAAATGTAATTGATTTAAAAAAAATGATTTAATCAGATCACATTATGTTTGTAAATGAGAAGTCATTGCCATCTGAGATACATAACAGACATGCAATTTTCGTGACTTAGCCGGCATGACAGCCATTCTTCCTCTGGAATAAATTGTATAATGTACGCAAAAACCAACGCAGCTGCGAAAATGTCTGCTGATGCATGACACGACTTTCAAGCCCGGCCTTTATCATAAAGGCCGGGCTTGAAAGATCGAAAGGAATCTACATATAATTCAGTAAATTGGTCTTTTGTTAAAAGTAATACATTTAACCTCCTTTGTTGCTTTTATGAAATGTATCTATTGTTCAGAGAAAACGAAGCCGCGGGTCAATTACAGTTAATTCATCAACTGGAAGCTGGACTAGCAAAACAACAACAGATCACAGATGCAAAGGACAAGGTGTGTTCAGCAGTGGTACACTTTATTGCTCAATGAAAATTGACAGTCTCGTTTCTTTTGAGACCTGCATTTTGTTATGAGGCGGGTTTTTGCAAGTCCTGTTAAGAAACATCAGTCATGTACGTGTAGGTGCGTTTTTAATGACTGTTTCGTTGTTGGGGACTTGATTCATAGAGTACGAGTGTGCCACTCATTCTTCGCAAGATCAGTTAAAAGTGATTTTCACGTGCGTTCACATGCTGGCTCACTCGAATAGCCTGGGAGCAGGCTCACGTTGGAGCACAAGCGCGCGCGGCGTAGCCCTCTTCACCAGACTCCTTCCCGCCGGATCGCTTTGCTCTTCGCCGCTCACGTACGTGACTCAAAGGTGAGCCGAACGCTGAAATGCTATACACTGTATATAACCTTCAATATAATGAACTTTTTCTTACTTTATTTCAGGACTTAAATTCCATGGAATCCAGTGTGAGCGAACTCGAAAAAGACTTAGCTGGTCACAAGTCTTTCTTTGACAAAATAAAGCGCATATCACTCGAGGAGGAAAAGAGAAGATTTCGTTCAGGCTTAGTAACTAGTGCACTGGAGAGCAATGTTTCTGTGACTCAGATCGGTGACGCGCTTATTGAAATCCTCCAAACGTGTCTTTTTGAGGATGATAACGAGAAGAAGACACTACAGTCAAAGCTGGATGGGGTAAAGAGCTGGTTGCGTAATGTTTTGTAACTTACAGTGATTGTATACACCTAGATATTACATGGCATGTATGTGTTCATCAAGGAAGCTAACATGAACAAAGAACCTGAACAATAGGCATTTCCGAGTTCGCTTGTGCCTCTGTTTTAAAACTAGTGCTCGTGCAAAACCTGTCACATGGAAATGAGTTTGATTTGCCTGGAAATGAACCTTTAGGGGTAAGAATAGTTTCGCACGAAGACTCGTTTTGACACGGAGACAAAAGGCTGCTCGCTTTCAAATAATAAGGACCTCCTTTCATAGTTTAGATTTGCCCATGACAGCTTAAAAGACTTCCATATCAGTCTGAAACAATCTTTCAATTTGGCATTTTACCTTCAATATTTTGTGCTTGTGGCAGGTTGAGGCAGGGCTCAAGAGCAGTAGAGAACAAACGGATAAGAAACAAGACGAAATGCAGAGAGAATTCAAGGTGAAGTAAGAGAATGTTCCAATCATTTGATCTGAAACGGATAAGACAAGTGAAAATAATTGAGGGGTGGACCTAGAGGGTGCTAAAAAAGACAAAAAGAAAATGGAGGAAGGAGTTAAAAAACGAAAGAAAATTGTCGGGTAGGCTATATAGTATTCAGATACCAAATTTATTGGTTTATGATCTGAACCCAGGAGTAACAATAGGGTAAGGTACATTTATATTTAGTTCTGAATAGAATTAACAGTTCCTTTCAGAACTTTTATCACCGGGGCAATCACTCCTTACGGACATTTTTTTCATAAAGGTGATCCGAGTGTAATTTAATGTGGAATTGAATTTTAAGTTAAGACATATACCTTCTCATTGATTTTTCTACTACTAACTTTAGGATCTCAAAGTTGGAGGAAGAGCATGGCCAAGCGTTAGAATCTTCAGCTAACAAGATAACGCTTGTTAAAAAAGAGCTGGAGACTTTACAACAAGAAACAGACAAACTCAGGTCCGTGGCGTTTCTGTTGACTCACACATTGTTATTCGCTCAGTGCTTATAACTAAATTAATATATATATATATATATATATTTTTTACATTGAAATTCACCTTACCTAGGTGTAGACTATATTGTACATACAGACACGATTATTCACTGCAGAAATTAAAGTGCCTTCGTTATCGTGTCCCACAATGTTAACCAACCGCTATTTTCCGCGACTACGCGCCGGTGGGAAATACTTTATGCCCTGTCGATCTTTCCTTCTTTCATTTTTGCTATCATTTCTAATGTGTTATTACTCAGAGAGCAACACCAAACAGAAGTGTCCGCTATGGAAGACAAAGTGAACTGGCTTGAGCTAGAGCTTGAAAAGTCCAAAAAATCAAGCAACGAAAGCACGGAGCAATTTCAAAGTAAGGTGGGTACCCTTTTATCTTGTTTCTCAGCGGTTTCAGTCACATGAAAACAGATAACTGGCATATTTGTATATTTGTCTGTTGCTGGATCATTCAGACGCTTTCAGTCCAGCGTGATACTATATTTTAACTTTAACCCTTGCCAGAATTATAGTGGTTCTTTTATTTTTCGTTTAGTCCAAAGAACTGGAACTTTCTGTTCGTGAATTGACAGCCGAACTTCAAGTCGTAAAAGACGAGAAACAAAACTTACTCGCTCGAGTTTCACAGGAACAAGCAAACGTTATTGCGCTGAACGACAAACTCACTGCAATGGAAAAACTTCGACAAGTAGCAGAGAAAAAGAACGAAGAACTAAGCAAAGAGTTGACTATTCTTCAGGAAAAGTACAGCGAGGAAGCGAACAATTTAAGAGCCAATGTCGCAGAGAAGGAAATGTTAGTGAAAGACATACGCGAAGAGAGTGCGCGACTGAGGGAAATTGAAGTGGAAAAGGCCCTTAATCAGGAAAGAGAGAGAGCAAACGCTCGGCTCGATGGCATTTTAAACGAGCTTACTAAGTCAAATCAAAATATTTCAACCTTGACAGCGGATTTAGAAAATAAAAGACTCGAATTAGCCAAAGAACAAGAGGAAAACGTCAAACTGAAGAACGATTTAGAACTGAGAACTAAGGAAATGAATGTTGTAAGAGAGGAGAAAATTCGTTTAGCTGAGGAACTTGAGAAAACACACAGCAGTGTTTCCAATTTGCACAAGCAAGTCGAAGAATTAACAAAATCCTTAGAATTAAAATCTAAAGGCTTGGTAGAAGCTGAGAACTGTGTTGAAAAACTTCAGACTCAGCTCAATGAAAGGGAGAGGACAATAGCGACCTTTCAAGCGCAGGGGACTAATCTGGCAGAAATTCTGGAGAGGAATAGCCAAACGGGTGATTCGCTTCAACGAGAGAGAGAACAGTTAATACGAACGTTGGAAGAAAGAATCGGCGAGGTGGAGGAAATGAAAAGTCATCGTGAAATATTGGCCAAGAAATTGAGAGCCAAGGATAAGCGAGTCAAGGAGTTGGAAGAAGAGAAAAACTCCGTGTCAAACAGTTTACAAATCAAACAAGAAGAATTAGACGCCTTGATGGAGGAACGAAGTAACATCATGGCGGAGCTAAAGCTGCGGCAAATTGAGGTGACGAAGTTGAAGGACGAGAATGGCTCGCTGAGTTCTCTGGTTGAAGGAAAACACGGAGAACGCGAGAAAGAGATCAGTAAATTGCTCTCTCGACTAAAAGGTATATAATCAGTAATACTTTCTCAAATGCCCTTGCCGTCACCAGCAGTATGGTACCTACAGGTAGCCAGAGATAAAATACATCATTCTTAAACAAACTCAATATTCTCGAGTCATAATCCTAGTCTCTTTACATTTGACTGGTAGGAGCTTTAGATATTTTATTTCGTATACTTGTCATTGAGTAAAAATCAAAAGAGAGAGTAACAAGGGGAAGTTGTCCTTTTCTCTGCTTGCTCTATCGCTTCCTTCCCGAGGATCTGTAAAAGAAAAGTAAGAACTATTCGCGGTCTTCCGTTTTTGCTTCCTGGTTTATCTCCTGTGATATCTTTTTTCGATGTTGTTGTTGTTTGCACATTTACTTTCATTGGCATTTCCTGGATTTGGAGAAAATTCTGTATGTCAACATTTCACTGCCTTTCTGCAAATGTATTTCTCCGTTGGTTTACAAGGTTCGGAACAAGATTTAACTTTGACGCGAAAATTACTGAAGACAAAGGGCGACATGAGTGGCAAAGGTACGTCATCTGCATAAGTCGCAGCTTAATATTGCTGGGCGCTCTCACTTTGGGCTTCATGTAGAACAACTCATTATCATTATAGTATTGTTTGCTTTGTTTTCAAAAGAGCCAACTTTGCAGCAATATCAGCACTTTTTAGACTATGACATTTGCCTAAAGCTAAAGGCTCTTATAATATTGTACTTACATTGCAGCTGTTCGAGTGGCTGGAGCCATGCAACAAGAAGTGACCGCGAAACGTGGAGAACTGGACGCCTTACAAAACAAGTAAGTTGGCATCGATATAATCATATTATCAGCCAGAGTTATGAGTGTGATTTTACGTTATTCTGTCACGCTTCAGTGACTGCTTGCAAAAACTGTCGTGTCATTATCTTTTTTATAGAATCCATTGGTTGACAGAGAGCCTAAATACAGCTTCCAAGGTAGGAAACAATTTTATTGAATACTGTTACCGGTGGATACCATGAATGATATGCTCTCGCTTCCCGGGATGAAAAAGAATGATGATGATAATAATGATGAATTTTCGTGCTACACCGAGCTGAGCTATACATGGATTTGCAGGCTTGACTATTGGATCGGCGATAACTCAACTTTTAGTTCTCTCACTGGTTTCTCTGTTGCTTTAGGACGCACGCTATTACGAGAGGAGAAGCAGCGAATTGTCGGGAACGGTTAAACAACTGACAGTTGAGCGAGACCAGCTAAAATTCGAGCTGCGAACGATCCGAGAACAGAATGATGAATACAAAAAGCAGATTAACCACATGGAGCAAGCGCTTGAAAAGGTGCGATAATAAACCAATGAATGGCTGTGGACGCCCATGTTCGTAATTTACAATTACTTCTGAATTCCAGTAGATGGACCCCTTCCATAAATAGAAAACTGGTGATGTTCCCTGCATACCTGTTCCTGTCTGCATACGAGCCAAGCGGCCCATCAGGCTGGCACTTAACTGCGGTTTCAGTAGCATGAAGTGACTAGGGGTATTTGTTCTCCCCCCTGGATGGGACGCTAGTCTATCTCACGACTACCCCCAGCATTAAATTCGCCGGGATCGATTTATACACGCGAAAATGTCTTGCCCAAGAACACAACACAACACAATATCCCCTGCCGGGGCTCGAACCCAGAGCGCTCAATCCGGAGTGAAGCGTACTAACCATGAGGCAAACGCCCCTCCCACGGTGCCAGCCACATAGAACAACAGATACAGTGAAACCTGTCTTAAGCGGACCCCACATTAAGCGGACACCCTCTATTAAGTGGACACCAGTTAGAGTCCCAAACTTTTCTTCCTATATTTACCGTGAAATAAACCTGCATTCAGCGGACACCTATGTTAAGCGGACGCGGACGCCAATATTAAGCCATTTTGTTGCAAAAAAAACCTGCAATAAGCAGACACTTCCAGGGCTTTTTACTTCTGAAAGCTCAGCTTAGACTCCTTTAACATTGTTCAGCGATGTTTCTAAAGCTAAATAGATTATTCAAGATTGATGCATTGACTGACTGGACATTGTGCTATGAGCAGTCTTCGATCTTACACTGTGTTACACTGAGTTACAAAAGGGTTAATAATTAATTATTATTGCACAATGTATTAGAACCTGCTAAGAGGGGACGGCCTGTATTAAGCGGACACTAGTGAGGGTCCCAAGGGTGTCCGTTTAATACAGGTTTGATTGTATATTTAACCTGCCGTAAGCGAACACATTCTAGAACTAAGGGAGTTCAGTTACGACAAGTTCCACTGCCTTCTACCTTTCAAAAAAATGGATGATGAGTAATGGATAGCAACATCGCTCATTCAATTGCACATCATAGGGTTGTGAAATGGTCAGGGGAAGAAAATTTCTTCAAGGACAGGGAAAAGTCAGGGAATTGACATTTTGAAGAAGTCAAGTAAAACTTTATATTTCCAAAGTCGTTTGGAGATATAGACGTCTTTATATAATATACGTCTTTCTTTTCGAAGGCTGCTCTCAAACACGCCGACTCGCAAGGTGTGATCGAGAAGATGGAACAAGAGATGGCCAGGCTAAAACTGAAGCACTCGCTCGAAGTTAAGGTACGCCATGAAGTGCGAATCGGACCGAAGTATATTTCATCAGTATTCTAGTAGAATTCTACTACAGTACCTGTAGTTTTAGCCAGTGTAAGCTGGACTCAGATTTCACGTTACCTAGCGTTGCATGCGGGACAAATGGCAATCTCGTTCCCAGAGCTCGCGCGTTTTCGGTCAGCGGAGACCGAACGTACGACGCTCTGTGCTAGTAAAAAGCCAAAACCAGAAAATCCTGGTTCCAGTTGATTTTCAACCGATTTTCGTTCAAGTCAAATAACGGCTTCTAAAGACGCGTATTGAGAGTAACCGCTGTGTCTAATGATGGCTCATCTTCCGATTTCTCCCAGGGGTCTCAATTTGTTGGTCCTAACTAAAAAGAACGCGGCCTTGAGAACGAGATTGGTAAAATAGGATCTGGGAGCTTTTATATCGAAACACACTTTACAGCATGTAATTGAAATCATTGATTGGTTTGTTATTCAAGGAACTTGAGCGGACTTCAAAGGCTCCTCTTTCACTCAGGCCAGAAGCTGCATCGCTGGTTGAGCTTTTGACAAAACTGAACACTGGATTTAGGTATGGATCTTGCACGTATTTGTTCTGTGACCAGGAAGTGAAGTCTAGTCTCTTTAATTCATTGCCGACTGCAAGAGCCAAACGTTGTTTGGATCATTGCACAACAGTTCTCGTCACGCAATACTCTGAAAGATGCAGACTACTGGAGGGTGCCAAAAAATAATTAAAACAATGTTATTAATAATACTTATTATTATTCAGGGTGTGATCGTCACGTGGATTTCGCGTGGGCAACGTTTCCACCGTTAGAACAATCTGGAGAAAAAAAATGCGATTTCCCAGTAACTTCTGTTCTTGTTCTATCTTGTGTTATTTACTTGTTACCTCTAGATGGCCTCCGCTGGCGACTCAAGCGAATTTCAGCAATGTTATGTTCCCTCAAAAGAGCGCTTTGCCAGAGTCGGTTCTACCTCTTTCCCAAGGCTCACAGCCCGAAGTGGCGGAGTTGGAGACTGGGCACCTAACACAAGGTGGAAAGTCCAGGGAGGTAAGGATTCTGTTGCTGTGTTAGTTTCTCTCGTGGCTATTGGCGGGACTATGCGTTTAGTGAATAAAGATTTGTACTAAATCGTTTTTGTGCCCGTAAATTCTTATCTGCGTTTTAAATCTACAGGCAAGTGAAGCTTCTTCAGGAAAGAACGACGAAGTTACAGAGGACCTGAAGACGTTATTACATGAAGTATGAAGCCTGATCACAAGTTTTCAAGCTCGTGTCTGAAAATGGGACCCCTGGCAAGACTCCAACTACTGCGTTTACGTCCCACGGGCCTCCTACTGAGCGAGCACTGTTGGATGATGGCCCTGTACACCCTGAAGAACCGGAATCTAGGACAAAGGGTCGGAGAAACATCGCTTCTGAGGTCGACCCTGGAAAGGAAAATTGTGATCCAATGACTAAAGGCAAAAGACAAGGCGATGAACGGTCTGAGAGAAAGCATCGAAATACAACCCAAAACGAGCGAATCCTGTGCCCTAAACCTGTTGTTTCTAGTGACTACAAACGTGAATTTGACAGAGAAGAAGCCGATTAAGCACCAGTTACGAACTCGACGACGTCAGCGAGGATGTTAATGACTTTGCTCTTCCGCTGCACAGTTCATCTCCGAAGAAAGACAGTGCTGCCAGCAGCGACGCACTTAGTGAACATTCACAAATATTTCACAGGCCACCTTCACCACTGTCTTTATCGATTCAAAGCGATAACTCTGATGTCACGTCGCTTTTAATCGACCATTCAACGTCTACTGCAGACACTGTATTTTCACGGGAAAGTCTTGAACACGGCTCATTCTTGGAATCCGACGTCAAATGCGTCCTCGGTAACCAGTAGTCAGCCGAGTTCAAGTCAAATGTCTGACACTGTGTCTTCATCAAAGAAACACTCGCGCCCAGTTCCCCAGAACGTGAAAGTCAGAAAACGAGGTAGCGATACGAATTCTGCGCGGGATTCGTACGGTCACAGAAAACAAAAAGACCTGACTTCAAGGAAACTAGATGAGAGAGCTTTTGGAGCCGGTAATAGTCTGTTTACCTAGATCACTCCACCCTTCCTTACCCGTCTATTTTTTTTTTTTTTTTTTTCGCTTTCTTTTATTCGCAATTCTTTTCTCCTGTTTTGTAGTTTTTGTTGACGTTTAAATTCTTGACAATGTACCTTTCGTTCCAGTATCAGCGCCCATAAAGACAAATCCCTCAGCAAACGAACCAGCTTACGGACGCGCAGAGATGATCTTGCAATCTCTTGCACAAACTGGACAGCAACTCACCAAGAAAAACAGAGGTATGCATGTCTTGTACATAGGCACATTTTCATGTTTAACTCTTAAAATAAACCATGAGGTTGAGAATGGTTCTGTCCCGTGCAATAATCAGATAAGGACATTGTTCTCTGTTCATAGGGTTACATGACCATGCATTTATGGGAAATTCGAAGATAACAAGCTAGGAGAAGGCATTCATTTATGGGAAAATTAGGCCATGGCGAAGAACAAGTTTTATAACAAATTGATAGAATATGCAAGACGCATAACGGCGAGCACAAGATGTTCCTTGGTTTAAACTTGATGAATTATAAATGAGTTTCAAAAAAACCTCTTCCATAATCTAAATTTATTGAAAAAAAAAACAAAAAAACAATGTGCTCTTTTTGTTAGTATTCCACCAGTTAAATTTTTAATTTTTTGTGCTTGTTCTATTTTGGTTGTTGTTATTATTTGGCTTTCTTTTTTGTATCTGCTTCCATGCACCCTATGTATGATAGCATTGACATTTCATGTTTTCTTCCTTAGAAGTCGAACACTTGTGGAAAGAACAAGACAGAAGGATCAGAAAGTGCCGCAAAAATGAGGACAACATACATGCATTGCTGTCATGAATACTAGAACAGGAACGTTGGGACTTTGGTGATGCCATAAGCCTGCGAGGAAGATCTATTGGAGTAAGGGTGGAGTGAGGGAGCTCCTACCCCCCCCCCCAGCCCCTACTCGAGCTTCTACCCCTCCTCTCCACCCCTCCTTCAACAGAGCTTGCTCGAATGCTATGATCCCCTCTGTTTTCAAATTTTACAATTGTTCTTCCCAAAACGAGAGGACGATGTAAATTGCATGTTTTGCTGTTTTTAAAACTGCGACGTAGGTAAAAGACATGGAACTTGTTACTCGGTTTTGACTATATATATATATATATATATATATATATATATATATATATATATATATATACTTCTTGAACTTGAACAGAATAAATTTATAGAGCGCTCGACTCTGAGAGGAGCAGTGTAGATAATAAACAATGGTAGCAAGACTTCAATTCATCGTTTTATTGCGACAACGCTGTTTCGTATGGTCAAAGGATGACCATACGAAACAGCGTTGTCGCAATAAAACGATGAATTGAAGTCTTGCCTTGCTACCATTGTTTATTATATATATATATATATATATATATATATATATATATATAGATATATATATATGTAAACGTTTGATAAAGCAAGGACGGACAACTTCTGACGGTAAAAAAAGTTAAAAAGTTAAAAATTTAATAGAAAAACGTTTCGGTCTTAGACCTTCATCAGTATTTTGAAAGCTCCATCTTGTCTTTGCTTTGATTTTGCGTTGACAGCACGAAAGCGTGTGAAATAACTAAGATTGATTGGGTCTAATACTGTGGGTTAACATATAAACACGTTGCATGTTCAATTGCCACACCCTTGGAAAGCATACGTACTCTCTTGAATTTTACATTATAGAGAGGTTTTTAATTGACTGTCGTAAGACCAAACCAATTACTTACCGATTAGACTACTGAACCAGTCTCTAACGGCAATAAAACCTAAACCAAACACAGAGTACGTAATTGCCTGATCCCAGTATACTTTCGAGAATCAATTGAAAACCACTCTATAGGAGGTTTTGTTATAAATTTGTTTTTAATAGTAATATTACAAGATCAGAGCGGTCTATTTTAATTATTTAAAAAATCAAAAACAAAAACAAAAAATTGCTAGTCGATCACTGGTATATTTTGTGCTGAAATGCTAAGTGTTGACATCCTTCCCCATGACTAAGGAAGTTAGTGTTGTTTCGGTTTTTTATTGTAAACAAAATTATACCTACATGATCCAGTACATCAGAGACACGGGAATTGAAATATCACGAAAACTTTAAAATTTGAATAAAATGTTCTTGTGCCGACAGAATTGGAACTTGAAGTACCACTCTAGATTATTGTTTTATAAACCACGCCTTGAGAGGAGCTGATCACGTTAAAAATCGTAAATACGTTTCTTAATAGTATTTGGACATAACCACCAGACAACAAGGTTCTAACGTTGCTGCCTTAAAGAAAGTTTTCAGCCGAAATAATTGTAGGATACGTACACTGTACGCTACTATACAATAAATATTTTAATTACCTGATTTGCTGATTGACAGCATCAAGCTGAGAAGAAGCACAATGCAGGTCCACCAACAAGCCATCGTCAAATGCTCCAAGGAACGCGGAGCAATCAGCTCGAATAATTTCCCGTTTATGTCGTTACATTAAACTTCTCTTCTTCTGTGGTTAGAGTTATGAAACCTTGTGGAGATGAAAGAGCTACCGAAATGTTTCAAGGGGAGGAGCAATCAGATTGAAAAAATAATATTCATGAGCTCGGAAGAAATTTCTTCACCAATCCCTGTTCAATAATTATTGTCATACTCTATTCTATAAAAGGCTGACGGGACATCACTGAATGTTTGGTTTTGGTTTTGGTTTCTTGAGAATTGATCAACTTTAACGCAACCTTCACCTCAAAACTGGATCTAGAGTGTACGCAATTATTAAAGGAAGCTTTGTGCCACTACTCAGGTCAACAAACGAACCTGAACGGAAGAAGATGTATTTTCACCGGGTGCTAGGGTTATACAAATGAGCTTTTACACGAGCGATGGCTATGTAAACACACTGACTGTGGCAGATTTTAATCTGTTCTCGCGTGCAATCCAAGGAGATACCCACCGGTTTGAACTTATAGAACGGTTTATTAAGGTATGAAGTTTACTGTGATGTGCTTTTTAGGCTTCATTTAGACCCAACTTTTGAGATTTTTCCCGTCAAATTTGGCTAAATTTTAGTAGGTGATCAAGGGCCTCGCAGTAGGGTGTCTTCCAGCCTCGCCAGTAAGCTTAGAATTTTTCGAAAAGTTTCCATATTTCGTCAGTCAAAGTAATGAATGTACCTTAAAATTCGTATGAAAACGAAATTCCGTGAGCTGCATTTTTGGCGACGTAGCACGCTTCACAAAATCGGTGAATTTTTGCCTTTCTGATCACGGTCGGCAACCTCAGTTCGGCCAAAATTCAATTTTGGCTCGTAGCAAAGAAGAAATAAGGAATTGGAAAATAATAAATTGCTTTTTTATATATGTGTCAAACCCTTTTCACTGACAGAAAATGAAGGAAAATTATTTTAGGTCCCGAAGTCGAGTTGACCGCTTTTAGCGGGACTACCACTTAAGCTTTAATCTAATTTGGTTTATTGGTAATCGTCTAATGATCAATGACGCGAAAACTGAATTTCTAATTATTGGCTCCCGTCAACAACTTGAAAAAACATCTATTGATTCTATTATCATTGGCGACACTGTCATTAAACCGTTAGAAAGCGTCCGGAACCTTGGGGCCTGGTTCGATGCTCATATGCGAATGAATGTTCACATTGGCAAGATTTGTAGCAAGGCTTTTCGCGGACTATACAACATAAGACAGATCAGAAAATTCCTTACCGCGCAATCCACAAAGACACTGATCCACGCCTTTGTATCTTCGCACCTTGATTACTGCAATGCACTTCTATTTGGTCTACCTAAATACCAGATTGATCGTTTACAGAAAGTTCAGAATGCCGCGGCTAGAGTGATTTTTCGGATTGCGAAATTTGATCATATCCCGCCCGCTCTTATCGACTTACATTGGCTCCCAGTATCGTTTAGAGTTCAGTTTAAATTGCTTCTTCTTGTTTACAAGGCACTACACAACCAAAGTCCTTCCTACATAAATGATCTTTTATCCCTGAAACCAGCTACTAATTACGCTCTTCGTTCGTCTGCAAAATCTCTTCTGGTTGTTCCAAACGTCAACTGCTCTACACTTGGGGATCGGGCCTTTGCTCATGCTGCACCTGTTTTATGGAACTCGCTGCTATTAACTATAAGGACAAGTAGCAGCCTCGCCATTTTCAAAAAGCAACTGAAAACATTTCTTTTTAAGAAAGCTTTTCACTTGTGGAAATAGTTTTAAAGTTTAGTGATTTCCATTTATTCATTTATTTTAACTTAATGTAAAGCGCTTTTGAGTATGTTTGTATAGTTCTAGCGCTATACAAGTCTATTATTATTATTATTATTATTATTATTAATAGAATAAAAGATGGCTAATTCACATGGTTCCACTAACAGGGATCAAATAGTCCCGCAAGGCATGATGGCTTACAGATGAGCGAAAACGGAGAACATTGACTTCCGTATATACAGTAGTTTGAGGCCTTACTAGAAAGAACATTAACTTAGTGTGCAGATTAAGAGTGTCATATGTCTACAGTGGCCCACAACCGTCACGGCAAAAGAAATAACCTCACGGCGACAGTAGAAGACTCACGGCAAAAGAAATAACATCACGGCAAAAAGAATAACCTCCCGGTAAAAAAAAAAATAACCTCACGGCAAAAGGAAATATAACCTCACGGTGAAAAGAATAACCTCACGGCAAAAGAAATAGCTTCACGGCAAAAGTAAAAGACTCACGGCAAATAGATAAAGGACAAAACGACTCACGGTGAGGTTGCCGTGAGGATATTCCCTTTGCCGTGAGTCTTTTTGTTTTGCCGTGAGACTTTTACTTTTACCGCGAGTCTTCTTGTTTTGCCGTGAGGTTATTTCTTTTGCCGTGAGGTTATTCTTTTTGCCGTGACAGTTGTAGGCCACCGTATATATCAGATACTGGAGACTTTTACAGAAGGGTGTTTGCAAGAGAAACTAGATATCAAGAGAATATTAAGCTATTCCTACATCGCACTGGAAATAGAAAGTTTAAACTGAATTGTAAAGAGTGTGAACCAGCCGATTAAATCTAAGGGAATATTTTAAAGGTGTCAGTCAGTCGTTTGTGTGCTTTTGACAGTCCTATTATCTCAACTGCAAATGATTTTAGTGACCTTATATGACCACCAGGTGACACATAGGATTGAGACAATTATTGATGGAAAATAGGGCAAAAGAAAGACCTTGATAGAGGCATCAAGGATAACAAGGAGGGAAGTATAAATGACAATATATCCGCATACATACATATATACATATATACATATATACATATATACATATATACATATATACATATATACATATATACATATATACATATATACATACATACATATATATATATATATATATATATATATATATATATAAAACGGTTATAAAATGCCTCAAGCCAACAAAGAATGCCACTGCGTCAAGAGGATCAATGAAGATTCACAGTCCAAGCCTCACCGCAAAAATGAATTTAAAAACGTTTGATAAAGCAAGGACGGACAACTTCTGACGGTAAAAAAAGTTAAAAAGTTAAAAATTTAATAGAAAAACGTTTCGGTCTTAGACCTTCATCAGTTACAAGAGAAAAAGGACGAAAACTAAGTTTAAATACGGTTACAGTGTGGGAGATTACGTAACGAAATGAAAAATACAATATTGTGCTATTAATACATCGTGATTAATACAATACAGGAAGAAAATGCAAAACGAGAAATACAATGCTGTACTATAAATTGCGTCATACAGGGTGATAATTAATAGACCAAACGAAAAGAATACAATACTGTGCATAAATTACATTATAGAGCGTGATAATTGCAGAACTAGGTTAAATTCAACCTAAAAACTAAAAGAGTTAAAATAGATAAAACGGACTCTTGCAATGCGGTAAATATAACGGGAAAAATAGTTTGCAAAGATAAGCAGAAGAAACCTACGTTTACGCTGGACAAGGTTAATAACAAAATCCCAAATCGAGGCCTTTGGAGCATTAAAGGGTTGACAAACAACAAAATCCCTGGAGGGGCCCTTAAACAATAAGCTGTAATAAGATCCCAGGCAGGGCCTTTGAGCATACCTAACACCCAAAAAGCTGACAAAATCCAAGGAAGGGCCTTTGAACTGCCTTATGGCGCGAACGCATATTTACACAAGAGAAAGTTAATTATAACAAATTCTGTTTTTGGAGTGAAATTCTTTTCTTTTATTTAAGCCATGGGGAGCCAAAGAGAACAGTTGAGCACTCCAATAAGCCTCTTTCGTAATTAAAAACCTATCGATCTCGTCTGAGTCATTAGGGGCCTGCACCTGATCAATGCATTGGAATTCAAAATCATCCAAGGAGTGTGGAATTTTATTGAAATGTACTGCTACCTCACAAGTGGTTTTGTTTGTGAGCATAGCAGACTTGTGGTTACGAAACCTAACCCGAAAATCGGTGGTAGTTGATCCTATGTACTG
The DNA here is from genome assembly GCF_964199315.1 of Orbicella franksi. Lineage (NCBI taxonomy): Eukaryota > Metazoa > Cnidaria > Anthozoa > Scleractinia > Merulinidae > Orbicella > Orbicella franksi. The sequence goes on from NC_138153.1 coordinate 18,582,245, forward strand.
TAAACGACATTTCTTGCAGGAAACTAAATAGATCACGTTTTTAGAATCACAAGAAAGCCTTGAATGAATGGTGTATTTTCTGCCCGTTTTAAAACTTAGAAATGATTTAGATTCAACAAAGAAATTTCGACAGAGATCGCATCTATTTCTTTCACATTTAAAGCAGCCATTGTTTGGCTGAATTGTTTGTCCCTCATCGGCGGTTTTAAAACGAGATGGTGCTAATAATTCTTTCAGGTTTTTTGTTCTACGAAAAGATGGTATGATAGAGCCTTGAGGGAAAATGTTCCCCAACATCGATAACAAACTTGGTCTTACTGCAGTTAGGAAAGCTTTGAATGCTAGGGAAAACAAAATTCCGTCTACATCTTGCATATTAGAAGCCGTAAAAATCTGTTTGAAAAGCAACCATTCTGTTTTTAAGGACAATTTCTTTCTTCAGATTCATGGCACGGCCATGGGTCCAAAAAATGCATGTAGTTATGCCGATCTAGCCATGGGTGAAATTGATCTTAAAGCTAAGTTTTCCGGTCCGATAAAGCCGTCCTTGTGGTGGCGTTATCGTGACGATGTCTTTGATCTTTGGCAGCAAGGCCTTCCTGCCTTACATCAATTTACTGATTACATTAATTCTCTATACCCTACTATTAAATTCGAGTTAGTTTTTTCTGAACGTGAGCTTCACGTACTTGATCTTACTTTACATCTTGTGGATGGGTTTATTAGAACTGACGTTTATTCTAAACCTACAGATAGTCATTTATATCTTCCACCTTCTAGCTGCCATCCCAAGCATGTCTTCAAGGCTATTCCTTTTGGAGTAGCGACTAGATTGAAGAGAAATTGCTCTGAAGAAACTTTCCTTGCCGAGAGAACAGTTGAGTACAAGGGTTATCTTGTTAATCAGGGTTATCCCTCCAAATTAGTTCACGATCAATTCTCCAAAGCCTCCACCATTTCTAGGAATGATTTACTACGGCAACGCGGAAAACAATCGAAGAAATTATTTCCATTTGTTCTCACATTTAATCCTAATTTGCCTAATGTGAGTAGCATAATTAGAAAGCATTTGTTGATTTTGCAATCCAACCCTAAATTGAAAGAACTTTTCCCTCAAGCCTCTATCATACCATCTTTTCGTAGAACAAAAAACCTGAAAGAATTATTAGCACCATCTCGTTTTAAAACCGCCGATGAGGGACAAACAATTCAGCCAAACAATGGCTGCTTTAAATGTGAAAGAAATAGATGCGATCTCTGTCGAAATTTCTTTGTTGAATCTAAATCATTTCTAAGTTTTAAAACGGGCAGAAAATACACCATTCATTCAAGGCTTTCTTGTGATTCTAAAAACGTGATCTATTTAGTTTCCTGCAAGAAATGTCGTTTACAGTACATAGGATCAACTACCACCGATTTTCGGGTTAGGTTTCGTAACCACAAGTCTGCTATGCTCATAAACAAAACCACTTGTGAGGTAGCAGTACATTTCAATAAAATTCCACACTCCTTGGATGATTTTGAATTCCAATGCATTGATCAGGTGCAGGCCCCTAATGACTCAGACGAGATCGATAGGTTTTTAATTACGAAAGAGGCTTATTGGAGTGCTCAACTGTTCTCTTTGGCTCCCCATGGCTTAAATAAAAGAAAAGAATTTCACTCCAAAAACAGAATTTGTTATAATTAACTTTCTCTTGTGTAAATATGCGTTCGCGCCATAAGGCAGTTCAAAGGCCCTTCCTTGGATTTTGTCAGCTTTTTGGGTGTTAGGTATGCTCAAAGGCCCTGCCTGGGATCTTATTACAGCTTATTGTTTAAGGGCCCCTCCAGGGATTTTGTTGTTTGTCAACCCTTTAATGCTCCAAAGGCCTCGATTTGGGATTTTGTTATTAACCTTGTCCAGCGTAAACGTAGGTTTCTTCTGCTTATCTTTGCAAACTATTTTTCCCGTTATATTTACCGCATTGCAAGAGTCCGTTTTATCTATTTTAACTCTTTTAGTTTTTAGGTTGAATTTAACCTAGTTCTGCAATTATCACGCTCTATAATTAACAATTATTCCATGAAACCGCGTTGGATATGAAGTGATAAATAACCAACGAGCGCGTAGCGCGAGTTGGTTATGATCACTTCATATCCAACAAGGTCGAATGGAATAATTGTTTTAGTATATTCTTAATCGGGTTTTTGCCGCCGATTTTTATTTCAACAATTTTACAGAGCGGAAAATTTTTAAACTTGGCGCACTGTTTTCCATATAAGGTAAAACTCCGACTAATGGCTCATAGTCGGAGTTTTTGAGCCAATCAGAGAGCTAGAAATGCAATAGTCGGAGCTGAGAATATACTAATGTAATTTATGCACAGTATTGTATTCTTTTCGTTTGGTCTATTAATTATCACCCTGTATGACGCAATTTATAGTACAGCATTGTATTTCTCGTTTTGCATTTTCTTCCTGTATTGTATTAATCACGATGTATTAATAGCACAATATTGTATTTTTCATTTCGTTACGTAATCTCCCACACTGTAACCGTATTTAAACTTAGTTTTCGTCCTTTTTCTCTTGTAACTGATGAAGGTCTAAGACCGAAACGTTTTTCTATTAAATTTTTAACTTTTTAACTTTTTTTACCGTCAGAAGTTGTCCGTCCTTGCTTTATCAAACGTTTTTAAATTCATTTTTGCGGTGAGGCTTGGACTGTGAATCTTCATTGATCCTCTTGACGCAGTGGCATTCTTTGTTGGCTTGAGGCATTTTATAACCGTTTTATATATATATATATATATATATATATATATATATGTATATATGTATATATGTATATATGTATATATGTATATATGTATATATGTATATATGTATATATGTATATATGTATATATGTATATATGTATATATGTATATATGTATATATGTATATATGTATATATATATATATGTATGTATGCGGATATATTGTCATTTATACTTCCCTCCTTGTTATCCTTGATGCCTCTATCAAGGTCTTTCTTTTGCCCTATTTTCCATCAATAATTGTCTCAATCCTATGTGTCACCTGGTGGTCATATAAGGTCACTAAAATCATTTGCAGTTGAGATAATAGGACTGTCAAAAGCACACAAACGACTGACTGACACCTTTAAAATATTCCCTTAGATTTAATCGGCTGGTTCACACTCTTTACAATTCAGTTTAAACTTTCTATTTCCAGTGCGATGTAGGAATAGCTTAATATTCTCTTGATATCTAGTTTCTCTTGCAAACACCCTTCTGTAAAAGTCTCCAGTATCTGATATATACGGTGGCCTACAACTGTCACGGCAAAAAGAATAACCTCACGGCAAAAGAAATAACCTCACGGCAAAACAAGAAGACTCGCGGTAAAAGTAAAAGTCTCACGGCAAAACAAAAAGACTCACGGCAAAGGGAATATCCTCACGGCAACCTCACCGTGAGTCGTTTTGTCCTTTATCTATTTGCCGTGAGTCTTTTACTTTTGCCGTGAAGCTATTTCTTTTGCCGTGAGGTTATTCTTTTCACCGTGAGGTTATATTTCCTTTTGCCGTGAGGTTATTTTTTTTTTTGCCGGGAGGTTATTCTTTTTGCCGTGATGTTATTTCTTTTGCCGTGAGTCTTCTACTGTCGCCGTGAGGTTATTTCTTTTGCCGTGACGGTTGTGGGCCACTGTAGACATATGACACTCTTAATCTGCACACTAAGTTAATGTTCTTTCTAGTAAGGCCTCAAACTACTGTATATACGGAAGTCAATGTTCTCCGTTTTCGCTCATCTGTAAGCCATCATGCCTTGCGGGACTATTTGATCCCTGTTAGTGGAACCATGTGAATTAGCCATCTTTTATTCTATTAATAATAATAATAATAATAATAATAATAGACTTGTATAGCGCTAGAACTATACAAACATACTCAAAAGCGCTTTACATTAAGTTAAAATAAATGAATAAATGGAAATCACTAAACTTTAAAACTATTTCCACAAGTGAAAAGCTTTCTTAAAAAGAAATGTTTTCAGTTGCTTTTTGAAAATGGCGAGGCTGCTACTTGTCCTTATAGTTAATAGCAGCGAGTTCCATAAAACAGGTGCAGCATGAGCAAAGGCCCGATCCCCAAGTGTAGAGCAGTTGACGTTTGGAACAACCAGAAGAGATTTTGCAGACGAACGAAGAGCGTAATTAGTAGCTGGTTTCAGGGATAAAAGATCATTTATGTAGGAAGGACTTTGGTTGTGTAGTGCCTTGTAAACAAGAAGAAGCAATTTAAACTGAACTCTAAACGATACTGGGAGCCAATGTAAGTCGATAAGAGCGGGCGGGATATGATCAAATTTCGCAATCCGAAAAATCACTCTAGCCGCGGCATTCTGAACTTTCTGTAAACGATCAATCTGGTATTTAGGTAGACCAAATAGAAGTGCATTGCAGTAATCAAGGTGCGAAGATACAAAGGCGTGGATCAGTGTCTTTGTGGATTGCGCGGTAAGGAATTTTCTGATCTGTCTTATGTTGTATAGTCCGCGAAAAGCCTTGCTACAAATCTTGCCAATGTGAACATTCATTCGCATATGAGCATCGAACCAGGCCCCAAGGTTCCGGACGCTTTCTAACGGTTTAATGACAGTGTCGCCAATGATAATAGAATCAATAGATGTTTTTTCAAGTTGTTGACGGGAGCCAATAATTAGAAATTCAGTTTTCGCGTCATTGATCATTAGACGATTACCAATAAACCAAATTAGATTAAAGCTTAAGTGGTAGTCCCGCTAAAAGCGGTCAACTCGACTTCGGGACCTAAAATAATTTTCCTTCATTTTCTGTCAGTGAAAAGGGTTTGACACATATATAAAAAAGCAATTTATTATTTTCCAATTCCTTATTTCTTCTTTGCTACGAGCCAAAATTGAATTTTGGCCGAACTGAGGTTGCCGACCGTGATCAGAAAGGCAAAAATTCACCGATTTTGTGAAGCGTGCTACGTCGCCAAAAATGCAGCTCACGGAATTTCGTTTTCATACGAATTTTAAGGTACATTCATTACTTTGACTGACGAAATATGGAAACTTTTCGAAAAATTCTAAGCTTACTGGCGAGGCTGGAAGACACCCTACTGCGAGGCCCTTGATCACCTACTAAAATTTAGCCAAATTTGACGGGAAAAATCTCAAAAGTTGGGTCTAAATGAAGCCTAAAAAGCACATCACAGTAAACTTCATACCTTAATAAACCGTTCTATAAGTTCAAACCGGTGGGTATCTCCTTGGATTGCACGCGAGAACAGATTAAAATCTGCCACAGTCAGTGTGTTTACATAGCCATCGCTCGTGTAAAAGCTCATTTGTATAACCCTAGCACCCGGTGAAAATACATCTTCTTCCGTTCAGGTTCGTTTGTTGACCTGAGTAGTGGCACAAAGCTTCCTTTAATAATTGCGTACACTCTAGATCCAGTTTTGAGGTGAAGGTTGCGTTAAAGTTGATCAATTCTCAAGAAACCAAAACCAAAACCAAACATTCAGTGATGTCCCGTCAGCCTTTTATAGAATAGAGTATGACAATAATTATTGAACAGGGATTGGTGAAGAAATTTCTTCCGAGCTCATGAATATTATTTTTTCAATCTGATTGCTCCTCCCCTTGAAACATTTCGGTAGCTCTTTCATCTCCACAAGGTTTCATAACTCTAACCACAGAAGAAGAGAAGTTTAATGTAACGACATAAACGGGAAATTATTCGAGCTGATTGCTCCGCGTTCCTTGGAGCATTTGACGATGGCTTGTTGGTGGACCTGCATTGTGCTTCTTCTCAGCTTGATGCTGTCAATCAGCAAATCAGGTAATTAAAATATTTATTGTATAGTAGCGTACAGTGTACGTATCCTACAATTATTTCGGCTGAAAACTTTCTTTAAGGCAGCAACGTTAGAACCTTGTTGTCTGGTGGTTATGTCCAAATACTATTAAGAAACGTATTTACGATTTTTAACGTGATCAGCTCCTCTCAAGGCGTGGTTTATAAAACAATAATCTAGAGTGGTACTTCAAGTTCCAATTCTGTCGGCACAAGAACATTTTATTCAAATTTTAAAGTTTTCGTGATATTTCAATTCCCGTGTCTCTGATGTACTGGATCATGTAGGTATAATTTTGTTTACAATAAAAAACCGAAACAACACTAACTTCCTTAGTCATGGGGAAGGATGTCAACACTTAGCATTTCAGCACAAAATATACCAGTGATCGACTAGCAATTTTTTGTTTTTGTTTTTGATTTTTTAAATAATTAAAATAGACCGCTCTGATCTTGTAATATTACTATTAAAAACAAATTTATAACAAAACCTCCTATAGAGTGGTTTTCAATTGATTCTCGAAAGTATACTGGGATCAGGCAATTACGTACTCTGTGTTTGGTTTAGGTTTTATTGCCGTTAGAGACTGGTTCAGTAGTCTAATCGGTAAGTAATTGGTTTGGTCTTACGACAGTCAATTAAAAACCTCTCTATAATGTAAAATTCAAGAGAGTACGTATGCTTTCCAAGGGTGTGGCAATTGAACATGCAACGTGTTTATATGTTAACCCACAGTATTAGACCCAATCAATCTTAGTTATTTCACACGCTTTCGTGCTGTCAACGCAAAATCAAAGCAAAGACAAGATGGAGCTTTCAAAATACTTCTTTAGTTTTTCGTGTTTTTAATGTTGAAAGCGAAATTTTCAACGAATTGGCAGTAACCCCGAGCTTCCCTCCTTTTCCATGTTTCCTTCAGGCGAAGGTTTGCCCAGTTTACTCAGCAAAACCAACTTACCGAATAAAGTTCACTCTATTCAACTTCCCTTAAAAGCGAAAATTGCCGGTTGGCGGAGACAAGAGATTTGGTTCAGTAAAAAGAGGATATTACAGGGTGGCGAGGAGATATGAATTTTATGTTCCAGTGGCAAGAACAATATCTCACGAGATTGCTGCGCTCACTCGGGAGATATTGTTCTTGCCACGAGAACATAAAATTCATATCTTCGAGCTAACGTGTAATGTCTTTTTATTATATAGACATACTAATGACGGCGATTTTGACGATTTTCCGAAGATTTCCGACCACTTGCGAAGATTTTACGAAGATTCTCCAAAACTTGTCCGAGAGTCACACGAACGTTGCCGAACATGTCCGAAAATTTCCAAAGATAACCGAAGATTCCCGAAGACTTTCGGGGAAGACCCGAAGATGTTTCGATCATACACCAACGAATTTAATTACCATTTAAGAGACAAACTTGATATCAGTGAAATCATCGATATCTTCACTAGTGAGGATATGGAAAATATGCCATTCGAGTCCCGGATGTGGTTGCGTATTAATTTTCCAAGCGGTTTATTTTCCAGTAAAACACTTGTGTCTTTATAATAAATCCCGGTAGTCGCATACACCCAGTAATCGGTGGAGTTTCACTTTCTCGCTAACAAGAAATAATATTACCCCAAATGCTCCCAAAACATGTCGAAAAACTGAAACCTAAATCATAAATTTGCACTATGGCCTTTAATCACTTTTCATTCGATGCGGTGGAGAAGTGAGTAGAAAACTCAGTAAACACATCAAGCCCGTTCTCTGAAGTCAGCTAGATGTTAGCGAGACTGAGACAAGTTCGAGCAACAAACCGGAATCAATATCTATGCCTGATAAAATGAAACACTCGGAAAAGAACTGATCGTTTTGAAAATCCTTGTGAAAGTACATAACTCTATGACTGCCGCGATTTTGAGACTGGGGCAAACAGCAAAAAAGACAGGGTTTGCCACATAAATGCACCAACTAGAAGTTACCGTAATACAGTAAGTATGGCAAGTTTGGTTATAAATTGGCGAAATATCAGAGTTCTGACATATTCAAAACACCTGGTTAAGAATTTTCGTGTTCAGTAGACAGATATAAATGTAGTTCGTATTGTGATCGTCCGGGTGAGGTTAGTTCTGAAAAGAACTGTTGTTGGTGACTGACGCTTCGACAACCTGAGCGAAAGTCATCTTCAGACTCAAGTGAATAGTGTTTGTCAGTCGATGATGTTATAAGTCTGGTCGGTTAAACGTGATTGGTCAGTTTAGCCATGATGGTATTGGCTGAAAGACTCGTGTAAAGTTTGTCACCAGTCATTGGTCGGTTTCGATCCGCCTATTGTTAGTCAAATTAGTCGTTTTTAGGTCCGTCTGTGGTCAAATTAAGTCGGTCTGTTAAAAGTCCGTTTGTCAGTTTCGTTTCCGTCATGGATAAGTCGTTTGTAAGGCGCCAGTAGTTGTTGACATCTGTTAAGAGACGTTTGTTTTAGGTTAGTGTACCAGCTTTCCAGAGTCAGTCGTCGAAAATAGTTTGTACTGTAGGTTGAACAATGAGGAGAGTCCCAGTCAATGTTGTGGTTTGTCAGTTGATGATGTACAGCAATGTGATTGTTGGCATCACCATTTCTCGTGGCTCGTTTGTGTTAAGTCAGTCTCGAGTTAAGGTTTCTGCCAGTCTCACCAATGTAGGAAGCCTGGCAGTCGGAGCACTTGATCTTGTAAAACTGTTCCCTGTCTGTTGTTAGGTTCGTCCCAGTCTTTAACGTTGGTCAGTAAGTGCCGTAACGTAGTTGTAGGTTTGTGTCCTAGAGCTTTGAGCATTCAGATACACGACATCATAACTTTCCGGCTGGTAATTGAAGGATTTTCATCCTTTCACGATAATTCGCAATGTATCAAACTCCTTTTACTGGATTATATCGCACAAAAGCCGCTTGATTTCCATTAATATCAGTGGTTCACATTTCAAACAAAATGGACTTTATGGCGCACAGAGTTCTGAAAGAGTTATGAAGATAGCATCCAGCGATCACAAAACTTTAAAACAAGTAGATGTTTACGTTTCCTGTGAGAAGGTCAAGTGCGCTAAAGACGAAGGTCCTTTCGTACACCTCAACGTTTCAACAGCAGGGGCGGGGGAGAACACTCTGCGCGCCTGGCACTTTTTGTGTATCTAAATCATCCAACAAAAAATGACGTCACATCCGGTAAAAAAGAGCGCTGAGTGGCAAAATCAAATTTGAATATGGCATAATCGTTCTCTCAGTAAGTAAAATGGCAATATTTTGCAATCGGCCGGATATTTTTAACGTTTTATTTGGCCACGATAAACAAATTTTGTCTTCTTCCTCGTCGTATCAGTTTGTTTGACGGACAGGGTAATTATTTATTCAAAAACACGCTGTTTTGAAGGCGTGTTTTTTACGAAATGTCGCCATTTGTTCCTCGCTGAATTCCACAGGAGTCATCGTTTGTGTGAAAATAATGAATTCTAGGTAAGTTGCACTCAATTCAAATATCCTATTCTCTTAGGTAGGCATCACACTAAGAAAAATGCACAATGACAGGTTTCTAGACATTGGGGAACCTTATTAACAGAAATGCATTTTTTTAAAATTTACTGTTGCCAACACTCGAGAGTACTTGAGTGCTGTTAATCGTATCACTGCAAGAATAGACCCAAACACATAACGCGCTTTGCAGAACTTTCTTGCCGATCGACACTAACACAAACTCACGTGTTTGCTCATGACTCAAACTGATGCCATAAAATATGTTACGATTGGTTAGGAACCTTAAACAAGATATGTTTTCCCTAAGCAATCCCTTAATTGATAAACGCTTCGTTACAGGCAGGCCGTGAACCCCTTTAAAAAAAGCAAGAGGATTAGTTTTAACGGCGATTAAGTAATTTGGGCATGTCGTGGTTTTTTCTCATCTATAATCAAATTTATTTTTCCGTTTCAACAGTGTTAAACGTCAGCAACGCTAAGTTCCAATACCCTCCCCCCCCCCCCACCACTGAGGTCGAGCATGCACCTTTTAGTTCTTCAAACCCTCTTATTTGCCCTGTTTGCAGTTAGTTCCTTATTTATTAATCCCTGTCATATTGGCAACCCATTTTGAAAGGTTACTAAAAAATTGTGCATTATATTTCAGTGTGCTTTCTCTATGTAATCTTACATCAAGATATTTCAATCCCTAAGGGAATGAGAGAACACTAACAATACTAACAATTTTCAGTAATTCATCACTCTTTCAATATACAATATGCCATCTAAACAAATTGTTTGTAAACAGTAGTGAAATTTCATGCCCCTACACCTAGCCATAAAAGGAAGTCTGGGAACAGGCAATAGCAACACAGGCTGGTGAATTTTACAGGCTGATGAACTCATGTCTAACAATGATGAGTGATGATGAAGCATGGTGCAGTGAAACTGAAGAATCAGACGGTGAGTAACATTGATAGAGTCAGTGTCGTGAGAGTGATGCTAGTGTCTGTGAACTTGGACCAGATCAGCAAAGAAAAGGTTTCGTACTAGAAATTGACAGAGAGCAACAAGTTTGTGCTAAAAAACTGAAGAAGTTGGTTCAGACCAGTCTTGAAGCCAGCTTCATCAATACTTAAAGTAGTAGTAGTAGTATACTTTATTTACCCTTGGATTGTAGAGTAGCTTTAATAGCTAATACTTGTCAAGAGTTCCTGACATGTATGTGGGAAGGCTCTCTGTAATGACCTATATGGGGAGCCTCAGCTCAAGATGAGTACCTTTTTCAGGCTTCAGGTGTAAAATGATAGGGATTTCACAAGTTGAGGTGTATGAAAGGGTAGGAAAATCTGTTTGTTAGGGATTCCATTCTTCTGGTTCTAAAATGTTTTTGAAAAGCTCTCATTTACTCACCTCAGCTGGAATGAAGAGATTCTATAGTATTGTTTATTAACCTCTTTCCAAGGGAATAGAAAAGGGATGCAGTATTCTTAAATAGGTTTGTTAAAGGGGTACATTTACCCTTTTGCAATGTACGTTCGACAAAAGAGGTGCCATTTCTATCAAAATGGTACAAATGTATACAAAAGGGTAAGGGGTAATGGATCTTGAGATAAGGCTTTTCCATTCCAAACTTTGTAGAATACCGCCCCCCCCCCCAGCTTGTGTAACAAAGATGTTCAAATTATTGTTTTGTGAAAAAAGGCAATTATTAAACAACAAAACAGTGCCAAGAGATTAAGTGATTGTCAATGTAAGTTTCCATTTGTATTTTGAATTAAAATGGGTATAACATTATCCTCAAGTATACTTTGCAGCTTCACAGAAAGGCCCAAACTGATAATGAAAACATATGTTTTAACACTTAAAATTCTATTTTTGCCCCTTCCCTTGTACCTTGTGATCTTTGTAGGGAAATTCTGAAAAGGTCCCCTCCCCCCCTCAAAAAATTCAAATTTTATATACTAATCACTTTTTTTATCTTGAAAATGGTCTCAGAGACAACAAAACATTTTTATGGCTAGCTAGACTACTTATTAGGAAAATAAAAATGTTCAAGGAAAAAATGAACAAGAAGAAACAACAACAAATTAAGTTTTTTTTTTTCAGAAGAGCTACCACTTGTATATTTTTTTAACTTACATGTAGGTCAACATAATTTGTTTTCACAATTTACCACAAAAGACAACACCACAGAAAGGAGAATTATAGTTGTGGCATATGAGCTACATTTTTAAATGGAAACATTTCCCATAAAAAAATTCCAAAATATATTCTTACCAGTACAACAACATACCAAATTTATTTTGCAGAGAAGTTTAGTTAATTAATAAAATTGATGTAGTGAAATTTTCTATTCAATTTTTGTACACCTGATCTTACAGAGTGCAACCTTTGGTTTAACTGGTTCACTTTACTATTAAGGAATAATTAAATAAATCACACCAGAGTGGCTTTGTATCTTTATTATAATTCTCATTATCAGTAGAGAAATCACACTTGTACACTGTTCCACTGATACTCTTACGTGTATGTTAAACAAGGGAAAGCAGGTTGCATCATCTAAATCATAGCATTGTATGCCTGTGTGGGGTGTATATGCCAGGAAGTAACCACCTAAGAAAAGACAAATATAAATTATGTAATTGTTTCAATGACTCACCGTAAGTGGGTATTTGCTCATTTACCCCCTTAACAAACAAGATATATTAAAGTATAATTTTTACTTCCACTTCAAACTTTTCAAACCTACAGTTTGTTTTCACTTTCAGAGAGGTTCTTAAATTCACAAGCACACCACCCACCCCCTCAGTCCCGATTCCTACTCTCCCATAGCCAGGATCCCATTTCAACCCTCCAATAAATCAGTAATTTTTTTTCTAATGTTGGTCTGACTTAGATCTATCTCCACTCAGCCATGAAAGCAATGGTGGCAGATTTTCGTTTATTTGTTGGTCTAGTTTACTATTGCTCTTAGATTCACACCTCCCTTTTGACAGAATTAAATTCGATTAAAAAAATAAACTACAGTAGTTTAATCAAATTAATGCAGAGGCGAACATTGAACCAGAAAATTACTATAATTTTGGTATGAACAATACCAAAGTATAACTTACATAATTAATATCACATCTTTTCTGTTGTAATTTAAGACAGTGCAGCTACTAATAGATTGACCACAAAAACCTAAAAACATGACTTTAGAAACACAGGTAAGTAAGAATATTGCCAGTTTTGCTTTTGCTACCAACCACTCTGCTTTTAAAAAAAATACATGGAAGATAATGACAAAGCAATAACAAAACCAACCAACCAACCTCTGGCAATTTGATAAACACACCAAATTCCCCTCCAAAATTCTCTTCAACACCTTACAGTACACGTAAATGTCAGCAGCATAAATTCAACTCAATGATTTGGCATGCTACTATCATCAAATTTTTACCCCTTGATTCAGAATTTTTAGGAGTATCAAATAGAATTCCACTATAGATTACAAAAAGCGCTGTTTACCTTTGCAAATATCTGCATTAGTTCTGGAGATATTTAAGTTTAAAATGTGTAAAATATATGCAAATGAGAGGACTGATGATGTCATACACCAAACCCAATATTACATCAAGTGCAGACCATATATACAACAGAGATCATTGAAACTTGGTAGCCATTAATATGGCTATAAACAAATATGTTCCCAATTGGCAACTCAATCTTTTCCAGTCCCCTCTAACCCAATTTCAATAATGCAGTGATTTTCAGCTTGAAAAACATTAATCAAGGCCATGACTTTGACCTTACTATTTAAGATTGCCTGCCTGTAAAAATCAGACAAATTCTTAATTTCGCGGCAAGGGTCGAAAATTCGATTTCGCTAATATTCTTATGGTAGATAGGCTAGGGCATGACAAAAACTACTGGATAGTTTTTTTGGCAAAATATCCTTTTATTTCAAAGAAATATGCAAATTACCAAATTCCGTTAAAATCGTCATTTGACGCACCATTTTATTAAGCAAGTTTGAGAGCCTCGCATGCAAAACCACATCATTCTTCCGTCTTTAAAACACTCAAATATTTTTGTGCAATGTTTAAATGTGTACTGGGTTGATTTTAGGGAATGCTGCGTTGTCTTTTTGGGTGCAAAATAATTAAATTTCGAAGACATGTATTTCATTCACTTAAAAGTACTTCGTGAATATAGTTAATTTTCACTATGTGCGAAACCTTCAAATGGATCAAGCTTCTGGTGGTTGAATCGCAGAAGGATGGTCTACAGATTCCTGTAAAAATTTCTTTGGGCAAATGATTGTGAGCGACGCGAGAGCTTTTCAAAGTACGTCAAAAATGCAAATATTTGACCATCCGTCGTCAAATTTCAATTTACGGGTTAGACGTATATTTTAGCATGTGCCACACGACTTGACCTATAAAAAGTTGAAATAGACACAGAGCTGATAATTTCGAAATATTCTAACCTTATTTGTTGTAAAAGGCAGGTCCAAAGCCGATTTGACGTGTTTCTAGTCGATCTCTCACCATTCGTCGCACATAAAGCAGAAGTTCGCTTTTGTTTACACAAGGTTAACGTCCGATGTACATCGCCTACTGTCAACCTATTTTTGGTCGAATACTATGAATCTGTGACCATCTTTCTGCGCTTATGAACATCGCTGCATCTAAGTCTAAAACGGCTGAGTCATTTGTAGATAGTTGCTTGCTTTACGCTTCGCCAAAATATTGCGTTTGATCGATTGCTGACCATTGCTGATAAGCGTGTCGGCGCAGCACAATCTTACAGCCGTTATTTGTTCGTCACGCAATGCTGTCACGGCATATGCTGCACATTTTGATCTATTTTGTATAGAGTTCTCTCGGGATAACTGAAACAATTTAATCATTGTTCATCTGTTTGTTCATATATATAATAATATGTGTATATTTATATAATCGCGTTCTATAGTGTACGTGGCGTCGGTCCACATCACGTTTGTTATACGTTCTGACGTTTCAGACAACAGCTGATAAAGCTAGTGCCTGTACTCACTAGAATTTTAAGAAAATCGCCATAAGCAAATTATAGATCAATGAAGCAAGAACTAGCTGAAATAAAAATAGGAAATCACAACGTGTCTAATTCGTGAGAAAAACAGACTAAATTTAATTAGTAATTACGTGAGTAAATAGGCCTGGCCATGCCATTTTATTTGGCGTATTTTGTTTGCTTAGTGGCGAGGCATTGGTATGTTGTTGTCAATACAGTCCAAAATTATCGTCAGTAAAATATTATAAATAAAACACCTATTGACCGGTTACCTCCGCGGCCACCATTTGGTCATTCCGATAAGGGTTTCATTATTGTCTTTACCCCTATTAAGCGGCCACCCAAAATTTAAGAACTTTGTTTTGGAAAGGGCGATGGCAGATAAGAGTCTGAAATTGAAGGTGCATGACGAGTGATAATTCAAACACATGTCTATCATGATTGTCTTGAATGTTCACCAAGACATTTATAGCCTGACAGTGAAAAATTAAATATTCAAGGTACACCAATCTCTATTTAAGCGGCTAGCCCCATTAAGCGGTCATCACCCATTTCCCCGAGGATAGCCCACTGTATTACATGTAAACCAAAAATAATTGCGTAGCGCGAAAAGACCTAGGTGTGAGTTTAGCGTTACAGTATTACGCAGGGCATGTAGGTAGCGGTGGTCGAGTAAAAGATAACAACAGGGGCAATGGTAAGCTATTCATTCTTTTCATTTCTTAATTCAATCTCTTCCCTACTCATCACGATTGTGTGCTCCCAGTGATTCCAAACCTTACAGAGCCTTACGTATTAGGATAGAAATTGTCCTACCCCTACCCCCTAAAATGGGATGACAGGCAAGGATTCAAGCCATCAAACCATGATGATCAAACGTAATATTTTGGTGCAGTGCAAAGCAAGCAACTATCTACAAATGACTCAGCCGTTTTAGACTTAGATGGAGTGGTGATCATATGTGTCGAAAGAGGGTCACAGATTCATGGTATTCGACCGTTAAATAAGTTGACAGTTGGCGATGTACATCGGACGTTATGTAAACAAAAGCAAACTTCTGCTTTATGTGCGACGAATGGTGAGAGAAACACGTCCAATCGGTTTTGCACCTGCCTTTTACAGCAAATGAGGTTAGAACATTTCGAAATTATCAGCTCTGTGTCTATTTCAATTTAACATAGGTCAAATCATGTGACGCATGCTAAAATATACGTCTAACCCGTAAATTGAAATTTGACGACGGATGGTCAAATATTTGCATTTTTGACGTACTTTGAAAAGCTCTCGCGTCGCTCACAATCATTTGCCCAAAGAAATTTTTACAGGAATCTGTAGACCATCCTTCTGCGATTCAACCACCAGAAGCTTGATCCATTTGAAGGTTTCGCACATAGTGAAAATTAATTATATCCACGAAGTACTTTTAAGTGAATGAAATGCATGTCTTCGAAATTTAATTATTTTGCACCCAAAAAGACAACGCAGCATTCCCTAAAATCAACCTAGTACACATTTAAACATTGCACAAAAATATTTGAGTGTTTTAAAGACGGAAGAATGATGTGGTTTTGCATGCAAGGCTCTCAAACTTGTGTAATAAAATGGTGCGTCAAATGACGATTTTAACGGAATTTGGTAATTTGCATATTTCTTTGAAATAAAAGGATATTTTGCCAAAAAAACTATCCAGTAGTTTTTGTCATGCCCTAGCCTATCTAACATGAAAATATGAGCGAAATCGAATTTTTGACCCTTGCCGAGTTATTTTCCATTTTTATGGACAGGGACTCTTAATAGGCTTGCTGTCAGTGTGACGTATATACATTGATTAACTTATAAAGACATGATTGATCATTGCAACTATACACAACTTAAGCAAAGGTGAAATTATAGGCTGAAAAAAAAATTAGGTATGAACTGGGTTCCAACCCATGACCTCTGTGATACCGGTGCAATAACTTAGTTAAAGTTCTATGCTACATTAACATACCAAACTGCTAATTTATTATGAAGTGACACAGCTAAAGGAGAGTTGTCAAGGTATCAACTTTTTTGTGAATTCTAAAAGATCAATACAAGTCTTCTAAATTTAAGATTCTTATACCTAACAAAAGACATACAGTAAGGCACTGCACTGTGTGCTCTCTCTACACACTCTTCCAGGCAGGATAGTAATACATATACATGTATTTTGTTTTTTTTGGAATATACTGTTACCGCATGGTCATACAAGAGGTACTAGTTGCTGCTGAGTAGTCTTAAAATAAGTGTGACCTAAGTGTGACAAAATATAATGTATACTGAATCTGCACCAGTTCAGTACAATTTAATACTAAATTTTAATTAGCTGCAAAAAAGATTATTGTTAGCACCTGATATTACATGTACTTTGTCAAGGCTTCTGGAGGGGTTATACTTTTATAAAGTACCTGGCGGCAAGTACTATTTTGATTTAATAAAGCAAGACTGTAGTAACTGCTAGGAAAATGTGTTTGGTACATCCCAGAAAAATTGGGTGGGGGTCAATGTTGCCCTCTTCACAAAAGTTAAACCCTTAACCTATTTATGACTATAACCTGCGATTTTCCCTACCTCACTTATGACTGTTGCGACTGCTACAGTTGCCCTAAACATAAGTTTTGAAGGACTTAAATTTGTTGATGGTCTTATCGATAATGATGAAAATTGAGGTACCTTATTCTAAAAAAAAACCACATTAAAAACTAGAGGGTAAAAGCCTTACCCTTGAGTATTTATGACCAAAACAGCTGCATAACCATACCCTTTGGGGCTGTTCATAGCTATATATAGCACATAGAGGAGAGTTCCCCCCTCCTCCCGCTGGAGCAGGAATCAAAATATTATTGCCTTGATGACATAATAAAGATAAAATCTCAAAATAATCAAGAGTTACATGTATGCATGGGACTTCACTATCAAAATGTTGCCTGTTGCTTAATGTACATGTAAATTGTTCAGTTCCAGAAAATATCCATACTCCCCCCACAGAAGGGAATGTAATTTCCTGGGGGGTTCTATAAGACCAAAAAATTTAAAGAAATGTATGAAGCTCAATCGGAATTTCCAGAGGGGTGGAGGGGGGGGGGGGGGACTCAGAAAAATTCCCTTCCGTGGGGGAGGTATGGATATTTTCTGGAACTACAGATTGCATAAATTACTCCTACAATGTGCCAGAATTCTGTTAATCTGGTCACCAACAGGCCACAAAAATCTGTATAATTAATAAATAAGAAAATGACCGACTGAGCTTTTGTTTGAGCCAGAATAGAGTGGCCATAATAACGAGGTGGCTGTGTTAATGGGGGTGGCTGTAAGGTGAGGTACATTCCACAGTAGTGATAAAGATGACACTCTCAAACACCAGTACCCATAAAGATTTTGGACAGTACATTTTGCATAATCAGTTGGAAGAGGAAGAGGGAAAATGGAAATAAAATAGAATGGCTCTTGTGTACCAGAGACAACCCTTTCCCCGAGTTACCCTGGCGGAGCTAACTTTTCACTTATTTCTTTGCAAAATTCAACCAACTGTTTACACGAGGATGAACCAGACTTGGGGGCGAGACAATTCAGGTGAGCAAGTTGACTTGCCTTGGCAGGTAAAGTAACCAAAAACTTTTCTTTGAGTATACGTAAACACTTTGGCTCGCCTACCTGGAACAACTCTCGGCATGGCGAGTGTCACGTAATGCCTAGATTTAAGATTTAAAGCAGCAATTTGTATCAAAGAAGAGACAATTAACTCAGCAAAACCCACTGTGATCAAATGACTGAGGGAAACTTAAACAAAGAGGGATAGTTGCACATTTGATCATTTAATAAGAGTTACGAATAATCATGCAGGGTCAACTTTTACTCGGCCTACAGGGGCTACATTTTCACATACAAACACTTGATAAAGTTGCCTCAGGGGGAGGGTTATCTCGGGTACCCGAGACCATAGAAATGGGACCTGTGTTGCCTCAAAGAACACCCCACGATTTTCAAAGCGGAAGGTCCTTAAACAGGACCTTACCTTAGGGCAGCTTCAATGGCAGATTCCCCCTGATGGCTTGGATTTGAATAATTGATTTAGTTACTTTTAAAGAGGATTAGAACTTAAAAATCTTGCTCGAATTTCGATCCAGCGAGACATAAGCTTCCATGCCGTGAATCAAGTTTTTACTGGGCGTTTTAAAAGCACTCACCAAGAGAAAGAGACTGATGACCCCAAAGTACCAATATATATGTACTGTATCTTACTGAAAACAACAATCTTCAACGAGAGATGTGGGAATGTGGGATACTGACCTTCAGCATGCGATCCAGCTTGTCTCTTCTACCAATACACGTGAACCAAGAGCAACAAAAGCTATGGTGACAGCGACTTTCGGAGCTAAACGGCTTCTGGTAATTATGTTTCCGTAGTACACAGTGCAAACTATGGCCGGCAATACTTCATCCAGGTTGTTGTTAACATTATAGACTATTGCACGTATTGTTATCACTAAATCACGAACAACAAGAACCAAAAGTCGGAACAACACCAGTTTTGCAAATGTATAAAATCCGCCCGACGATGACCAAAGGCTCTCCGTTATTTTGCTTCAAAACAATGATAAACTTTTCTCTTTTCCCGAAATTTTTGTTTAAAACGTCGAAGTAATGTGTCTGCAACATCTTTCCATCCTCAATATAAAATGAAACGAAACTGATGGTTTACAAATAGACGGAAATGGTGAGTAACCGAAACGCCATTTTCTCGCTTTGTGAAACGAGCCGCGAAGCGCAGTTTAAACCGGATGTGACGTCATTTTTTGTTGGATGATGCCTATACGAAAATTTCAGGAGTCTTCTGCCCCTCCCCTGTTCAACAGCTATTACAAATGAGACATACAAAGATCTTGAGCTAAGCTTTAACAAGTTACCTTCCCGGAAAAACTCATTGGATAAGAAACCAAAACTTGCTGTGTACAGTTTGTACTTCTCACATGCGAGAAAACCTCGAGCAAAGTTCGTTAACCTGAAGTACCGTAACTATCCGTCCGTCCAGTTCATTAAAACTCAGTATGACGAAGCAGATGTAGATATTCAGGACTCCTCTTTCCACAACCAGTCTACAACGAAAACAGCCGGTTCGTGCATATCTATTCAGGCTAATATCCGTGCTTCGTTAAGAGTTTTAAACTCTACGTTTAAGGAAAACGAAGCTGGCGGTGGCGGATCCCTCTTTGTCGATAGCCCTGATGGTTTTTTAGACGTCAACCTTACTAACGTTATATTCGCCAATTGTGGAGCAAAGAAGTACGGATGTGCAGTGTTAATTGGAAAACCCTTCTGGCGTGGACATCATAATCAATGAAGTCCGCAGAAACTAAATTTGAACCTTCGAAATGTAACCACTGAGCAATGGAACGGTACATATTCCAACTGCACAGCTGTCCATGTTTTGCTAAAAAGTGGAAACGTTACAGCAGAAGAGTCAAAGTTTCATAATTATAAGAAAACACGAACAACACGCGACGGTGCTTTACATGTGTTTAACACTGGAGGTGAAAGTAATATAGCCGTTTCCAAATGCAGTTTTAAACACGCAGCTCTATCATCGAGGACAGGGCTCATTATCAAGGTATTTGCTGAGAACGGTAATACAGGGATCGTAACGATAGCAGACAGTTTGTTAATAAACAATGCAATTGCAAAGAACAAGGAAGCGCTGTTTACAAGTCCCAAATACCGCATTAGACTGGTTAACATCACATTGATCGCGTTTCGTTGCGGATTTTGCGGGTTATCATTATCTCCTGCAAATACCTCATTTCTAGTCGATATCTCCATTGATAATTGCACTTTTATAAATAATGTGTATGATGTAAGGTTGGCAATCTATGAACAAACATTTGCCAAAGTGCTCATCAAAAATATTCTTTTTACCAGCAGCAGTAATGAAAGAGTGAAAAACAGCGGTGAAACCTATGCCGTTGGTGTCCTTATTCGACCACTTAAACACAACATTTCTTCAAAGACCGTCATCGAGCTTGATAACAATACATTCAACTCTAGACCTTCGAGTTATTTGGTTCTTTTCTATGAAGGAGATAAAAACGTGACAATCAGACGTACGATATTTCGGAACTGCATCAGTGCCCATCGATATAAGTGGTATCACAAGAACAGGTTTTTTTACCAGGCTGCTACAGGAGCTACTTATATTTTAACAAACCCAGACAAACGTACCTCAGATTTTGGGGTGTATTCTCGCAGATTCCACCAAGGTGATTTACCCATCGTGGACATACGACGGTCGTGTGGTATTTGAAGATAGCATCTTTGTAGAAAATGTAGGGTTGGATTCTGGAGCAGTTTACGTCAGAAACGGTTTCACGAAATTTCGAAGATGCACCTTCCGCAACAACTTTGGCATTCGAACTGGACATATCTCTTCCGCCTATGGAACTGGACAAGTAGATTTTAAAGATTGCTCATTCACCACAACAAATAACGGAATGACAATTTCTAAACTCTCTACATTCAATAAACCTACTTTCCTATATTCCGATAGCGGAAGTCCTTTAAATCTTAGAAATACATCTATGATCTCGATGGACTCAGACAGAAACTCCTTTCCCATGCTTGATATATCCAGTGGAGGATACGTCAACATCGAAGTTGCAGTATAGCGAAGGACAACAGCTTCTATTAGAAAATGCAACACACATCGTATACACGGAGAAAAACGGCAGCTTATGTCCATTGAATGTCACAGTTCTAAAGTACTCTTGCACATCCTGCCCCGCTGGTTATTACAGCCTCTAAAAAGGCACATCACGAGGTTTAGATGTAGCTGCTGCTGTTGAGTGTCTGCCATGTCCGTTTGGAGCCAAATGTATTCAAAGTAACATAGCTGCGAAACCAAACTTCTGGGGCTACCAAGATTCAAACTTACCACCAGCACTGCAATTTATTGCTTGTCCAGAACATTACTGCCCTTCTGAAGATTCACAACATTACAACAGTTGTCACAGCAACAGAAATGGGAGCCTCTGTGGACAATGTGCGGAAGGATTCAGCGAAAGTTTGTTCTCAGCTGAGTGCCCAAAATCTGCAAAATGCAGCAAATATACTGTGTGGATCCTGAGAATATCGCTAACAGTTGCATTGGTACTTTATCTTTTAATAAAGCCTCCAATCCCAAGCTTCCTTGGAATCCAGATCTTATGGTTTAACAGAGGGGTAGAGAATCAGTCAAGAGATGACTTGGGCGTCGTTGAGGATCCGCCAGAGCATTTAGACAGTGGATATATAAAAATTACCTTTTATTTCTACCAAGTTGCTGAGCTCCTGATGGTCGGATCTACAGAAGAATGCTTTCAGAAGGTACCGGTTATGTACTTCTTGATTGCTGCTTTTAATTTCCAGGTTCGAACCCTCAACAAAGGAATCGGATGTCCTTTTGTAGGGTTAACTGCGGTAACAAAGCAGTTGTTACTCTCTGGTACTGTGTTCTTGGCAATGTGTGAAGTTGTCATCATTTATGGCGTCCATTCTGTGATAAACATGTTAAGGAGAAAAAAGAAACCAGCCCTCATCCATTACATGGCGGTTATCATGGAAGTATTGCTGCTGGGATATGAGCGACTGGCAGAAACGTCTCTTACGCTAATGCGCTGTGTTTCAATAGGACCTGGAAAGCGGCTTTTTATTGATGCAAATGTCCCATGTATGGAGTGGTGGCAGTATCTCCTTCTGGCATATATTATAGCTTTTGTGGTTCCTTTCATCGTTGTCTTTACTGGGGATCGTCCAAGCTCTACAGGGTTTCTGTTACTACAACTGAGTTTCTTGCTGCGTGCATGATTCCATTGCCATTTCTTATCTACTGGTTTGTTAAAGCAATTTTGAATAGAAGAAATGGAGATTCCATGAATGCACAAGTTGTCAACAAAGATGTTTTGGAAATACTTCACGGTCCTTTCCGTAAACCACAGGTTGATGATAAAGGAACACTCTACTGGGAGAGTGTGCTGATTGGTCGAAGATTTGTTCTCCTCGCTTGCCAAGCGTTCATAACAAACTTGATGTTGCGTATGGTTTCCATGGTCAGCGCATGCTTCCTGATGATTATTCATCATGTTATAAAGAATCCATATCGTGATCCACTGGCCAACAACGCTGAAACACTGTCCCTCGCTGCTTTGTGTATCATTGCCGTGATCAATTTAGTAAAAGCAACCCTGATCTCATATGGTGTCGCTCTTGATGGCCCGGACATACCTTATTTGGAAACCCTGGAGTGGTTTGAGGTGTGCACCTTAACATTTGCCCCAGCATTGGTGTCTCTCTTGGTCACTTTAGCCATTTTGTCCCAGCTCGCAAGACTCGTGGTATTTCTAGTCAAGAAATGTTATTACACCTGGTGGCAGTTCCGTTCTCATCGATGGCTCATACACTAACTGAGAGAACCTCTTTTGGATAATGCTGAACAACACAGTGAGGACAATTAAGACATATCTATTGTCAATTTTTGCCCGTTGATTTCTGCTGGCTAACTGTACATGTTTGTTTGATCCCACAATAACTCTTATTGAAGACTGTCCTGAAATTAGGGCATACAAAATAAAGCGAAATGTACGAAAAAAGTCTTAGTAAATAAGTTCGATTGAAACACAAAGTATATGAAATCTTAATCAGTCTGTCTTTTTTGCACTGAGCATGTAACGGACAGCGGAAGATAGTCTTATTCCTAGCTAGAGCCCACCTTCCCAGTATAGTCGTAAAGGGATGGTTCATAAAACAGTGTAAGCTGATAATTGATTTAGTTAATATTAGAATAATAAAATATATAAAATGAGAGAAGAAAAATTTGATTCTAAATTTCCGAAAAATGTTTATTTGCTATCCTGACGAAAATTGTTGTTCTTGCGATTAAAATTCTGAAATTGTTGAAAATGTCTAGTAGTATTCTTATTTTTCTTTCGTCGTACATCGAGATTTAATTGGAGTTATTCGAGGGTGTTAACGTATTGACTCCAAGTCTCCTTTGCAACCTTTATCTAACTCGTGTTCTCATGGGAGCTTTGCATGGCAAACCAAATAAGACAAATAAAGGCTGCAATTGAGACTATAAGATATTCTAATCTGTACTATCTCTTCCAGGACGATATGCCGACAAGATATAGTGTTAACAACCCACAGGGGCAAGCACCCGTCTTACATGTGTAGTTCAAATTCAAGTAAATAGGTGCTTACTAATTAATATTAGTGGTCAGAGATCTTTGAAGGCCGGGGCCCAGGAGTGGGGAACTCCCACATGTAAAAGTCTGGGATGCGCTCCTCGTCTCGCCTTGGGCTGTAACTCAAGGATTCTGGTCTCATTTAGGGTGTAGATGACGAAACGCCACCATTTTTAAATGTCAAAGTGTATTTTAGGGTGCACTCCAAGAAATAATAAGAATAGAAGACATAAAAAAACGCTCTTATTGTATTCTGATCGGCTAGTAGCAACCGGCCGCCGCGCTAAAAGTTCTCGACTTCCAATTCCTGAAGGTTTTCGAATGAGTGAATGTTGGACATTGAGACGTCCGAAACTGAAATCTTCCTTTAATTTCTTGTAAAGATTTTCACAACAAAATATTGACTACATGTGGGGATACTTTTTCAATAAGTCAATTAAAATACCCTCTTTAATTATAAGTAGCTGACATAAAGACATTTATTTCCAGGTGTTTTTGTAATGGACCGATTCCGGTTTGATTTTTTTGCTGTAACCCAGTCTCTATCCACATCATAAATATGCTTAATTCGGTATTTTTGTTCATCAGTGCTGCATCAAATTAAATTAAATTAACCTTAAGATCACAATAAAGAGGAGATTTTTTCATAATGCATTGCAAAAAATTGCAAGGATTAAATAGTTCTGAAATGCCTTGGAGACGAGTTACCCAAAATATTTTGTCCGCCATTTGATACAGACTGTTAAACCTCCATAAATATTACCCTAAGCTGATAAAGATGAACAGAAATTTCTACGGGCCCAGCCTACTGCGAGATAATCAAGCAAAACCAGACTAGTCAGAACTTTTTATCTTTTTTCTTAGCTGTGCAGCATCATGGTCACTCAGAAGACTATGTTTCTCTGGAACGAAATGATTCTAAAAGATATGGTACAATCAGTCACCTATGTCAATCCATTGCTATTGGAATCCATCAAGTAGACTGGGGCGAACATATTCACCTGGATGGTACTGGAACCGAGCGAAAGCCTTGCCACTGCTACTCTTCAATGGCGCATGAGCAACACCTAGCTATTGAAATTCAGAAAAGTTTGAGTTTGATTGGTCGTAAATCCACACCATACATTTCTTGCCCTAGTGGCTTGCATTTTGACAAGTCAAGTACTCTGAGAACAACTATTATTTTATCTGGTGTTTTTTTTTTGGGCAAATGCCACTATTGTTTCAGGATTCTGATTCCAAGAGTTTTGACTGTTCTTTTCAAGATACCTTCACTGCTCTGAGAATTCACATAACAGATAATGCAAGAAGGCATTTAAATGTTCATGGCTCTTTTTTTCTTTAACAACAACATTTCATGCGTGAAAATTATTTTGTACCACAAAGATTCAAACCAGGATCAACTTCTTGCTTTAAATATCAGCGAGACGACGTTTATGAAACACGGATTTCACAAACAGCATTTTCCAAGAGGTGTAGTGACCATCCGCTCACAAACCACGCTGCCATCCAGCAGCATATATGTCCAAATATCTTGCTTTAACATCACATCTGTCAATAACGTGGGTACTTTATGAATCTTGATCTACCATCAGCTGTGACCAGCGGCGTTTATGATGATGTCAGACTGTTCAACAATACTCTTTCTGATTTGGTCAAAGCATCCACAGGTAGAAAAACACAAAGCGTGGTGAACAGTTTGAACAATTCTGATAGAAAGGAAACGCGTGTTAAGTTCAGTAACGGAAGATGTTCCCAAAACCGTTTATTGCGATGTATAAAGATTCATTCTGAGGAGGACCAAGTGGAAATCCACAACTCGTCGTTTGTTGGACAACGTCTTCAAAAGGCAAGAGGGGGAACGGTATTTTTTAACTTCACAGCACACGGGTCTGTGGTCATATTCAACAGCAAGTTTCGTAGGAACATAGCTAAAGGTGGTGGAGCATCATTTGCTCGTAGTAAAAACGGAATTTTAACTCTTAGCATGATGGAGGTTACCTTCACCGAATGTGCAGCAGAAGCGTACGGTGGTGCAGTTTTGGTTAGAAACCTTGATTCTCCAAAGGTGGAAAACTGATCAACGCACAAGTTTTATGCCAGTATCAGGGAAATGTTAGTGCGGGATTGCCTTTTTTTTCCAACAACATGCTACATTGTCAGAATCTTTTCATCTGATGGAAAAGTGGCCATCACGGATTCTTCGTGGAAAAACAGTATATCATCAGCAGCTAAAGCTTTAATGATATCAAACGCAGGTGGCAAAACTGACGTGCTTATTTCTGGCTGCACGTTTGTTGTCAACGCTAAAGTACATGTAAGAAACGCTGTTAGAATCAGAGCCCATAAAGTGCAAGCTAAAGGGAGCGTATTGATAGAAAACAGTATTTTTCCAACCAGTGGGTCACCGAGATCGTCACGCTCGAGATCGTCACGGTGGTGCCTTGTAGATGAGTCCCTAGTTCCCCATCAAACTTATAAACGTTGTTTTAGCTTTATTTGGGTACTCACTCCAAATACCAGGATTATATCCACAAGGACCGTCTGATGCTCGTCCCTTCCGCATTTCTATCTCAAACTACAGCTTCCTTGATAACAGCTTTAATATCTTGGCACATACAAAGGATCCAGCCCGTGTAGAGCTGAGCACCGAGAACACCATTTTCAAGAGCAGAAAAGGACACATAAAAACGTCGAGCTCTATTTCATTACTAGGCCTTTGAGTCTACTAAATAGTTCCAGTGCAGTTATTAAAATTAACAATATCACATTTGAATCGAGACCATGCAATGTTTTATGCTTGTTATTTAAAAGCAACAAAACTTTATCTTTATAAAAATCAGTTTTCCGAAATGGTATATGTTTTCAAAGATTTGCGTGGAAAGGCGATGATTACGAGACCTCAACGGGTGCAATAACGGTCCTCACACGTCCTGATAAAGTCGTAAATAAAGAATGTGTCAAAAGAGCGACAAGGGAAGAAACTCATCCTGAGTGGAGCTATCGAACTCATGCTTTATTTGAAGATAACATTTTTGAGGGAAACTTGGGGTTAATCGCGGGTACTGTGCACGTAACCAACGGCTACACAACATTCCAAAGATGTACTTTTAGAAATAACTTTGCCATCGAACATTCTGGACACGTTTATTCCGCATATGGAACTGGCCGGGTGGATTTCAAAGACTGTTTCTTCTCTTTAACGAAGAAGAAAATCACGATAAACGATATCACATCTTACAAAACGATCTTCCTCCTTTCCGAAAGTGGAGGACCTATAAATTTTAATAATACAACTATGGTGTCGTCTGCTGCTGAAAGTTATTCCTATCCCGTAACTGAGATTTTCAATGGAGCCTTCGTATACATGGATGGTAATTCGACCATCCAGTGCGAAATCGGAAATAAGCTCGAGTTTGATAATGCGACACATTTTGTATACACAGAACAAAACAAAAGCTTTTGCCGAGTAAATATCACTGTGTTGAAATACTCTTGCAATCTGTGTGGCCCTGGTTTTTACAGCATGCAAAAAGGGGGATATCACGTGGTGTAGTAGTCAACAATACTGTACGTCAAGTGTCTACAATGCCCATTCGGTGCCACTTGTCTAAGACGGAATATAGCTGTTAAACCAAATTTTTGGGGCTATCCGGTAAATACTAACCCACCATCACTAAGATTCATTCTTTGTCCAGAACATTACTGTCAAAACCATCATTGGGTTCAAAAGGATATAACAGTTGCCAGGGAAACCGAAGCGGCACCCTGTGTGGTTCATGCATTCCAGGATACAGTGAAACTCTCTTTTCAGCTAAATGCCGAAAAAATGCGGAATGCAATAATTATTATTTTTGGATCTCCATCATTGTGCTTACCATTGGATTGGCTTTGTACCTTATAATAAAACCTCCGATCCTGGTTTTTCTTGGAAATCAGATACTTTGGTTTTACCAACGGAAAGCCTATAATCAACGGGATGACTTGGGCCAAAACCATGATGACAGGGACAGAGGATATATAAAGGTTACGTTCTAGTTTTATTAAGCTGCCGAGCTGCTGATGGTCAGTTCCATAGAAAACCTCCTTGGAAAGATACCGTTTATCCACATAGTTATTGCCTTTTTTAACTTCCAAGTTCGAACCATCAATAAAGGATTTGGATGCCCCTTTGTAGGGCTAACTGCGGTAACAAAGGAGTTGCTTCTTTCAGGTACCGTTTTCTTGACAATGGCCGACATTGCACTCGTGTATGTCGTCCATTCTTTCATCAACATATTAAGGCGTAAAGAAGAATCGCATCTTCTCCATTACTTGGCCGTTTTCATGGAAGTATTGTTGCCAGGCTATGAACGGCTGGCAGAAACATCCCTGAAACTAATGCGCGGCGTTTCGATTGGACCGAGAAAGAGGCTATTCATTGATGCAAATATTCCATGCATGCAGTGATGGCAGTATCTCCTTCTGGCCTATATCATAGTTTTTGTGGTTCCTTTCATCGTTGTTCTTTACTGGGGATCGTCCAAGATCTACAGGGCTTCTGTTACTGCAACTGAGTTTCTTGCTGCGTGCATGATTCCATTGCCATTTCTTGTCTACTGGTTTGTTAAAGCAATTTTGAATGGAAGAAATGGAGATTCCACGAATGCACATGTTGTCAACAAAGATGTTTTGGAAATACTTCACGGTCCTTTCCGTGAACCACAGGCTGATGATAAAGGAACACTCAACTGGGAGAGTGTGCTGATTGCTCGAAGATTTGTTCTCTTTGCTTGCCAAGCTTTCATAACAAACGTGATGTTGCGTATGGTTTGTATGGTCAGCGCATGCATCCTGATGACTATTAATCATGTTATAAAGAATCCATATCGTGATCCATTGGCCAACAAAGCAGAAACACTGTCTCTCGGCGTTTTGTCTATGACTGCCGTGATCAATTTGGCAAAAGCGACCTTGATGTTCTTTGGTAGAGCTATCGATGGCCCAGATATACCTTATTTGGAAGTTCTAGACTGGCTTCAGGTGTGCGCCTTAGGTTTTGTTCCAGTGTCGATATCTATCTTGTTCACGTTTGCGATTCTTTCCCAGCTGGCTAGGTTAGTGGTTTTTCTCATCAAGCTAATTATTCGATGTTGGCAGAAGCTCCTTCGTACTTATTCCAGGTCAACGGCCCAAGAGAGGAGACCTCTTCTAAATATTGCTGAGCTGAACAGTGGCACCAATTCTTAAGACTGGGAGCAAAAACATGTCACTTGTTTTCAAAGCGGTTAACAACGTTCACGATTATCGAAAAGCTTAAGAATATAATGATCGGGCTTTTCCTGGTACACATACTGTTTTCTAATTTGGAAATTGCTCGATGAGGATTTTAGACTTGCCCTTAGGCGTACGTTTGGCGAAAAGAGCATTTTGTGTACCAACCAAATGATAATGAATTTAAGCCAATTAACTATCCTGTTTAGACCTGTTGAAAGTTTGACAGAGGTTGATACATTTACATAAAGAATATATGCATGAACTTTCATATACTCACTTGTACATTTATACCAAGCTACAGTGAACTTAAAAAAAAATCAAATTACCGCAATTACATACATGTATATAAGTACTAAATAAGAATGTCATGTGAAGACATGATTGAACATCATGTCTTCATATCTTACTCCGTAGTTCATATATATGAAATTTCATATATTCACTTGCGAAAATCTCATGTATAGTTTTCCAGTTAACCTTAAAGAGGAGGGTTCTGTTTCCAATAATGATAAATAACAAAGTATTGTAGACTTTGCCTGTACAATGGGCACTGATGAACTGTTAAACAGCCGAAACATGTTGTTGTGTAGTCATTTAGGACTTATTACCTTTACTGAGACAGAGAAATACTTCCTCTCGTGTCACGTATCTAATCTGCTTTTATTCATTATTATCATTCCCTATATTCGGTGCAATTCTACTTTCACTGAGAACCAGTACTTTTACATCATGCGGTAGTTTCAGAATATTACAGTGACGAGTGATCGGCGTGATAGCATAACGATGTTGCTATGGTAATCAATACACTACATCCTTCCCCGGGAACGTTCAAAAAAACATTTATCAAATATTCACTAAGGAATCATTTAGGTTAAATCATAGGCGCAATCAAATGAATCAGTAATGGACAAAGTTATCGCAGTTCTTAGTGGACTTAACTACACGTCCTGATCTAGTAGTAATCATCCCCTCGCTCTGAGCATCCTGAGTGGCCTCAACATGAACCGAAGGTTCACTGTTTGCACAAGCTTCAGAATTGTTCGAGTCTTTGGGATCTTCTACCCCCAACGCTCTCTTCTGTGTCATTACTATCTGTAATAGCTTCGCAAGCAGGCGCGCGCTTTAAGTATTTTGCGTTGCGAATTAGAGTGGCACCGGTTGTGACGTTGACGACGCTAAATATGTCCTTCCCTTGAGACTGATAACGTGCTTAGCAGGAGAAAATTTTGAATCCAATTTATTGGGCTTCATGTTTGCACAGTACACAATGTCACCGATGTTGAAGTCATCCGGAGCCATCTGCTGCTTAGCGTCGTGATAAGCTTTCAAACGAGTTTGATATGAGTCGCATTTTTCGCGACGTTCCCGATCGAGTGCTGTGTTCACAAGTGATTCGATGTGAGGTACTTTCATGCGAAGTTGACGGTTGAACAACAGAATGGCGGGCGATTTTCCACTTACCAGATGCGGACTTGCTCGATAGAGCACAAGGATTTTAGGCAATTCTTTTTGCCAAGGCTTACCGTCTGCAATTGCTACCCGGAGATTCTTCTTTAGATATCGGTGAAATCTTTCAAGCTTGCCGTTGCTGCGTGCATAGTATATGACACGCAAATGTGCTTGATTCCACACGATTGTAGAAACGCTTCGAATTCTGCGCTCGTGAACTGTTTGCTGTTGCCAGAAACGATTTCTTCCGGATATCCAAATCTAGAGAAAATATCTGTAAGGGCTTTGATAACCTCGCGAGAAGTTATTTCCTTGAGGACACATGCTTCTGGGTACGAAGAATAGTAGTCGATGTACGTCAGGATGTACTTACCTTCAATAGGTCCAACGAGATCCACCGCTCCTTTGACCCATGGACCACGAGGTAAAGGTGTCGGTTGAAGTGGTGTGTACTTATTCAGTGGTTGGTTCAAAACACAAGCAGTGCAACCTTTAATCATTTCTTCAACAGCTTAGTCCAAGCCGGGCCAAAAGAAACGCGCTCAGAGAAATTCTTTTGTTTTGACGATGCCTTGATGCGTCTCATGCGCTAATTTTAGAATTCGCGTTCGCAACGACTGAGGAAGGACAAGGCGATTTCCTCGGAGAATTACTCCTTCGAAGACACACAACTCTTCTTTAATTCCGCTGTATGCTTTGAGTAACTGGTCGCAACACCACTTTCGACTTTGAATTACGGCTAACAATTCAATCAGCGTGGCATCCTTGATTGTTTCGGATCTCATTTCTGAAAGAGTGACAGCTTGTAGATCTGACATATTTGAAGTGCAAACAAACCGTACGTAGTCTCCGCAAACAAAACCACTGTCCAAGCGATCATCGTGCTTAGCAGGTAAACGCGGCAGGGAGTCTGCTGTGTTAGCATTTCCCGAAATATGCGCAGTTCGAAAATCATAATGTTGATGCAATCTCCATGTCAGGCGTTGAATCCTCGACGGTAAAACCTTGTTCGAATGTGGGTCGAACATGCTCCAGAGCGGCTTGTTATCAGTCAATAAAGTGAACTTTACACCAAACAAGTAATCGTGCGAGCGTTCCACGACCCAAACGCAACCTAGCGCTTCGCGTTCAATTTGAAAGTACCTTCGTTCGGTTGGCGAAGGCGTTCGACTAATATATGCTATAGGTTTGGCCTGACCGGTGCCCTGGTCTTGTAGTAAAATGGCACCTAAGCCAACTGGACTGGCATCAGTGACCACAAAAGTAGGAGCATCTAAATGGAAACACGCCAAGACTGGTTCGCGAGACAGTGATTCCTTTAAGGTTCCGAATGCCTTAGTCTGCTCTTCTCCCCAGAACCATTTCCGTTCCTTTCGCGTAAGCTTTCTGAGAAGCTTAACAATATTTGCATAATTGGGAATAAACTTCGCAACGTAACCACACGTCTCGAGAAAAGATCGAAGGTCAGACACGTTTGCCGGTGGAGGCGATGGCTTCCGTCTTCGTCGGGTCAGGCTCGATTTCATTTGCAGACACCACGTGGCCTAAGATCCCGGGTAGGGGGGCACTCCCTTATATGGGCTATATAGGTATGTGCGGCCCCAAAGGGTATGGTTTTTCAGCTGTTTTTGTCATAAATATGGTATCGATTTTAGCTGATTTTGGCCATTTTGGTGATAAATAGGGTATGGTTTTTGCACTCTAGCCTTGATATGGGTATGTTTTTAAAAAGAACCCTCTTTTTCGTCTATCGAAAACAAAATCAACAAAAGCCCTTCACAAATTATGTTTACGGTAATTAAACATTGGTCTGAACTAGGGAACTTATTATAACGCGGGTCTGAAACAGGGTTTTGATATAAGGATTAGGTCATAAATAGGGTTTCGAATTTTTAGTCAGGTCATAAATAGAGTAGGGAATATCGCAGATTTTGGTCATAAATAGGGTAAGGGTTTTGGGAAGCGGGCCGCAAACCCCCACCCGATTTTTCTGGGAGTTACCCCCCCCCCCCGCCCCCCTCGGGCCTAAGATCAAAATTTGTCGAACGCCGAACTCACACTTACCTTAGTTGGGTTTGAGGTTGAATTTGCGACATCGCTCAAAAACTTGCCGGAGGCGTTTCGCAAGTTCTGCCATAGTCGGAGCGTGAATAACTACGTCGTCAATCGAAATTCGCACGTCTTCGACGCCAAACAATTTCCATCATTTTTTTTTAAAGGCTTCTCTCGCATCATTAAGTCCGAAGGGAGTGCACTTGAAACGGTAACAATCTCGAGGGGCGATGAAGTGGTAATGTACCGCGCCTCCTCAGCTAGCGGGAGCTGAAAAAACCGCTCTTTGCGTCGATCTTCGCAAAATACTTAAAGCCGCGCAGAGCATGCAATGTATCGTCAGCGTTTGGTAAAACATAGCGCTCTCTAATAACTGCCTTATTGACTTCGCGTAAATCATAACATACCCTTGAATCTCCCGACTTTTTTGGAACCATAACCAGGCTGTCAAGCTCATTATTAACTGCTTCAATTTGACTGACAGGTATTCTTCGTAAGTGTTGACTTACTGGTTTGACCTCTGGGTCAATAGCAATCTTATTTTCAAAATTAGTTACCCTTCCTAATCCTTCAAAGATATCAGAGTATTCCTTTAGCTCACTGTTGCTATCTCGGTTGACTGAATTAATAACCTGCGTAAGTACCTTTAGCTTAAAACTGGAATCTCGTCCTATAACGTACACTCACTTAAGCATTGATAACGTTGTGAAATATATATGAAATCATTCATATTTGAACTGCGGTTGTAGATGAAAGTGAAGAATGATCATCGCAGTAAATTTTCAAATTTAAGCAACTGGAAAGAAGAAGCCTGAAAAAAAAAATTTAAAAAATTAAATAAAAAATTAAACAAAAAATTAAATAACAAAAAAATAACAAAAAAAATAACAAAAAATAAAATAACAAAACTATTTTTTAATTTTTTTAAAATTTTTTTCTCAGGCTTCTTTTTTCCAATTGCTTAAAGTGCACCTAACCCCCAATTTTTTTTTTTCGCTAAAACGAATCTAGTCTTTATTTGAAGCATTTGGGTGCAGAAATTTTTGAATTTGGTTGAATCCTCGATTTTCTATGCCCTTTCAAAGTCGCGCTTGAAGTGTTTCACGACCGCGTTTTAGGGAGTCTGGGGCGGCGGTTCCTGATGACGTCTACTCAGGAACCAAACACAATGGCGCCTCAGTCAGCTCTCTGTATGTGGTGGAGAAAATGGAAAACAAAACTAATCGTTCCGATGTATTTTGGGACTAAAACGTCCAAGCTTTGTCTCAGAATCATTTTGTTTCGTCACTGGAGTCAGAGTTAAGTTTCGATTTGGAAGACACCAAAATGAACTTCGATCGAGCACGTTCGACAACTGTGAACTCACTGCTTAGAGCTTTGAGAGCAATTTACAATATTTCAAGCGACGAAGGGGAAGACTTCCTTGCCGACGAGCTGCTTGTATATTAGGAATGGAAAGCTAGATACGAAGTGGAGGAGCAGGCAAACGAAAAGCAGGAAAGAAACCTCAAGGACTGCATTGGATGGTAATTTCGTCAACTAAACATAAGATTCCCACTCGTGTTTATAGCCCGTTTACATTTGTCCTTAGCGAGAATGTATTTTGTCAAGGTATGATTGTTCTGTTAAATCCAGTTTGTGTTTTACTTTCTGTTGAATGCTTCATGTTTATAAGAGCGACGTACGTGTTGCAGTTTTCGAGACTTGATGACCTCCAAAACATTGGCTTCGATCGATTGAAAATCGTACTGTTTGGACCTGTATTTTTGAAGCTGCGAGAACAAGGTGGAAGGAAACATTTCATACAATTACCGATTTCACATTGTCACACGTTTTAAGTCGTAACTCCAAATAACCAAAGTAAATTGTTCTCAAAGTTTGCAGTGAAATTCGTCGGATAAGCGAAAAGGATGTGTTCCCTAAGCGGTCCGCAGATAATTTTCCGCGGTCAAATTTTCGACGCTATTGCACAAAATCTCTGTCGCACTGCTGATTTCCAAACCTTCGAAAAACTCTGTGAGTCTAACAATTTTGTTATGATGTAATTCTAAAGGATTAATTTTCTACTTTTATCTAAATCGAAAGAGAAATAAGTGCTGGTCAGCGGCGTACAGTTGCGACCTATTTACATGTCAGTTAATACGCTTCTTGATCATGATCAGATCACACAACTTTGCCGGTTATGTTATAAATACTGCGGGATTGTAACATATAGGTTGTCGGTGGTATTTCTAAAAAATTTCTGGTTAGCTTTAAGCAGAAAATTTATGAAAATAGCGTTCGAAAGTCTGCGGAACAAATTCCAGTGAGAATTCTTTAATGGTTCTGACAGATTCAGTTCGCTTGTTTCGGTTCCACAAAATCAACCGTCGTTTACGTCTTTATTGTACCATTAGCCGATCATCGTCAGTAAATTGTACAGTATATCTTTCTTTAAATCTGGAATATTACTGCAACAGCCGATGGCACCTCTGGAAGGCGTTTCTGCGCACTTTTCGAATGTGTATTGCACAATCCTGAAGGAAATGAGAGGACGTGAGATATAGAACCTTCCTGGGTAGACGTCACAAGAGGCGCTGGACCCATTCTCCTCAAACTCGGTCGTGAAACAAAATGGCGGTGTTTTGGAGCTATTTTCGAGATTTCGTCGGGGCACAGAAAATCGAGGATTTCACGGAATCCGAAAATTTTTTCGCAGAACTATTTCAAATAACAAGTACATTCGTTTTAGCGAAAAAAAAATTTGGGGCTTAGGTGCACTTTAAATTGGAAAATTTACTGCGATGATCATTCTTCACTTTCATTGATAACATTGTTACTCGTTCTAATACAAGCATTAAAAGAGCCTTTACATTGCAATGATTCCTTTTGTCCATACGCTGTAATTTGGAGACAGTTCGAAGTTCTTAAATTGACTTCGGTACAATGTTGAAGATATTATATTATACTTACAGCCTGTGTCCACGACCATTTTAGTCCTTTGGCCGTTTAGTTTGACTGTAACTGTCTAGGTTAGATATTAGTGACGTTTCCGTCAGATCGTATTTCAGAACCTCGTGCGCTTTTGTGTAGCTTACATAGCCACATTATGGAATGATCTGATTTATTAACCGCGCGGCCATGGGCCGAGCGCGGTTCATGGTTTACCCGTGGTTTTTTTTTTTTTTTGTAGATTTGTCGGCGACCAGACCCAAGCTTCCACTCGGCCAAATTTTGAGTCACGCAACCTGTAATGTTTACTTGCCAAAAGCTGTTGAAACATAAATGAATCTCATCTCCGATACTGACTTTCACGGGAAAAAAAAATAAAAACCCAGCGCTCGTCAAAAATTATATTTTTTCACCAGAAATTCAGCTCGGAACATATACATATTTATATTCGTTTGAATCCTCGATGAAATGACCTTTTCCGGACATTTTTTCCTTCGGGGTCAACAAAAACCTCCGATTACAAAATCACGCCGAACCCACACGTTACAAAAAAATCTCTTCAAAACTCTGACTTCAAAGCGATATATCAATTTAGCGTTAATAGCTATCCACACATCGGCAGACGGTAAATCTATTCCTTAACAATCCAGCTTTATCATGTTAAAATTTCAGCGAAATCGAACAAAACCAGAATTAATTAGAATTTTTTTTGTGACCTCACTCCCCAGACTTGACCTAACAAAGGAAGCAACGGTCGCCCATAGCAACCGAAAAACAAGAACATAACAAAGCCGATGTTTCGGCCAAAAAACTCCAGAATTATCGCCTGAGAGCTTAAACTTGAATGGGAACATCTTTTTCGAGACTGGCCTCGGCGGGCTACAA
The DNA here is from genome assembly GCF_964199315.1 of Orbicella franksi. Classification (NCBI taxonomy): domain Eukaryota; kingdom Metazoa; phylum Cnidaria; class Anthozoa; order Scleractinia; family Merulinidae; genus Orbicella; species Orbicella franksi. The sequence goes on from NC_138153.1 coordinate 18,618,440, forward strand.
AACGACCAAGAGGAAAAACAGAACAAGACAGCAGAACAAGTCGATAATATTTCATAGCGTGGCTTTCGGCACGAAAACGAAAATTCAGCTTACTTCTGGATAAATTCAGCCTTAGAAGCCACCAGCTGGTCGCAAATTACTTTCTGTGTCCTTACAAATGTCCTGACTTCCATCTCCGAAAGATTTTGCCCCAATTTTGAGCAAATAAACATTTCGCCGACGGCGACCGCCATAACGGCGGCATGCATACTAAATTAGCTAACTTGACAAAATTCTCCCGAGAGGGGGATATGACGAAAAGAGCTGAAAAATGGCCTGTAATTGGCTAATGATGAGATCATCTCACTGTCCAAATTTGGTGAGAATCACAAGTAACACCAATTTTCTGTCACGTTTTCAATCTGTGGTCACTGGAGTGACCAAAATCGATACATCGGTCGGGATAGAGTTTTATTATTAAATTATATGACTTGTGTGACTACTTTGCTAGCCCTTTACTCGTTGAAAACACCAATTAAATTTAATCATGACTTTTAAGAAAGAAAGCTGTTGTTAATAGTCTTATTATCGTGTCGTTCATATCGTTCATGCCCATACATATCCCGAAGAAAGTTCTAGATTAAGACCATTACGTCATCGGAGATTTGTCAACGGCTACCACTGGTGGTGCAGTAACACAGTTTGTGTTGATCAAGTGATGTGATGTCTACAGTAAGAAAAGAATCATCAATGACTGCTTTGGAATGTGCACTGTGTTCCGACGGTAGCGCCAAGCAAACAGTTAAATTTTAAAAGCGCGGTTATAAGATCTAACAGATCTTCTTGTTTATTTGTCCACGAGAGTCGAGCGCCTGTCACGTGGTCTTGTGTCGTACGGAGCACTAGTATGAGTCAGCTATTTCGGTTGTAAGCGTGATCTTTAGTTTCCCCTGCTTTTAGTGTTAAAGGTAAGTCGTTTTTCATTTTGAGATTGGTCTTGAGTTCTGCATCTTATCATGTATTTCACCTGTCGAAAATCTAGCTTCGTAATTAAGTACAAATAACGAAACCCGTTTGCAATTGTTGTTTCACTTTCAGGTGTTCATAGAAGTCGACAAATTGAGACAGCGGGAGTGAAGTTCCTCGCGAAAGCTACAACAGACTCGGCATGTGTCCAGTGCAGGTTCTACAGGGGCCACTGTACTTTTAAAAGCCAATATTCATTGCTTTGAACCGTCAGAAGTTTAAAATGTGTCCATCGGTGACCACAAGTTCAAAGACAGTACCGCTTGAGTTTGAAAGCAATATAAGCCTTAAATCACAGACCCCTTCTCAAGACTTTCGGAAACAAGAGGGTAATATATTTCATCGCTTTACATTTGGATGGAATTAGTGGAATTACTTGCTTACAAATGTGGAAGAGGTCATTCAACGATCAGTTGACTGTAAAGCCGTCGATTGGCGAAATATATTTTTACCCTTTTGAGTAAGTACGCTTCTTCGCCGCAGTTTGAATAAATTAATATATAGATTTAGCCCAGCCTAAAAGCGGAGCTGGTCAGTTATTTTTTGGAATGTTGTTTTTGATGAAAATAATCCAACACGTACATGTATGTGAAGTAAACTCCGAGCGATTTTATAGTTTCAGCCCCAACTAGGATTACATCAGCAGATCGAGGTGTAAGATGGTGTGATGATGAAAATAGAGCCATGATTTCAAGCATTTCAGGGGAGCCACCAGAAATGTTGATCACATAACAGAACTGTCTTCTGTGCTTTTTGGTGGCATTTCCCACTCCTTCTAAATGAGAAAGACAAGACATTGTTATTAATCATTATATTCTTTCTTAGTGAACAATTGGGACTCCTGCACAAAAGAAGTTTACACATTTTTTTGTTGTGGGGTATGACTGAAATGCAGTGGTTACAATATACTCAGTCCCCAAATTTCTACCAAATGAAATCTCACAAAAATACCAAAATAGTATCCACATGTAAAAAGTTTTGTTTTCTAACTTGATCCCCCAAAATAGTTAGCTATCTTCATTTTTGTATGGAGTCTCCTTCTGCTGAAAGGGTTTGCACCATCTCTCAAAGTATAAGTATAAGCAAAATCACTCTGGCATGAACGATAAATATGATATTTTGTTGCTGATCATGAATACTTGCATAGGCTTCTGATAATAATTTTATTATTCAATTCCAATGTGATTTGTTCTTTTTCTCGACTAAGATTGTGCACTACAGGAGCTGTTATTGGGTTCCATTAATTAATTTTGTTATGATTAAATTATACCAAGAAATATAAGTAAGCTACAAGTAAGTTATATTATGTACGCGTATTTTGTCTGCACTACACAACCAAACGCACTCAAAGATTATGAGGCATAGGCACATTTGTCAGAAAAAGCCAGCATATCAAAGATATGTTTTGACTGACACATTAGTTAAAGATAATTTACAGCAAAATGGATAAACAATACATCAATATCCTGCATGCACCAAAGCTGGACATGGGGTTATAAGGCAATGATTTAAAAAACAGATTGAAATAATTTATAAATTAGAGAACACTATTTGTACAACACTAGGGAACAAATTAACCTTTTTCGAAGTTGCGAATGGCAAGACTGTGAGTAGAATGTCACAAATTTCTCAACTCTTTCTTTCTACAAAAATACTAATCCTGCAACTTTGCTTAAGACCCAGTTCTCCATTTCGTGTTGGCAAAATATTAATTTATGCCATGCCTAATGCAGGTTATTACAAAATTGATTTAAGTGCAACATAAACCAAGTACAATAAATATCATTTTTCAAGCCAAAAAAGCAATTATTTAACTAAACGATGACATGATGAGTAAATTATCTCAGAAAAACTGATTAATTTAACAGACACTTTAAATAATTAGTTAATACATGTATCATCATTAGATGTTTCTTAATAATGTAATACGGTTTATCTGTCACAATGTTGCTGCTACAGCTGTATGATATCACTACACACAGTATGGGTTGCAGAACTCAACTTCCAAGTCAGTTTGTTCAATGAACTTAGTGTAGAAATTAATATGGCATCAAGTTGTCTGTGAATATAGAGAAACCAAACAAAGCATTACAATCTTAAGTAATAAATTATTGAACTCTTTTACATGTATGTGCAATGTATGTTTCATTAATATTGGGGATCTCTCAGAAGCTGCCTCTATGATGATTTAATTTGCTCCCAGTGCATTTTTTATGGAACTTTTCACACATTAATATCTCTGTCATGACAGTGGTCTCTGTGTTCTACAACAATTAGTACACAAGAAAAATACACTCAGTAAGATATTGTTTACAATAAAAGTCAATCCCTATAAGCAATCATAAGGACCTTGAATTTATATTTCTTTAGAAATATCTCACCTGGCCATGGTTGCTTTGAAAATCTTTGATGTTTTAATCCAGGCTGCCCATGTGTACACTGTTCGTATATTCACTGACAGGAACAGGGATGTAATCATTCTGTATATAGCTGCTACTTGAACACCACTGAACATACAAAGACATATCAATTATAATTTACAACCAACAGATGACATTCCTTTCATTGATATACAGTGTACTTCATTGCTAGTTGTTTACTGAGTGTCTACAGTAGTGAATCAAATGCTAGGGGGATGGTACCAAAACTTTCACAGTGGCAGGCTCTGCCCTGAGATGCAAAGCAAACATTATATAACTGTTATGAACTTGGCGACTTGCTTTTGAGCGCACATGCAATTTGCTTTAAACAAGGAACTGGAACATTGCAGTACAACAATGTGCACAGTCCCAATCAAAGGGCCATCCAGGCTGTTTGGTTGTACATATAACTGAAAATCAGACTTTGTCAGGATAAATACTGATGTTCTTGCTGAATTAATCTGAGTGTGCAGTTCCAGAAGATATTCACACCCAACACCCATTCATGGCCAGTTATTAGAAATTCCAAAGTAACAGGAGGAGAAATCATTAATTACAAAATATGCTTTAAGAAATATCCTACCTGGTAAGGCCAACTTTCAGAAAGTTTTGTAATCTAGACTGGCTGGCAAGTTCATACATTTGACAAGTTGACACCGGGCATGTTTGTAAATTTGTGCGCTTCAACATCACATTACAATGTACATGTAGTAGCATTGGTCAACTGAAAACAGCATAATTTGGTTAATTAATTTTCACTGTACATTATTTGGTTAAATATTGGTGTATATCGAAGCACACCAACAGATGACTATGAAAATTAATTTACAGAACATATTGGCAGCTAAATCATAACAAGTGAAAAATCGAGCATGAGCCATTTACATGTACATGTAACAGCCCTCACCTCAGAACTGTCATAGATATAATATATTTTCAAACTCGCTGAAATTTCAGATGATTCAATATTAACATGTACGTACATCTTTAACAGTGTGTTTGCTTTACATTCACTCTACACACAACCGGTATCCACCATAGGCAGACTTTTAAGTTTGCCTTTGAAAATAAATTGCGTCAACTAATGCATCTTTCATTACCTATTCTTGTGACGAAATGACACAAAATCCAAGTACAAGAAGTCATAAGCATAAAACTGACTTAATTACCTGGTAATGCTTACTGCACCTCTTACTGTCTGCATATGCCGTCCATAAACTGGTACTGCCTGGACAATACTCATTATTTTTCTGATCACATCTTTTAAAATGTCACTGTTAAATAATTTGTCCTAAAAAGGCAAATGCATGAAATGTTATGCCTTTGGCACTCACCACATACCTTAACATGATGTATAATGTACACCAAGTCATGATCGACATTCACAATTCTTTTTACTTTCATTGTAACTTTTTTTGTAACTTCTTGCAGTGTCATTTTCCCTCACTCGAAGACAGGACTTCCACATTAGGCGATAATTCTCTATGAATTCACAGGGAGTGTCAATTAAATGGTGACTAACTTTAGCAAAGGAGGCATTCAAATGTCAGATTTTAATGTTAAGTTCATAACTTTACATTTCTCTGTGTGTGTACATACATATATGTATATATAAAACGACTCAGTGATTGCACCTGTAGAATGCAGGTGTGCTGGTGGAAGAGACGGTCTGAACTTTCTGAACTTTTTCCCCTTACCTGTAATAGGATAACTGATATGAATTGCAATTCACAACCAACACCAAAAATCAGGTTATACTGTATACACATGTATATTTTGTTGTCTTCCGTTATCATAAAAAAAAAAAATAAACCTTTAAAACCCTCCATAAAGTTCACACTCATTATAACACTGCTACATGTAGTGCTCTTTAACTGGAAATCAATTTAACTGAAACTGTTGAAACAGCTCTGTCAAAATTGTTTCTAGCAGTTAGTAGGCAGGATAACAGAATATGCAATCATGTAATACAAAGTAAACGCCAGAGATACAACCATGTTAGTTATATGTTAGGATTTGGTGAGCTTCTGTGTCAGGTATGGTGAAAAATCATGGACTCTAGGTTGCAAAAATGAAGGTTCCTGAGACATTTTGACAGGGCTGAGAGGAATTAATATATTTACAAAAGAAGGAGAAGTTCTTGCCCTATCCAGTTCTCTGTCATAAAAATATCTTTTACATACATTTGTTATATATGGCTTGCGTTTTGAGCCAATGTAATGCACGCTCTGACTTTCTAGTGCATTATTTCCATTTACATGGTACATGTATATGTCAGTAAAATCGTAAAACATCACACGTGACAAAAATAAAAATGAAATGCCCAATTTATAATAATTTAAAAATACTTAACACTGAAATGAATCTAATTCTTTACTTGAAAATTATTCTCCCATAATGCCCATGGGCCAATTACCGGCCTGCTAAAAGGTCCTAAAACAAAGCAAAAGGAAATTAAGAAAACCACTGCTTTTTTCCTGAAAATTGTAGCGACTGAAAACGATGATTGAACACTCTGAGAGTGCATTCTATTACCCTGGCGAGATAAAATTTTTTTATGAGAATAGAGAATTCACAAAGTTATATCACAAACGATTTGGTACTAGACAGGACAAAGGAAACAGCCAGGAAGAAACTGAAGCTTTCTTCGACAAGCAAAAAAGTAAAGCACAACAAAGAAAACAGTCAGTGACATTCCGTTAATAAGTTAGTCAATCAAAAAATTAGCGTGAAGAAGAGAGCAGAGAGTGAGAGTGGAGCGAGGAATGCACTCTCACCAACTAAATTTTGAATGTATATATGTAAAAGTTATTTTTATTACCGAGAAATGGTCCGGGCAAAGACCTCTACGCCCTAAATTTTTTCTAAGTATGTAAATGTCATTTTCACTGTTCATTACCGAGTAAAGCTCTTAGCATTTTGTTTTTAATTAGTACTATCTCACTTTTATGGAACATTTCCATAAGTGTAAATACCACACTGGGGAATAACATCTCATTAGGAAAATAGGGGCCATGTACCCCCAAACAAAAGCAGTGGCATTAATAAAATGAAATAGCAAATCAAAATCGAAGTAGAGCTTTATTTGCCGACAGGGTTTACATGCATAATCGTCTACTCGACATTTCGACTACAAGCATTTCACCAAACCGAACTAACTGGACAACAACAAAATAAAACGAGGAACTCTACAATATAAACACAATATGCATATCATTACATCTGAGTATCAAACAGCAAATCCCTTCTCAATGAAGGATGACCGAATGAAAGAAAGGATGAAGAAAATTCGTTTAAGCTTGCAGTGTTAAAGTTAAACGATTATTCACGCTTAAGCATAGATTTGAATATCACAGTGGGTATTTTTACCGACGGCTTAATTTACCTTTGCTGTCATTTTATCGGCGGTAGCTTTACCAGTCTTCAACCAAATTAACGTGGAAATTCCCCCCAAGCATTTCGCCAAACCGAATAAATTGAACTAACAAAACGAGGAAATACTTTGTAATCACAAGACGTAAATATTCACATAGGTACGTCAAAAGTAAATTTAGCAAATCCTGTTCGCTTCGGCTTAAAATGGTTTGTTGACCTATCTTGGTTTAAGAAATTTTTGTAGTCTAGGAAGCGGTTGTGCCAATTAACACAGAGAAAACTTCAAAACTCGCCCGGCAGTGTTTACAAATACAGATTTTTGTTT